>NC_061514.1:234134989-234291062 GCF_022539505.1 Lolium rigidum
ATGCCATGAATTTCAATTACAGCATATTATACTAAGAATAGTATTGATTCCTAGACTAAATGCAAGGATGCTTTTATTGGTAGATATTATCCCCCTGCTAAAATTATATCTTTGAGAAGTAGCATAATGAATTTTAAACAATTGGATAATGAAAGAATGAAATCTTTGGTTAAAAATTGCCCAACCCATGGACTGACTACTTGGATGATCATCCAAACCTTCTATGGAGGACTAAATTTTTCTTCGCGGAATTTATTGGATTCAGCTGCTGGAGGTACCTTTATGTCCATCACTTTGGGGCAGCTACAAAGCTTCTTGATAATATGATGATTAATTACTCTGAATGGCACACGGAGAGAGCTCCACAAGGTAAGAAGGTAAATTCTGTTGAAGAATCCTCTTCCTTGAATGATAAGATTGATGCTATTATGTCTATGCTTGTGAATGATAGGACTAATGTTGATCCTAATAATGTTCCGTTAGCTTCATTGGTTGCCCAAGAAGAACATGTTGATGTAAACTTCATTAAAAATAGTAATTTCAACAACAATGCTTATCGGAACAATTCAAGTAATAACTATAGGCCATATCCTTATAATAATGGTAACGGTTATGCTAATTCTTATGGGAATTCTTACAATAATAATAGGAACACACCCCCTGGACTTGAAGCTATTCTTAAAGAATTTATTAGTACACAAACTGCCTTTAACAAATCTGTTGAGGAAAAACTCAATAAAATTGATATTCTCGCTTCTAAGGTTGATAGTCTTGCCTCCGATGTTGATCTTTTGAAATCGAAAGTTATGCCTAATAGGGATATTGAAAATAAAATTGTTACTACAGCAAATGCCATCCAAGTTAGAATTAATGAGAATATAAGATTAATGGCTGAACTGCGTGCTAGGTGGGATAGAGAAGAAAATGAAAAACTAGCTAAAGAGAAAAATGTAGCTAAAGTTTGGACTATTACCACCACTAGCAATGCTAATGATTCACATGTTGCTGCACCTCCTACTATTAATGGTAAAATAATTGGTGTTGGCAATGTTTCTACTCCTAGTGCAAAGCGCGCAAAATTACCTGAAACTGCTAAAACTGCTGAAACTGCCTGTGATAAAACTGCTGAAATATTTTCCAACCTTGGGGACAATGATCCCATTGCTGTAGCTCATAATGATTTAGATTTTGATGATTGCCACATCTCTGAAGTTATAAAGTTCTTACAAAAACTTGCTAAGAGTCCCAATGCTAGCGCTGTAAACTTGGCTTTCACAAAACATATTACAAATGCTCTCATAAAAGCTAGAGAAGAGAAACTAAAACTTGAAACTTCTATTCCTAGGAAGCTAGAAGATGGTTGGGAGCCCATCATTAAAATGAGGGTCAATGATTTTGATTGTAATGCTTTATGTGATCTTGGTGCAAGTATTTCTGTTATGCCTAAGAAAGTCTATGATATGCTTGACTTGCCACCATTGAAAAATTGTTATTTGGATGTTAATCTCGCTGATAATGCTAAAAAGAAACCTTTGGGGAGAGTTGATAATGTTCATATTATGGTTAACAATAACCTTGTCCCCGTTGATTTTGTTGTCTTGGATATTGAATGCAATGCATCTTGCCCCATTATATTGGGAAGACCTTTTCTTCGAACCGTTGGTGCTACTATTGATATGAAGGAAGGTAATATTAAATATCAATTTCCTCTCAAGAAAGGTATGGAACACTTCCCTAGAAAAAGAATGAAGTTACCTTATGATTCTATTATTAGAGAAAATTATGATGTTGATGCTTCATCTCTTGATAATACTTGATTCACACTTTCTGCGCCTAACTGAAAGGCGTTAAAGAAAAGCGCTTATGGGAGACAACCCATGTTTTTACTACAGTATTTTTGTTTTATATTTGAGTCTCGGAAGTTGTTTACTACTGTAGCAACCTCTCCTTATCTTAGTTTTGTGTTTTGTTGTGCCAAGTAAAATCTTTGATAGTAAAGTTCATACTAGATTTGGATTACTGCGCAGAAACAGATTTCTTGTTGTCACGAATCTGGGCCTAATTCTCTGTAGGTAACTCAGAAAATTATACCAATTTACGTGAGTGATCCTCAGATATGTACGCAACTTTCATTCAATTTGGGCATTTTCATTTGAGCAAGTCTGGTGCCTCAATAAAATCCATCTTTACGGACTGTTCTGTTTTGACAGATTCTGCCTTTTATTTCGCATTGCCTCTTTTGCTATGTTGGATGAATTTCTTTGATCCATTAATGTCCAGTAGCTTTATGCAATGTCCAGAAGTGTTAAGAATGATTGTGTCACCTCCGAACATGTTAATTTTTATTGTCCACTAACCCTCTAATGAGTTGTTTCGAGTTTGGTGTGGAGGAAGTTTTCAAGGATCAAGAGAGGAGAATGATGCAATATGATCAAGGAGAGTGAAAGCTCTAAGCTTGGGGATGCCCCGGTGGTTCACCCCTGCATATTCTAAGAAGACTCAAGCGTCTAAGCTTGGGGATGCCCAAGGCATCCCCTTCTTCATCGACAACATTATCGGGTTCCTCCCTGAAACTATATTTTTATTCCGTCACATCTTATGTGCTTTGCTTGGAGCGTCGGTTTGTTTTTGTTTTTGTTTTGTTTGAATAAAATGGATCCTAGCATTCACTGTATGGGAGAGAGACACGCTCCTCTGTTGCATATGGACAAATATGTCCTTAGGCTTTACTCATAGTATTCATGGCGAAGGTTGAATCTTCTTCGTTAAATTGTTATATGGTTGGAATCGGGAAATGCTACATGTGGTAATTGATAAAATGTCTTGAATAATTTGATACTTGGCAATTGTTGTGCTCATGTTTAAGCTCTTGCATCATATACTTTGCACCCATTAATGAAGAAACACATAGAGCTTGCTAATTTGGTTTGCGTATTTGGTCTCTCTAAAGTCTAGATAATTTCTAGTATTGAGTTTTGAACAACAAGGAAGACGGTGTAGAGTCTTATAATGTTTACAATATGTCTTTTATGTGAGTTTTGCTGCACCGTTCATCCTTGTGTTTGTTTCAAATAACCTTGCTAGCCTAAACCTTGTATCGAGAGGGAATACTTCTCATGCATCCAAAATCCTTGAGCCAACCACTATGCCATTTGTGTCCACCATACCTACCTACTACATGGTATTTCTCCGCCATTCCAAAGTAAATTGCTTGAGTGCTACCTTTAAAATTCCATCATTCGCCTTTACAATATATAGCTCATGGGACAAATAGCTTAAAAACTATTGTGGTATTGAATATGTACTTATGCACTTCATCTCTTATTAAGTTGCTTGTTGTGCGATAACCATGTTTACGGGGACGCCATCAACTATTCTTTGTTGAATATCATGTGAGTTGCTATGCATGTCCGTCTTGTCTGAAGTAAGAGAGATCTACCACCTTAATGGTTGGAGCATGCATATTGTTAGAGAAGAACATTGGGCCGCTAACTAAAGCCATGATTCATGGTGGAAGTTTCAGTTTTGGACATATATCCTCAATCTCATATGAGAATAATAATTGTTGCCACATGCTTATGCATTAAAGAGGAGTCCATTATCTGTTGTCCATCTTGTCCCGGTATGGATGTCTAAGTTGAGAATAATCAAAAGCGAGAAATCCAAAATGCGAGCTTTCTCCTTAGACCTTTGTACAGGCGGCACGGAGGTACCCCATTGTGACACTTGGTTAAAACATGTGTATTGCGATGATCCGGTAGTCCAAGCTAATTAGGACAAGGTGCGGGCACTATTAGTATACTATGCATGAGGCTTGCAACTTGTAAGATATAATTTACATAACTCATATGCTTTATTACTACCGTTGACAAAATTGTTTCATGTTTTCAAAATAAAAGCTCTAGCACAAATATAGCAATCGATGCTTTCCTCTTTGAAGGACCATTCTTTTTACTTTTATGTTGAGTCAGTTCACCTATTTCTCTCCACCTCAAGAAGCAAACACTTGTGTGAAGCTGTGCATTGATTCCTACATACTTGCATATTGCACTTATTATATTACTCTATGTTGACAATTATCCATGAGATATACATGTTATAAGTTGAAAGCAACCGCTGAAACTTAATCTCCCTTTGTGTTGCTTCAATACCTTTACTTTGATTTATTGCTTTATGAGTTAACTCTTATGCAAGACTTATTGATGCTTGTCTTGAAGTACTATTCATGAAAAGTCTTTGCTTTATGATTCATTTGTTTACTCATGTCATTGCCATTGTTTTGATCGCTGCATTCATTACATATGTTTACAAATAGTATAATCAAGGTTATGATGGCATGTCACTTCCAAAATTATCTTTCTTATCGTTTTACCTGCTCGGGACGAGCAGAACTAAGCTTGGGGATGCTGATACATCTCCGACGTATCGATAATTTCTTATGTTCCATGCCACATTATTGATGATATCTACATGTTTTATGCACACTTTATGTCATATTCGTGCATTTTACGGAACTAACCTATTAACAAGATGTCGAAGAGCCGATTCTTTGTTTTCTCGTTGTTTTTGGTTTCAGAAATCCTAGCAAAGAAATATTCTCGGAATTGGACGAAATCAACGCCCAGGGTCCTATTTTGCCACGAAGCTTCCAAAAGACCGAAGGAGAGTCGAAGTGGGGCCACGAGGTGGCGAAACACCAGGGCGGCGCGGCCCAGGCCCTGGCCGCGCCGACCTATGGTGTGGGCCCCTCGTGCCGCCTCTTTACCTGCCCTTCCGCCTACAAATATCCTCCGCCGCGAAACCCCCGATACCGAGAGCCACGATACGGAAAACCTTGCGAGACGCCACCGCCGCCAATCCCATCTCGGGGGATTACGGAGATCTCCTCCGGCACCCTGCCGGAGAGGGGATTCATCTCCCGGAGGACTCTTCACCGCCATGGTCGCCTCCGGAGTGATGAGTGAGTAGTTCACCCCTGGACTATGGGTCCATAGCGGTAGCTAGATGGTTGTCTTCTCCTCATTGTGCTTCATTGTTGGATCTTGTGAGCTGCCTAACATGATCAAGATCATCTATCTGTAATACTATATGTTGTGTTTGTCGGGATCCGATGGATAGAGAATACTATGTTATGTTAATTATCAAGTTATTACCTATTTGTTGTTTATGATCTTGCATGCTCTCCGTTATTAGTAGAGGCTCTGGCCAAGTTTTTGCTCTTAACTCCAAGAGGGAGTATTTATGCTCGATAGTGGGTTCATGCCTCCATTAAATCTGGGACAGTGACAGAAAGTTCTAAGGTTGTGGATGTGCTGTTGCCACTAGGGATAAAACATTGATGCTATGGCTAAGGATGTAGTTATTGATTACATTACGCACCATACTTAATGAAATTGTTTGTTGTTTTGCAACTTAATACTGGAAGGGGTTCGGATGATAACCTGAAGGTGGACTTTTTAGGCATAGATGCATGCTGGATAGCGGTCTATGTACTTTGCCGTAATGCCCAATTAAATCTCACTATATTTATCATGTCATGTATGTGCATTGTTATGCCCTCTCTATTTGTCAATTGCCCGACTGTAATTTGTTCACCCAACATGCTTTTATCTTATGGGAGAGACACCTCTAGTGAGCTGTGGACCCCGGTCCTATTCTTTACATTGTATACAATCTCTGCAATACTTGTTTTACTTGTTTTCTGCAAACAATCATCTTCCACACAATACGGTTAATCCTTTGTTACGACAAGCCGGTGAGATTGACAACCTCAGCTGTTTCGTTGGGGCAAAGTACTTTGGTTGTGTTGTGCGGGTTCCACGTTGGCGCCGGAATCTGCGGTGTTGCGCCGCACTACATTCCGCCGCCATCAACCTTCAACGTGCTTCTTGACTCCTACTGGTTCGATTAAACCTTGGTTTCTTACTGAGGGAAACTTGCCGCTATGCGCATCACACCTTCCTCTTGGGGTTCCCAACGGACGTGTCAACTACACGCATCACTTCCCTCTGCTTGTCCCAAAATGTGATTAATTGTGGTATAACTTTGATGCTTTTATCTTTGATAATCTCTACTTCCAATCTTTCCATGAACCTCAAAGGTGCCCGAGCATTTATGTTTTGCTGTACAAATACGGGCAAGCGAGATACCACTTTATCATATCCTTTTATGAACATTGCAATCCTGCTGATAGACATGATTCATGATGCTTATTATTACTTTGTTGGCACCTTTTCCATGATTGACATAGCTATTAGATGACTTTATTTGCATGTGTCTTATTATGAATTTCCTAAGCATTTGTCCATATCATGAGAATATTTACATCATATGAACAAATGTGTTCGTGAAAGTTCTTTTATCGCACTCAGTTGTTAACTGAATTGCTTGAGGACAAGCAATAAGCTAAGCTTGGGGGGAGTTGATACGTCCAAAACGTATCTACTTTCCCGAACACTTTTGCTATTGTTTTGCCTCTAATTTGTGTATTTTGGATACAACTAACATGGACTAACGCTGTTTTCAGCAGAATTGCTCTGGTGTCTCATTTTTGTGCAGAAACTAAACTTTCAGGAAAATCCCCGGAATTAATGTCGAAGGGCCTATTTTCCCAGAAGAATCACGGAGCCAGAAGGGCAGGCCAGGGGGAGGCCCACGACCTCCAGACCATAGGCCGGCGCGGCCTAGGAGGGGGGCGCGCCGCCTTATGGTGGCGACGCCTCGTGCAGCCCCAGGTGCTCCCCTCTGGACTACTTAAGGGCTTCGACCTAAAAACGCACGGGGGTTAGACGAAATCGCCAGAAGACATCCAGAACACCGCCGCCATCGCGAAACTCCGTCTCGGGACCAGAAACTCCGTTCTGGCACTCCGCCGGGACGGGGAATTGGAGGAGATCATCACCATCATCACCACCGACGCCTCTCCATCGACCAGCCATGTTTCCCCCATCCATGTGTGAGTAATTCCCCCGCTGTAGGCTGAAGGGGATGGTATGGATTGGATGAGATTGGTCATGTAATAGCATAAGATTGTTAGGGCATAGTGCCTAGTATCCGTAGTTGGTACTTTTATGATATTGTTGCAACTTGTTATGCTTAATGCTTGTCACAAGGGCCCGAGTGCCATGATCTCAGATCTGAACATATTATTGTTTCATGATGATATTCATTGTTTCATGATCTTACCTGCAAGTTGTATACACATGTTGTTGTCCGGAACCCGAGGCCCCAAAGTGACAGAAATTGGGACAACCGGAGGGGAAGGCGGTGATATGAGGATCACATGTGTTCACGGAGTGTTAATGCTTTGCTCCGGTGCTATATTAAAAGGAGTACCTTAATTTCCAGTAGATTCCCTAGAGGTCCCGGCTGCCACCGGCTGGTAGGACAAAAGATGTTGTGCAAGTTTCTCATTGCGAGCACGTACGACTAAATATGGAACACATGCCTATGGATTGTTTAGTACTTGGATACCGTTTTATTATTATCTGCAAATGCCCTATCTTGATTGTTACATGAGTTTCTCTCATCCATGCAACGCCCGTTCATCCATCCATGTGCCTACAGTATTTTAATCCTGTTGTTTACTATAATCACTACTGCTGTCTTTGTTACTCTGCTGCTGATATTTCACTACTGCTACTTGCTATAAAGCTGCTTACTATCGATAAACTCTTGCGAGCAAGTCTATTTCCAAGTGCAGCTGAATTGACAACTCCGTTGTTAAGGCTTACAAATATTCTTTGGCTCCCCTTGTGTCGAATCAATAAATTGGGTTTTACTTCCCTCGAAGACTGTTGCGATCCCCTATACTTGTGGGTCATCAGCATCATATGCTTGAATCTTGTCGTCCATCTGGTGATAATGGACATGTGAAGATGTGCATCAATGGAGCTTTCCCATCATAGTGTATGGGGGAGCATTTGTGAGTCTTCACGAAGCAACAATGATCAAGTGAGGCATTCCAGCTTGAGTGGAGCTTGAAGAGTTATCATCAAGATCAAGAGGGATGCGCAAGGCAAAGGTATGGCCTTGATAGGTTTTCCTTTTACCGGTCTCAAGGTGGTTGATGGGAGACCGGATTATAGGATAGATAGCCGCACTCTCAACAGGGGCTTTCGGTTCGGGAACTTGATCACATCGTCTTAGGGAGCTCAATCCTTTGCATACTTTGAATACCCCTATTTCTTCTTTGTGTTTCTCTGTGAGAGGTTCTTGAGCTTGTTGCTAGCTTTATAACAAGCCCAAGTTCATCGAAAACGGAATTCGCATGCATCTTCTATTGCGTTTTCGAGTTTGGACGTCTTCACCGTTTCTTGACGGTGGGAGACTTCCTCTCTAAAAACATCTAAAAATATCCTGTGAGGAGTCTACATATTTTATCATTTTTGTTGGGGTTCTATTCGTCGTTGTCTTTCCAACAAAATTGGTTTCATGTCAATCGGGGTCCGAACACAAAAGTTATCATAGTTTTTGTATAACATGTTTTCCTGCTGGCCCGGTTTCTCGCCCGGCGTGACCGGCCGTCCCACCGGATGGCCCGGTTCCAACCGGCCCCTAGACCGGTGCCAACCGGGGCCATGTATTGTAAGACACAGAAGTGTCCCGGTCACATGCCCGGTTTGGACCGACCGGGTCCGGTCAGTGGCCCGGTCTGACCGACACCTGGACCGGACGGCCCGGCCCCAGGCCCGGTTGACCAGTCTCCTCGACTGTGCTGAGCTGAAACTCATTCAACGGTTATATTTCTCCCTAGACTATAAATAGGCCTTCTTCACCTTGGGTTGTACAAGTTCTTACACTCTCTCTCCTCCATTGTTGACTTTGAAGAACTTGCCCTCTCTCTTGATTCCCCCCATGATTCTTGCTCATTCTTGAGGGATCTAAGAGAGGAGATCTAGATCTACAATCCCCACCAATCCATTTCTCCTCTAAGTGAGGGGAACCCTTTGGATCTACATCTTGGAGTCATTTGTTGATTTCCTCTTTGTTCTTCCAGGCTCGGGCTTCTCCTTCGTGGAGCTTGTGAAGTGGTTTTGGAGCTTGCCATCTCCGGAGTGGAGGAAAAGCTAACCATAAGGAAAGGGCCACTATCCTTCGTGGGTTTGGCTCGGAGAATAGGGTGAGCCTTCGTGGCGTTGGGGAATCCTTCGTGGGTCCTCCACCCCTCCAAACGTGATGTACCTTCTTGCAAAGGAAGGGAACACGGGAACACATCCTCGTCTCCGCGTGCCTCGGTTATTTCTATACCCGAGCTTACTTTCCTTGTGATAGCCATTGTGCTTGAAGTACATATATCTTGCTATCACTTGTGCTACATATATCTTGTGCCTATCTTGCTTAGCTCTAGTTGTTATTGTTGCACTTAGTTGAGCCTAGCATATTTAGGAGTTGTGCTTGTAAAATAAACGTTAGTTTAATTCTGCATTCTTACAAGCCAAATCCGTAAGAGTTTCTAAACGCCTATTCACCCCCTCTCTAGGCGACATCTCGTCCTTTCAGTGATACCGAAGATCGAACCTCGGATAAGTAAAGTATCGCAGGACAAAGGGAATCGGTATCGTATGTTAATGGTTCTTTCGATCATGGAGTCATCGTTGAATATGTGGGAGCCATTATGGATCTCCAGGTCTCGCTATTGGTTATTGATCGGAGAGGTGTCTCGATCATGTCTGCATAGTCCACGAACCGTAGGGTGACACACTTAAGGTTCGATGTTGTTTAAGAAGATATGGAATTTGAAATGGAGACCAAATATTGTTCGGAGTCTCGGATGGGATCCATGACATCACGAGGAGGTCCGGAATGGTCCAGAGAATAATATTCATATATGGAAATTCAAATTCCAAGTTTGGGAATAATCCTGTGATTTTTTATCAGAGGTTTGGAAGGTTCTAGAAGGTTCTAGGGCTGTCCAAAATATTCACTAAGGAAGGTTGAGTCCAGGAGGAACTCCACCAACCCTAGCCGACCCACTAAAGGGGAAGGTGGAGTCCACCACCTTGGCCGGCCAACCAACAAGGAAGGGGAAGTCCCACCCCCAAGTCCACCTTTGACTAGGTTTGACTATTTGATTTTATGGAAGGTTTGCACTAGGACTCCTAGGAGGAGTAGGTTTGGATCCTTGGGTGTTCCACCTATATAAAAAGGAGGAGAGGGGGCTGGCCAGCCACACCAAGGCTGCCCTGGCCGCACCCCTCTCTCTCCCAAACCCTTGCGCCACACCCTCCTCCACCTCTTTCTCGCACGGTGACGGCGAAGCCCTGCAGGAGATATCCACCACCATCGTCACCATGCCGTCGCGCTGCCGGGATTCCGAGGAGGATCTACTACTTCCGCTGCCCGCTAGAATGTGGAGAAGAACGTCTTCATCAACACAGTACGTGCGACTGAGTGCGGAGGTTCTACCCGATTGCGGCACCACATGGATCTTCTACTCACTCCTGAGAGCGGCAAGTGATCGACTACATCATCCATGATATTCATCTCGTTAAATGCTTAGCGATCTTCGTGGGTATGTTGATCCCATCTCGTTGCTACCATCTAGTAGATTAGATCTTGGCTTCTTGTTCATTCCTGGCAGACCTCCGTATTGTGGCCAATGCGGTTCTCAAAGCACCTCCGCGCCAGGCCCCATAAAAACTGACAACTCAACTACCAAATCAACCGTTTCCCTAGGGGTCACTCATTTTTTTCTCTAGCAATGCAACTTTGCATGTGGGGTACGTGAGGTTTCATTCACTCACTCTCCCTTAATCTCCTGCACCTACTCCCTTATAATCAACACAACCATGTCTTAAATCAAAATAAGTTGTACATGAAAAAGTATGCATCGATGATATGATTCCATTGTAATAATCGGTTTCAATTTTTGTTTGCTATAAATCTTCATGTTCATGTTTGGAGGTTTTTTGAATGAATTTTGTTAAATTCATCGCACACGGTCGACCGTGTAGTGCTTCCTGCCTCTATGTTGTTGATTGGGATTTTGGCACTCTAGAAGTCACATGAGTACCATCAATTGCTTCAATACAGTCATGTGATGATAATAATAAACAGTCAAACTTTTGTGAATTGTGTTGTTCTTGAACAATGTGGAAAGCTTATTTGTGCTCACCTTAAAGTATGGATACCATCTTTTGTTGTTCCGTATCTTGCTTGGTGTTTCACCAGAATGTGGCTTGATCATCTCTTACGTGAGCTCCCCAACTAAATAAAATACTTGGTTGAAACATCGGAATACAGTCTCTATGGATCTCCCGAGTGTGTTGTGTATAAATCCTAACCTCTAGTTATGTCCAACAACATGAAGAAACATAGCAACTTGCTCTTCGACATAGATGTGGATGCTATCTTACAACAACCCACTCTCCCTAAACCTCTTAACTAGTTCATAGAAGGGAATCTACTTATCCGAAGCATCTGAACAACCTTTACATCACTTGTGTTGTAGATGAAATTCAGATTGGTAATCCTCTCTTGATCTCGGGGAAGCATCGGACCATAAGTTACTAGTGGATAGGCAGCTCAAATAGCTGATCTTTTGTGGAGGAGGAGGATCCAGGTCTGAATCACAAATACCAGTGCTGCTATCTGGTGGATCAGGCTCATCCATTCACCCTAAGCAAATAGATTTAACATGAGTGTCTGCTAAATCTATCATCCAGGCTAACTACTAACTACGGGTACACAATAAATTGGAGGGCACGGTGATTTACCTCCGCCATTGCACATGAGGGAGAGTTGCCAGAGTCGAAAAAGAAAGAGAGATATCTCATGTCGATCATTGGTCGGAGAAGGAGGAGACCAACTGCTGCGACGGACAAGGATCTCGTGCCTGAGTGGATGGATTTGGAGTGGTGAGACAGATCAGTGGAACAACCGCGCCACCGGTGTCGAGAGCAAAGAATGGAGGTGTTTTGCTAGGAGGTGAGAGAAGAGAGGAGGTGATATTAGCTTAGCCGCGAAAACGTAGCACCCTTTTTCGCATTCTCCCGCCATCTCGCGTCGGCCTCCCGCGCACACGCTTTGCCACTTTTCGCATGGCTGACACGTGCCTCTAGGAAAACGGGTATTCCGAATGTATCCCCGGGCTTGACCCAAAACTACTTATAGCAGCGTGCCTGTCAGTATGCAGGCTGCGCCTAAAAATCTAAACATCCAAATTTTTTTTCATCCGAATCCTATTTGAAAGCGATGCGGCCTACCGATCGCGGCCTAGTCCCCAGCTTCATCAAGGATGATATTGGGCTAATTGTGATAGGCCCCAAAGATAAGGCCAATTCAAATAGTGTTTTGAACGAGCTATCCCCAAACCTGCCCGCGGCCCAAAATGGCTACACGCTGCCAAACTCGGTCACAGAAAAAAAAAACTCGGGCACCGACTGGCGTATGTATGCCGCCACGCGCGCGCACCGCCGTTTCGAGGACAGACAGGCGTCCTCCTGTTCGGCACCCTGCATGGGTGCCACCTCGCAGTACTCCTCCTAGCTTATTAACGACGCCCATCCGGCGCTGGACTGAAACAAGGATTACACGCATGTGTACCATGGCCGCGCGGCTTGTCCATCTCCTTCTAGCGCTCGCCTACGTGACGTCGCCCAGCGGCGCCGGTGCTTCCGGCTACGACGTCATCCGCCAGGTGACGGACACCGGCTACGGCGCTGGACTTCCCGGGCTGCTCCCGGAGGCACAGTTCGCGGCGTTCGTGCGGCGGCACGGCAAGGAGTACTCCGGCCCGGAGGAGTACGCGCGCAGGCTGCGCGTGTTCGCGGCGAACGTGGCCCGCGCCGCCGCCCACCAGGCGCTCGACCCCGGCGCACGCCACGGCGTCACGCCCTTCTCCGACCTCACCCAGGAGGAGTTCGAGGCGCGACTCACGGGCCTCGTCGGCGCCGACCACGACATGCGCAGCGTGCAGGGGATGCCGGCCGCGGCGCCGGCGACGGAAGAGGAGGTGGCCGCGCTGCCCGCCAGCTTCGACTGGCGCGACAAGGGCGCCGTCACTGAGGTCAAGATGCAGGTATATATGTTTGCCGACACAGTTCGCTCAGTGTACGCGTGCGTTCCGCTCTTGACCTTGCATGTATGTGTGTACGTAGGGTGTGTGCGGCTCGTGCTGGGCTTTCAGCACGACCGGCGCGGTGGAGGGCGCCAATTTCGTCGCCACGGGGAAGCTCCTCAACCTCAGCGAGCAGCAGCTGGTCGACTGCGACCACACGGTGCGGACTCAACAAGCACCCGCTCTCCTAATTACTTCAGTCTATAATGTCTATTAGCTAGACGATCAGAGTACAATCCGATTTAATTGTTCCTCTTTATCGCTTGCGAAGTGTGACGTGGTGGCGAAGAACGACTGCAACAACGGCTGCTCCGGCGGGCTGATGACGAACGCGTACGCGTACCTGATGAAGGCCGGCGGGCTGATGGAGCAGGCCGCGTACCCGTACACGGGCGCGCAGGGGCCGTGCCGGTTCGACGGGAGCAAGGTCGCCGTCCGCGTCACCAACTTCACGACGGTGCCCCTCGACGAGGACCAGATGCGGGCGGCGCTCGTCCGCGGCGGGCCCCTCGCCGTGGGCCTCAACGCAGCCTTCATGCAGACGTACGTCGGCGGCGTGTCCTGCCCGCTCATCTGCCCGCGGGCGATGTTGAACCACGGCGTGCTCCTCGTCGGCTACGGCGCCCGCGGCTTCTCGGCGCTGCGGCTCGGTTACCGCCCCTACTGGCTCATCAAGAACTCGTGGGGGGAGCAGTGGGGCGAGGGAGGCTACTACAAACTCTGCCGCGGCCGCAACGTCTGCGGCGTCGACAGCATGGTCTCTGCCGTCGCCGTTGCGCCGTGATCCACAAGGAACGATGGCCTGCGACCAGCGTAGTGCGTTCATGTAGTAGCTCAGTAGCCTAATGAGATATGTACTCTATCCGTGTCCCGACAGATGGTGCTGTTAAAATGGGGCGAAGGTGAAATCCTGATCGTTGTTGTCGCCTAGGGATCCGAGTCGACTGTTGACCAAACTGCATGCAGCTGTCTGTATATCCAGGTATTGAGAGTATAGCAGTTTTTCTAGCCGTATGTATTGGAAGAAAGATTCCCTTTAGGTAGGGCCGGAGACGGGTCCGGACTGGCCGCTCAGGCCTGCACATGACTGTGTCTCGGTCTCCGAGCTCTGCTTACTTTCTCGGGACGGGACTGCGAACCATACCCACCACCTGTACTAGTAAAGGCTTGAATGTTTTATCCGATTTCACCTCCATGTTCTACCACATGACTGACTGCCTATGCAACTAGTACAGGCTTCCTTTTTGACAAATGATTATGATTACTATCTAATTAGATTTCACATGGCTTGATCTTCGAAGAGATTAATTACCTATATACTCCAAATTGTGAAACTGTCACAGATAGGTTCGCTCATCGTGGAGTTCTTCTCTTTTTTCTTACAAAGCACATACGACATATCTATAAAGTCCTGTGTGTGTTTCAAAAAAGAAAGTCAACCAGCCTAAGCACATACGACATATCTATAAAGTCCTTTTATAGTCTTGTTCGTATCCCAATATCTTTAATTTTAATTTGATCAATATAATATCTTTACTATTATATTGGAGTTGGGATGGTGTACCACTTTGACATCAAACATTGGAGAAATCTCAGCCATCAAATCACTCTCTAAAACTCTCATTAAACACTGGACCAATGGACCATTTGTTGCCTTCACCTTCCGTGCATATCAAAAACATGGAAAGCAAATAACAAAGAATCACGAGAAGTAATTATGTACCAAAAATAAATATGTCTTCATAATCAGGACAAGCAAATAATTTGGAAATCAATCACGCTTAACGATCGGTGATAGTTGGTGTTATGTCGTTCCATTCTCAAACACCTCTCGCCGACAATCTTACTTATTTCGTTGCTTATTTTCCCGACCCCCCTACGTCTTGCGCTGCCACTCCGTCCTCTCGGCCGCTGCCTCCGGCGACGTCACGCTCCTACTCAAGCTGGCTGACGATGGCTCGCTGGACACCGTCATGGCCCGGCGCGGGGGGCGTTCCCGGAGGCGACGCTCACAGACGTGGCGGCGCAGGAGCTGTCCGGCCTCGCGTACCTCCACGCCCGACGCGTCTTCCACCTCGACGTCAAGCCGGCCAACCTTCCCGTCGGCATGCCTGCGAGGTCAAGATTGTTGACTTTGGAATCACCAAGCTGCTCACCCGGGTTGGCGCCGAGTACGAGGGCATGACGGCATACATCAATACATGAGCCCCGAGCGGTTCGAGTGATTTGGAGCGCCGCCACAACACTGACCCATGCGCTGTCAACATGCGGGGTCTGGGTGTGACCATCGTGGAGCTTCTCATGGGGCACTACCCGCTGCTCCGCGCTGCAAGCATAAGCCGACCTGGGCGGCGCTCATGTGCACCATCTGCTTCGGCAAAAATGTTGATGGTACCGGATCCGGGGATTCGTGGCAGCGTGCCTGCAGAAGGACTATGCGAGCGGGCATCTGTATAGGCTAAGGACATGGGTCCGCATGTGGCGAGGGACGAGGAGGACGGAGGACGTGCAGCAACGGAACCCCTTATGGCGTCGTTGAGTTGCCCCAACAAGCGGCAAATGGAGGTGAAGGAGATGGTGCTGCAAGTGGCGAGGGATGGGGAGGACGAGGACGGAGGGCGTGCGTCGGCTTCACTTGAGTGGTGCTGCCGAGGATCAGTGTCCCAACACGCGGCAAATGGAAGCAAGGGAAATGGGGCTGCAGGTGACGAGGGACGAGGAGGACGTGTCCTTCGACTGCAATAACGTCGCGACCATGGTCCGGGGCCCCGGGCCATCATGCGTGAGGGAGAGGCCATGAGGGGCTTCGTCGTTGGAACGGCAACGATGTACGAGTTCGTCGCCGATGCCAAACGCCATGAGATCATCAACAAGTTCAAGCGAGCTACTGATGACAAATTCGATACTGCCACCCCCTACTTGATTAAATCAGACTCTGACATGTACTTTACGGATGTCTAAGCGAAATAGAAATCATGTGTGAGTATTCGAGGCGCACATTTTGTGCTGTGGCATATCTTCGCGATAAGCCTTAAGTTTGTCTCAGGGGTTGTCATGTGTATCGTTTCAATAATGGATTTATTGTAATTGGTATATTCTTTGCATCTGGTGATTTTCTTTGCTACTGCTGGGCTTCTCATTGTTAACCTTCTTGCACATTCAATTTTCTCAGCTACTTGAAAGCATTTGCATCAGGTTATAGGTTTTGCAAATTGCAGGGCTTCTAATCATGATGATTTGTCGGATAACTGCCAGTGCAATGTCCATTAGTCCATCTGGTCTACATTTTTCTTTTTGCCATAAGTTTAGCGAATTAATTTTTCCATGGAGGGAAAGGTACGAAGAATTTACACCCGTAAAGGAGACAAACTAGGAAAGTATTTTGCGCCCATCGTATTTCCAAGATGTTTCTGTATTATCCTTTTTTTGTGTGCAAAAAATAACAAACACGGAGGAAGGAAAAAGGGGAGATGTTGGATGGCTGGCTAGCACCAGTGGCGCAGCGGTGGAGTACGCTCGGGACGCCGAGCGAGCAAAGCCCCCTCCTTGATTTCATATTTTCTTGATATGCATATATTGCCTTTATTATCGGGAACAATAATATTTTGGATGGTTCGTACGCTGCCCCTCTGATAGCGACCTCAAAATTTGCACATGAGCCTGCCCAAGGCCTCGCAATAATCACGGTTTCTATAGACGAGCAGCACTTGCAACATACTTTTCCGCTGATCCTTCGGTGATTCTCCTCCAACAGTCCATGCCGGCGGGGGATATTCGATCGATTTCATTCCATGGGGAACTCGACAGACGTGAAACCACGATCTTGGCCACCATTCCACAACCTTGATGGGTCCATGGTGGATCCTCATGGGCGTGCACAGACCTCGCCGATTCCACCATAGACAGAGGGGAGGTGGAACGCTATGGTTCCTTCGAACATGTCTACGTCGTCAACCGCTCGGAGCGTCCACTCGATCACCTTGATGTATACTTGCGACAACCTCCGCATACCCTTTTGCCGCGGGGGGGGGGTGGGCATCGTTCAAGGGTGGATTACTTCACGCAGGTAGATCAAGAGAAATCAATAGGAAGGTACATTTAAAAGAGTTCGATCTCGCCTTTTGTCTTTTTTGATCTGTTCCTTTCTTGGTGCTTAGAGATGTCATTACTAGATGCTTGGCCTTGTTAAATCTTAGATGAATATACGTCTGTGGTATTCTAAATTCTTTTAATATTCCGATACCGGTGGCTTGTTTCTTTGTCCTCATCGATGTTGTAAATTTGGAGGCAGCTGCTATCAAAATTTCTAGAATTGTTAAACATCCGAGTTTTTCTTATCGTCAGCCGAAAATTTTCTTGAATTGTTAATCATATGAGTTTTTAGTTCTTATATTTTTTGAATTCCTCCTAAGCTATTAAATCCTTTTCTTTTTTGGTCCCCAATTAGATGGGTGACATTTTAATATCTTTTGAACTTTCCTATCTATTTTCTCCGCGTGTTCACAATATTGGCATACAAAGACTGTAATGACTAAGTTTGGTTTAGTATTTTTAGAGCTACGCTAGAAAAACTTATGCTCAGGTGCATACAGCATTGGACAGAACCTTTAGGATTTATCTTTAATTTTGATTATAGAAAATTGGTATTAGAAGTTACTTCTACATATGTGTGCAAGGTGTTTTCGAGCTTACAAAGATTTTTCTGGTAGACTTTTTCAAGTACCATAAAAATAAAGAAGCATAAGAAAATATCCCAAACATTGTACGACATTATCTAAGAACCATCGAGGAGTAGATTATTTAATATAAAATAATTAGTCGAGTGCTTATTTCATATTCAAATGACGTCAATTATATATTTTGTTGAATTATATTTTTAGATGGGCTAGACTTTTATGAGTTTTTAGAATAGATTATTTTCTATGATCTATACTAATTATCGTTAATATGGATGTATCTAGATAGATTATAGTTCTAGGTATACCTATATTAGCAAAAGGAGAGTATGACTTTCTGTTTGACACAAGTGAGTTTTTTACATCTATTTTATTAGCACATTTAGAGAAAAATTAGAGTCGTAGCAACGCACGGGCATTCAACTAGTAAATTATACAATATGAAATCACACCATTAAAAAATATGACATTCAAACTTTTTAATATGTTTTATTGTATATTGTATATGTATTTTTTAGGGGTAATGAAAAAAGCAACTAAGGGAGACAAAACTCCCAGGCCGCTCACGGGAGGGCGGCTCCGGAGGCCACCCACCAACCCAAGAACACCTGATCCCGATCTCCCACACCGGCCGCTGCCGCCGCCGATGCCGGCGGTGACGGCCACGCCCTGCTGTCGAAGGGCGGCGGGCAGGGATGGTGCGGCCCGTCGGGCTTCCTTCGTGTGGGGGGCTTGACATCGGGCGACGTAGGTGGAGTCGAGGCGGCGGGACGGCGGCGCTGGCCGGTGGGCGGCGCATGCTGTGCGCGCGTCAGGGAGGCGTGGAGGAGACAGTGTTGGGCGCGCACGGTGGTGGGCCGGCGGCGGCGGACGGCGGCGCTCGCGTGCAGTCCTGCCTCTCGGTACCACGCTTGCGCGCTCGATCTGGGGACGACCTGGATCCCGATCTGGGCCAGCACGGGTCGACCCGTTCCATCTGTTAGCCGGAAGCCGACCGGCGGTGAGGGGGCTGCTGGCCTGGCCAAATAATGGCGGTTGTCCTAGGGTTCCAAATCACGCCAAGATGAAGATCTTCCTGTTGCGAGTTCCCGTAGATCTGGCTGGAGTGTCGTGTTCCGGAAGGCGCCGTCGGCGAACTCCATTGGGCGATTCATGCCTAGAGATTGCTGGATCGAGTGGGATTCGGTCGTGCGCTCCCATGTTTTTACTCTGGCCGTTTGGTTACAGAGGGAGCGTTTCGAAGCTCTGCTGGTGGTTATTATCATGGAACACGTTTTCGTTCCGTGGTGCTGGCGGAGAATGCCATGGAAGTCGAGATCTGTGGTCTTGCAATGGTGACTCGCGTCTAGGTGGCGAGGAGGAATTGGCTTCGTGATCGGTGTCTTTGGAGCAGCAGCATGCGAGTGGGGGCAACTGCACATGAGAAGTTCAAAATCTTACCTTTCAGGGTGAAAATCCAATGTCTGGCCTTAATTGGTTGTGCCTGGCAATGTCCTTGTTGAAGGCATTGTTTTGAGAGTGATGATTTTCTTCAGGGTGAAATCCTAAGATCTATGATCGGGCGACGACAGCGCTGGTGCACTGTTACCTTCTTGGAGGCGTCGCTTTTGGAGAAGCTGAACTTCTGGTGCTGTCATGGTGGTGTTAGTGCTGTTGTTTAAAAGATTATATCACTGTAGCGTAGCGGGGATATTCTTTTTTGGTAATTCTTCTTTCTTTTTTGGCTGTGTGCATTCGTAATGTCGCTAGGGCAGTGTGTTGTTGCAGAGGTTGGGTGTAATTGGTATCTCTGATATTAATATATACTCTTTATCGAAAAAAATCTTTTATTATTTTGGTTGAATTGATAATCTAGGGATACGTGTAGACTAATAAAGAGAGACAAAGGTAGTAGTATTTTCAGCAGCTTACCTTTAATTATTGGCAATGTCACTACTATATAATGATGATGATGATGATGATGATGATGATGATGATGATGATGATGATGATGATGATGATGATGATGATGATGATGATGATGATGATAAAAGAGTTGAAGTTCAGGATAAAGAACACGCCAATCATGCACCATGACAATCCTACAATAAATGAAGAAAAATAGCTGCTACTTTTACAATAAATTAAATTTGAATTTATGATAGAAAAGAGTGACCAAACTAGTGAACATACTAAATTAAGAACCAAACTTAATGAAAATTTTAATGTGGTGATTTTTATAATAGATCTTTTGATCAAATGTAAAAGATATAACTTTACACCTGATTAAGAAAGTTGAATAACAAATTTTACATACTTTAGAATTTCAAAGTAGAGGTAGACAAGAAATCATCTGAGAGTTGTTTGCCTCGATTATGAGTTTGTGAGAGTAAATGTAATATTTTTTGTTAGTTATATATGTTTCCAAGTGTTTTGAATTTGGATGTGGTTATATTTTCATATTCTGCATGTAATACTTGTTAGTTATGTTTCCAAATGTTTTGAATTTGGATGTGGTTATATTTTCTATTTTGCATGTATTATATGTGTTTCACCTTGTTGGTTCTCCTTCGAGAGGTAGAGGCGCAGCTGGATTGAAACTTTCCCTGATGCATCTATCAAACATACCATTTTTTTCTTGTAGTTTCTAGCCTTGTGAGCTTGAATTTAGGTATCTCTGATGCACTTTTCTTTCCCTAACATGATGCCTTGATTTTAATATACTCATAAGCTCTACTAAAAATATCTGTTGACCATGAAACATGTGCATCAGGTACACGCAACACAGCTCCGCCCCCGCCAAGAGGCGAGGTTTGGCTAACATTGGCATCATCGTGGGGGTAGCGAGGTCAAGTTTGTGCAGATATATTAGGTTAGATCGTGTGGTTGTTTAGGCCTCTTTGTCGAATAGTATATGCTTGTAAAACCATTGTCATTGGCCTCTTTGAACCTCGGCATGTGACTTCTCAGTTCCACGTGAACAATATTTTTTCTAACTCCCACGTGGCTAGATTGGATGCATCACCTAGTTTCCACAGATGAGTGGAAGAGAAAGATGACTGACTTATGTGTAATTTTATTTTATTTTTTATATTAAAAATGGTGCCGTGACCTGTCAGTGTTGATTGATATATCATTTGGCCTCTTAGCGGGAAAAGAGATGAAATATATTCGGACAAAAACTAACTGGATAAATTATACAGGCTAATTTAGGCTTCCTTTTTCAACATCCATAGAGTCGCGCCAGCCGTAAGAGCATATCCAGCGGCGTGACCCAAAACGACGACCAAATGGTTCGTTTCTGTTTGAAAAGTTGCGCCGCAGACAAAATTCGGGCCGCTGTTCGGCCGGTCAGGCCAGTGCACCCAGCGACTGACACATTTTGTTCGATGTTTGACCAATTTCATAAAAAAAAATTTAAATTGCATACATATTTGGAGACAAATTTGCTTGAAGAAGATTGGTAAGACCTTCATAAAACATTGTAGAAGACTACATCGTCTTCATTTTGCCCTCTTCTAGTTATCCTCGTCAGTGTGGCAGTGGCGGCGTTACATGGTCTCGTCGAAGACCTTAACGGTGAGCATGCCACAACTGTCATACTTGAAAACAATGAAGTGTCCGACTTCAATAGCATGTGCGCGGAAGGGTCTTCAACCGTGACGGAGGAACATCTGCCCTTGGCCATCGAACTACACCTCCATTGATGGCCAGAGAAATAAGGTCATGAGTCGCTGCCATGCGGGCACTTGTTCCACGTGGACAGACATAGGAGGACACGCGTTGTCCGCACTGATACATCGATTTATCAAATTTGGTCAGTCCGTTTGAGTCTCGCTGAAACATGGGCGGCCGATCTGTCTGTCCGCACATACGTATGAGAACCGGTTACGCTGCTGCTGGAGATGCCCTAAATCCGTCGGTGTTGCAGCTTCCGTCCGCCTCGAGCTCTTGTGTGACCGGGGGAAGGTTTTGGGTTTTGGAACGACGGCCCTCGCCGGAGGAGCAAATAGGCGGGCCCGAGGAATCTCCGGTATATCGAACGGTTTTCGCTCCTGATCTGGCGGGTTCGGATGGACGTCTTGAAGGGCCTGCTGAAGCCGCGGCCGACGCCGCAGCAGTTGCTGCGTGAGTGGCAGCGCCGCCTCCGGAACGAGCGCCTCGTCCTCGACCGCCGCATCCGTGGTAACTTCGTCTTGTACTCGCCACCACCTGTATTCCCCGTTGCTGCGTGAGTAAGCTTGGTAATCTGGTAGATTTAATGTAGTACGGGTCAATTTGGAGGCGATTTCTAGGTTGTACAGAGGAATCGCCGCACGGTTCGGTTGAATCAATGATCGCGGAGCGAAGGCGTCTCATAATTGACTCAGAGTTCGCATCTTGCTGACCTCATTAATCGGCAATGCACTTAATGGTAATCCTTGTTTTTTGTTTCCTCAGAGGTGCAACGGGAGGAGAAGAAGGTGGAGAAAGCGATCAGGGAGGCTGCCAAGCGCAACGACCTAGCATCGGCCAAGGTGTGTATCAGTCACTGGCGTAAGCATATATATACCCTGCTCTTTATATCATCCTTGACAGTCTAGCAGGTAGCAGCAGCATAAGTTCATCAGAAATCCCCGTTATATAAAAGTGTGCTCCCTTATTTACGATTTCTTAGGGCTGGAAATTTTGAGCTGTTTCAGTTCTTAAAACGACAGCTAGTTAATGAATTTGTGCTAGGAATTTGTACCTCTAGGTATTTGGCCTTTTTGATGCTATGTATACTATATCCATTACGTGTTTCACAAAATTTCCTCTGCACATTGTTCAGAAGTTACCGCTGGTTAGCTAATACCATTAAATATATAACCATGACTGTATGCTCTGATCCTTCTTATTTTTTTTAACGTTCCAGTAGATACCACAGATTACTTCACTGTTGGTGGTTCTAATTTCCTTTTCATGTTCCAGACTCTCGCTAAGGAACTGGTGAGATCAAGACATGGTGTAAACCGTCTTCATGAAAACAAGGCACAACTGAATTCGGTTTCAATGCGTCTTGGAGAAGTTATTGGTATGATCTTTTCTGGATGCTGATGCACCTTACATTTTCAACCACTACCCCATAGTTATTAATCTATAGTGGCATTGCCCTTCAGGCATCGGGTTTAGTTTTCTTACACAGATTTCAATAGCAACCAGTTCAACACCACTCTTGGCATCACAATGTAATATATTAACTTTCTGACAGTTTTTGTGGTTCCCCAATTCCCCACAAGTTGTTGTTTTTTGATTAGGAGTACACATATAATGCGCTCCAGGAGAATGCATGATCCTACGGCGTTTTTCTTGAAGCTTTGAACCATGATAGAACTAGTAAATTTAGTACAATGAAATCTCAACTCTCAAGTCATTATCAGGATCATATGCTGATTGACACTCATCCATCTGATAGTATTTCAATCTACATTTTGACATGTCTAATAAAAAAAATACCATTTCTAAAAAAAGTTTACCCACTTCTTGTCAATGTCTGACATCCCTGAAATGTGAAGACATTTGTTAAGTTATGTCATGCTCAAAGGTTTATTTTTCCGCTTCCTGATGCATAATTTAATATTTTGCATTTTATAGGGACCGAAAGGATGGTTGGTTGTCTGTCGAAGAGTGCTGAAGTTATGCAAATTATTAGCATCTAAAGCTATATATGATGCCCCCCATAGGGGGCCTCACAGAGATTAGCTGCTCGTGGCCGTTGGATCTTACCCATCTGGCAATCTTGTCCGTTCATTTTTTCACTAGTGGAGTAGTCCAGGACGAGGCCCTCGCGCGAACCCGCTTTTTATCCATGGGTCGATGAAGCCCTCCCGGCCCAGCCTCTCGCGTCGCTCGTTACCCTCCTCTCCCCTCGCGACGCGCCGCCGCCTCGCGCTCGCCGTCTCCTCCCCTCCCGTTCCCGTGCGCGTGCGGCGGCCGCCGCCGCCATCCCCGCCGCCAGCCCCTCTTCCTCCCCCACGTCCCTAGCCCACTTTCGCCCAATCCCCGCGCGAGATCCGTCCTCGCCCATGGCAGCGGTTTCCTGCCGCAACTCCTCTTCGCTCGCGCCTCGCCTCCCACCTCTCTCCTCCCACTCCTCCCTCTACCTCATCTCTGATGGCTCCGGTTCGCCTTGGGCGCGGCCACCGCGCAAGGCGCGAGCGGGGCGTCGGCCTTGGACGCGAGCACTGCTATGGCACGCCCCGTCTGCCCCGCTCACCGCTGCAACGAATCATCGCGTTGCCGGGAGGAGCCGCGCCGCGAGCTGCGCCGGCTCGGCCAAGGCGACGAGGACCAAGATCCGGGGCGGCGTCTTTCATCCTCGCCTTCCTCTCCCACTTCCCCACTGATTCGGGGAGAAACATGGCAGCAGGAGCGACATGGAGCGACCGAGCGTCGGCGGCAGGAAGCGCACGCCTGGGCGACAGCGGCGGCAAGCGCGGGCCTTGGCGACGGCGGCGCCCATCGGTGAGCAGCGAAGGGGTCTCCGACGGCGGAAGGAGTGCTGCGCCCGGCGTCCGGACAAGCTCCCATCCTCAATCCCTCCATGTGCGCCGTCGTCCGCGTCCCGTCGCCGTCACCTTAGTCTTGATGCAATGGGGCCAGGCCCTGCCTCGCACGCGCTCATCCTAGGTTGGAGATGCGGATGAGGCAGT
The DNA here is from genome assembly GCF_022539505.1 of Lolium rigidum. Taxonomy (NCBI): domain Eukaryota; kingdom Viridiplantae; phylum Streptophyta; class Magnoliopsida; order Poales; family Poaceae; genus Lolium; species Lolium rigidum. Next base: position 234,159,376 of record NC_061514.1, read on the forward strand.
GTGGCGCTGTGTGACCCAGCTCCTACAGCTGCAGACCGAGATTAGGGAGAAGAGGCAAATTCAGGTACGCATCTGCTAGATTCCTTCATCCACGCCCTGCATCAGTCCAATGGCATGTGTAAACTTTTGCTCTCCTATCATTTGTTCATCTTCTACACCACTTTCTGAAGAGAGATGCCACACAAGGACATGGGAGACCAACGTGGAAGGAGGCTCAGCCAAGCCGTGGCCATGGTGCAGCTCTCTCCCAATTTACAGAGCGTTCCATTTTGTTCAGATGTATTTGATAAATTTATCTTATATACTGGCTATGATGTTGCTAAATCCTGATTGCCTAGATATGTAACACTTTGTTCCACTTCTCTCTTTTTTAGGTTTGTTTGTGGAAATTTTTTTTATCTGTGCCTACCAGTTTTTGATGAAAATCGTGGCAACCTAAAGGTGAATATTCATCCATGAAATGTTTATGCTCGCTTACTTAATAAATATTTCGTTTTTACTGTTAATGCTTCGCTGCATACTAAATAATCAGATAAATGTCATGCATAGTCCAGTACTTATAAGTTGTTCTCAGTTAGCCATTTCTTGGATTGTATTATTGTGTCCTCTTGGTCATTTGCATTCCAGTGGTTTGAGGAAGAGGGTCTAAACAATGTGTTTGTTGATGGTCCGTAGATAGGTGTACTAAAATGCAGTCTCCCCCTTGCTAGATGTGCATCCATGGATGGAGCTTACCCGGTGGCCTTGCTAGATAGCTGAGACAGGTTGTACTTGGAGTGAAGGTAAACAAAAGTAGCAAGCGATTTCTGAATTGTGAGGTTATGGTTCATACAAAACAATTTGTTGTAGACCGACGACAACAACTACAAATGTCTAGCTTTCGGTTCAGTTTATGTTGTGGCGCCAAAGTACACATCAGTTTAGTTCTGAAATGCATAATTACTATTTGCAGTCCATGGTTAATAAGGTTCTTAGTTAATTTTCTGTGTTTGTATTTTGTTTCGCAGATGATGATGATAGATCAACCATTACAAGTACTGAGCCACTCACAGAATATTCAGCTCTTCGGTTCATGTGGTTTTATCACTTCTTTCAGACCATGTGAGCTGATTCCTTTTCCTTTATATGCGCAGATTATTTACTTGCTTAGGCTACAATTTTACCTGGTCGGTTATTAATGCATGCCGAGATAAGAAAATTTATCCAGTGTTTCTTGCTATACCAAATCAGATAACTAACTGAGTATTGTAGTTATATACATCCGATGATATTTATTACCATGTTTGTCAGCTATGGTGATGGAAAATCAAGCAGAGCCACTTGATTTTTTTAGTCTATTGACGTTTTTCTGTGGTTACCTTTGCTTCTTTGACTGATTTCAGTCTGATTAGTACAAGGGTGTTGTTTGCTGTATAGTAAGGTACCGAGGTGCTGTTTGCTTTGCAGTACAAATGATAGCTTGGTTGCTTAAAATGCAGATGTTGTTTGCTGTTTAGCTTCCTTACTTGAAAATCAGAATTTGACTGCAAAATGGGCAGTCCACGGCTTCTCCTTAATTTGCACATCCAGGAAAAACAAAACTGGAGCTGTAGCCCCTTTTAACACCACACTGTGATCTAGCCTGCTAAGAGAAAAAGAAAAAGAAAAACTAAGCAACCCAGGACAGATTAAGTATTACTAGAGAGACATGCTCTAGAATAACTTTTACTCTACAGAAAATACTTTGGTTATATCAGAACCATATGCTAATTACTATTGTAATGTATTATGTATCAGAACCATATGCTAATAAGTATTGTAATGTATTTTCCTATTTCAATTGTGCTATGTATGCAGTTTCTGCCCTGCCTATATTTACGTGTGAATCTCTTGGGAATTTTATTGGTCACCCTCACGTGATGTTATATATTCTTATTCGCTACTTCTATGTGTCACATTTCAGCGTCGCACCACCTGGTAATCCGCAAATGGTTCTTCACTTTGTTTAGCCTGTACAAGTCATCGATGAACCATATGAACCAGAATTAGACAGATACCGATAGTACGATTTTTTTTACTAAAATAAATATATTACCAGGTCATTAAAACAGCATACTTACCCCCTCTATTTCATTTTCTCTTTCATCCCCATCTCTCTGGCTCGGTGGCGGCATAGCCTGCGATCTGCCGAGCTGGTGTTTTCGCTATTATGGTCCATTTCGTTTCGACCATTTTGTCTATAATATTGTTTATTATCTTTTTATTTCAACTATTTTATCGATTGTTGTACAGGATGTGTTACTTGAGGTTTTTTTTAAAAATTCTTACCAAAATTGAGATAGCATTTCTGAAAAATTATCCACCAAAGATGATGCATGAGGAGCAACTAATATATCATCATTTCTATATTTGGTTTTGTTTCCTATGAAAGTAAACAGAGTTCCACTGAAACCGACAGAACATTCATCTTTCTATGGCCATCAGATTGAATAAGAGTTTGTTTGTGCTTATGTTATATATATTCTCGGAAGGTATGAAAGGTCATCAGATTGGGTAAGAGTTTGTTTATGTTTATGTTATATATATTCTCGGAAACGTTTGAATAGCGACTTATGTGGAATAGTTTTTGTTTAGAAAAATCATGTGATCTCATATATTCATGCCCTTACATAGTACCAATGACTTTTACAAAACGGATGCAGAGTAGTCAGCCATCTCATTTATGCTCTACACATGCTTCTATGTAAACCAGGGGCCTCCCTACATGTGTCATGCCATTCCTTTAAACATCGGCAACCGGAGATCTTGGGAGATTGTTGTTCTGGTGTAGAGAAAAAATATTTAAATTGTATGAGGCCAAAGTTGTTGGCTATCTGATACATTATAGGCACACAAGCTGTTATTATTTGTTGATTCAATTCCATTATTATTTTTTTCCTTTTGTAGAAATTGCAGCAGCCGAATGAATCAAAATAATATCTCTCGCTTCTGCCTTTTTTGCAAGAATTAGGATTTTCGTTTCTCATGTGCATTATTACTCCATAGACAATCTCACTAACAAACGAATTGGATTTGAGCCATCCTACTATCCATTCTTAGTGTTCAATTTCATTGGTGAAAAAAAGCCACCGCTCAACTTGCATCCCTGGCCGCCGGTACCGGTGTCGCCCGACCGCCAAAGGCGGTGAGGGCGTGCGCGCACCCTGGCAGGGCTCCTTCGTGCGAAGAAGCATCGCCTTCGGGTCGCGCGACCTCGGCGAGGCGGAGTGGAAGCAGTGATTCGGAGCGTTGGAAGGCGTTGTGGCGCGGTGCCAGCCTGCGCGAGAGGTTGGCGGCAACGCTCTGGCCCGACCTGGGCTGGACGGGCCACGACCGTGCACCCCCCGTTCTAATATCCTTCCACCGATCCTCCGCTGGTGGAGGACGCCGTGCATGCGAGCAGGAGCCTATTGTTGCTATGGTCTATAGTCGAGGGCACCTCCTTACCAAGTTGTATTCGCTTGGTGAGGACGACCGTGTATGTGTGTGTATCGTGTGTGTTCCCCTGATGTCTTCTTCCTATTCAATGAAATCGAACGCAAAATCTCTTGCGTTTCCTTGAAAGAAAAAACTAAAAAACATATTACCATTTTCTCACTTAATTTTTTATCACCGTTATATAAAATGTAGATCAATATGAATTCTACGGGGTCATGCGCCAAGGCGCACATCTAAATCTAGTACTAATGAAAGCCCCAGCATTGGCAGCCACAATGGAACAATTCACCAAAGAAATGATAAAGGTAGCATTTGTCTGTGCTTTAAACATCTCTTGCATACGAGGCTCAAAAATCTTTCAGTTCGTTGCCAGCAGGGCTATCTTCGGAACTTAAGACTTGCGTTCTAATTGCTAATATGATCTATCATTTAGGCAGAGGTGATGGAAGAGATGACGAGTGACATGATTGATTCGGCTTTGGACTTTGAGGACATGGAGGATGAAATTGAAGAGGAGGTTGACAAGGTTCTTGCTGAATTAGCAGCTGAGACTTCCTCACAGCTACCAGCAGCAGCCAGGGCGCAGGGGATGAAGCAAGTCTCAGTGGGCAGGGCTCAAGGAGAGGTATGTGCTTTTGTCGAGTGCCCTTCTGTGTGTTTGCATGCATGTTATAGCTGTGTAAACTATAAACTATGCAAAACAGTAATTCTGGGCTGCCAAGAGTTTACCCCTCACATCAGTCTCCACTGTAGGACGTCAACCATCCTATTTTAATTTTTAAAAAAATCTATTGATTACCAAAGCCCGATACTCTGGTAGTGGTAATAAGCTTCTGATTTCTAAAGAAAAATATTCCGACAATAATTGAAGTTATAAAAACAGCCACAGTGTACTCCTCGGCTGGTGAGTAAATGATTCATGTGAATTATAGTATCGAAGATTTTAAATTCGGATGATGTATAGATACCAGTTTGGATGGTACCTAAGAGCCTTTCTGTTCCAACATATTGCAGCAACAAGCTGTTGCTAAGGGCGCCGACGATGAAGAAGGATATTTAAAACTAAAAGAGATCAGATCACGGCTTGCCAATGTGAGGTCATAAGGTCTGACCATTGAGCCCCGAATTTAATAAGTAACTCAATTTATTGATGTCTCTTGCGGGACAGCACACCCTTGCATACTTATACGTGGGGGCTTGTGATGTACGGAGATATTTTTTCTCACCCATTCATGATTGAGGTATTGAATACTTTGTACTGCAATTGGCGAGCTGTATGATGAAGATCAAATGCTAGTTTGCTTTTTTACTTGTATATAATCAAATTTATTATTCACTCGTTCGTTTCCAGACACCTATGTAGCAGTGCATTCTTCTCTGGGGTAAATGACAAAAGATCTGAAGTTACAGTGCATTATTAACAAATGGCAAAGCCAAGCAAAGATAATATAATACTATAAAACAAGATTTCAAAGTTCTCTGTATCCAATCTTGGAATGCTGATTTGATACTTGATGATTTGTTCTGTGAATGAACGTACAGCTTGTTTTCCACCTCTCAACAATAGGAGTTCATTCATAATTATCCAACTATTCATTGTTTATGAAATCCACAAGACTGCAAGAACAAGAATTTCCATGGAAGAGGAGACTGCAGGGCTTCTCTTAAGCTTGAAATTTCATCAAGATGTGAAATGCCACTATGTCTGGACAGATGATATCGCTTTATTAATTTAATTAATGGCTTAAACATTATACCCAGCATCTGTTAACTAGGAAGCGCATAGCCACACAAGTTTTAAAAAATCTAAACAAAAAAGGCGCAATACAAGTAATCCACGTAGAAATTGTAGAGATGCCTAAGGTGATAAGGTGATGGAGTACTAGTCCGAAGATCACGCTACCATCCATGTTGATAAATATCTCTTGATGTGTCCTCCAACTAAGTACACACTTCTATTAATAGGTCTAGATTCTCCACATGTTGTAGATTCGATCATGATCGGAGAAAAGCTATGCACCTGCAGATAACCTGCTCGATAGAAGATTTTTTATCATAAAAATATTATTATTTTTACACAGCCAAAGCGACCAAATGAAAGCAAACACTCCCGACTATATAGATATAACATATTCGCACGAGAATAATACATATTGAACACTTTCGTCGCGATAAAAAAATACACTACTTCCATGCCAATTACGATTTTATAAGGTTGTTTGGTGAGAATCACTCCCCAGAGAATGTCTATCCAGAAGATATATGAGCGTCTACCTTGTATTTTCTTTGCATAGAGCACAGTTTAAATTTGAGAGATGCATCCCCTTCCTCCCCAAAAGGTTCCCAGTGTGTTTATGATGTTAGATGGTTGTCAATCTCTGGAATCTCTATGACGATGTTAGATGACTGCTATCACTTGGAGACTGAATTCCTAAAAATTTAGTTTGAGTATGTACATCGTGAAGCAAACTCTATATCTCATGAGTTGACTATGTCAGCTAGGGGATCAAGCAAGCCTAGATACCCCCCACCCCCACCCCAGAGTCGATTGTACCTCTTATAGTTTCTGAAGAGGTATGGTGTGTTCGAAACAAGGTTCCTAGTGTTAACTGTGGCGACTGGGAATGTTCGTAACTGTGGCCATAGGTTATGGTATCAGAGTAGGACTGCCTGTAAGAAACCCTTTCTATTGGTCGATGTTGAGTCTAGTAGTTGCGAAAACTATTTGAAAGTTAAAAGTATTTGCAAAAATCCGAATAGGATTCTTTTTACTCCTTATTTGGTGTCACTCTAATGTTGAGTCATCTTACCTTGTTTTGATTGAAAAAGGTCTTACCTCTACCTTGTTAGTTCCAAACATCTAGGATCAACGGGTTTGGATTGTTTTTCTATAAGTACTTTGTACTCGGTTTCTTAACTCAAAAGTTTCCAAAGTTACATCAGTTGATCTGAATCTTTGTTCCTTCCATTCAGACAATGTTATCATCTCGTTGAATCCTTTCCAAGGAATCTGTTTCTCATGGCTTTTGTTTTTCTCTTCAGGGTGGTCGTGGTCGTGGCTACCGTGGACAAAACAATGTTTAGCAGGAACTTCCGCCACCTCCCACAATGGTGCAGGTTCTTAACAATATTGAGACCAACCGTTTGAGGAATGAACATCTTTTGGAGCGTGAGGCTCAAAACACAGAACGTTGTTCCGACAACTGTGTTACACTTGGGGATTTCATCCATGCACTGCTTGCAGTCCTCACCCACCCCAAGGAGCCTCTTGATGCTGATGATTGGCTCCGTACAATTGAGCGCAAGTTCAATGCTCTTCATGTTCCACCTGGTGAACTTCGCCACCTACCAGTTAAAAGGTGTTGCTGGTGCTTGGTGGGAAGGTTTTCTGGCTCTTCAAGCGCCAGAGTTTTCATAGCTTTCCGTGCAGCCTATATCCCCAAGACTGTCATGGACATCAAAAGGAGGGAATTCCTAGATTTCAATCAGGGAAAGTTGAACGTTGAGACATATGGAGGTGAGTTCACCCAGCTTTCTCGCTATGCCCCCCGGGATGTGGTTGATGATACCGATAAGCAAGATTTGTTCCGCAGGGACTTAACCCTGGGCTGGGACGTCGCCTTATGTTATGGCCTCTTAGGCCCTTTGATATCTTGTTATCTAGAATAAAATAATTTGCTTCCGTTGCTTGTTGTATTGTTGCTCAGTGACCTCTGCGTGTAATAATTTGGATATTAACTCTGCAAAGAGTTGTAATATTATTGCTTTCAGTCGTAGAGTCACTGTTGTGTTACCGATTCTCTCACTATAGGCCCTCGAGGTGGTTAGGCTTATGCTAGACAAAGATCTGGATTTGTCTAGCCCCGACCTCCGGTATCGCCACATTAACTCTATCATGAAGGACGTCGCCGCTGATCTTCCTCTCTCATGTGGCCTTCGGGACATGGAGGCAGGGTGAGTCTCGGTCCCCTTCGACGAGAGGACATAGTTCGGTGTTAGGATTAGGGTTTGGTGGGGTGGAACTCAGGTGGTGGTGGCGATGCCTTCTCCAATAAAATCTTCCCAGTTTTAGCCACATTTCGGCGGACACGTCAAGAAGCTTGTGGAAGTGGTGTGGTTCTCGAGAACTTCTGGTTGAGTAGATCTCTGGATCATCAAGGAGTCTCATCGATGTCCTTCTTATTCTTCATATCCCAAATGGATATGGTCTTCTTGACCTGTTCGACGATTTTTCATCCACAACCAACAATGCTAGTAAAAGAGAAATAATATGGCTTCAGTCCTTTTAAAGTTAGTAAGTGTAAAAGAGAAACGGAAAGAAACGCTGGACATAACCACTTCTGTCTAGGCCTCTCTGGTGCATGTCCATAATGCAGGCTTGCTCCTCGAAGCTAACGCAAGCGAATTTAATTTCTTGACCTAGCAGGGAGCTCCTCTATGCCAACCAGGTCGACAGACCAACCGCACGTCGCACAACCGCGCCGTTTAGTTGGGCAGCAGCCCAACAATAGCACGTATACTCTCTTTCTCTATTTTTTGTCATTTTTTTTCATTTTGTTTCGATCTTTCTTTTCTTCTTTAAAAATTTCAAAACTGGACATTTTCGAAAAACTAAATTTTTTTCAAATCTAAATATTTGAAAATATTTTAAATTTGAATATTTTCTAAAAGTTAGAAAACATTATTTTATATATATATATGAATATTTTCCGAATTTTGAAATATTTTCAATTATGAACATTTTTTGAATTCAAATATTTTTCAAACTTGAACATTTTCATATGTAAATGTATTTTAAATTTGAACAATTTTCAAATTTGAATTTTTTTGAATTTGCACAAGAATGAAAAAGAAATAAAAAAGAAAACCAAAAACCGAACAAAAAAGAAAGAAAAAATAGAAACAGAAATCGAAAAAACTAAAAATGGAAAAAAACGATAATGGGCCAGACCCAATACCTGACCATGGATGTGCAGTGCTTACTCGTTATATAGGATTGGTTCGCGGGGGTTGCTATAGACGGACCCGGTCGGGGAATATGGATATCACACACCCAAGGTGGGTGTTGGGCTGGCCCAACTTTTTATTTTTTTGCCTTTTTTGAATTATATTTTTTTTCTGTTGTTTCTATTGTGTTTTTTGTGTGTTTTCAAATTTGAACTTTTTTCAAAACGTGAACTTTAAATAAATTGAACATTTTTTGGAGTATGAACATATTTTTAATTTGAACCAAAAATTAACATTTTTTTAAAATTTCTTTAATTTTTTGAAAAAATGAACATTTTTCAAATTTGAACGGACATTTTGAAAATTTGAACTTTTTCAAAAAGTTGTACATTTTTCATATTTGAAGATTTATAAAATTTAAGAATTTAAATCTGAAAAAATAAACAGAAAACCGGAAATATTGAAAACCGACAAAAAAACAAACAGAAGGTGAAAACCAGAAAAAATGGACAGAAAATCACATTAACCGGCCGTAAGAAAAATCGCGATATATGGGCCGGCCCATAGCAATGTCCAGGGTGTGCGGCACCAGGTAGGTGCCGAATTTGGACTTAGCAGCCCAAAGAATCTAAGCCGTGGCTTTCTCATGGGCCGCGACCCCTAAGAAACCTCCTTCGAGGAAAAATAAGTTGCCCTTCCTTCTTCTTTCTCCCCCTTTGTCGACGGCAATGGAGTGCGCAGCCAAGGGGCTAGCGGGGGAGCCATGCGCCGGCGTCGCCCAGCGTCGGTGCGGCAGCTGCGGAGCCGTAGCCTACTGCTCGAAAGACCACCAGGTAGCACCTACCCCTCTATTTTTCGCCCGGTAATTTATTTTTTGACGGTGCCCCGAGAGTTTATTCAGTTCTTGAAATTTAGGGGAGGGTTTGCGTGTTCGAATGGGTAGCTCTAGCTCGAAGCATGGTAACCATGCCATTAGCAATCTGCTCATATGAGCGCGAGTGGACTCTTGGATCCAGTGAGCAGTGGGTTTTAGACTGAAAATGTGAGGAAGGTATCACCAGTATGTTGATTCTGCGACGATTCCGTAAAAATATTTCTACACAAGAGCTCACTTGATTCTTGGAGGTGAATTTCTGATGGCCACTGTTGTAAATAAGATACACGAGAATCATCAGTCAACAGGATAATGTCATCAAACTGTAGGCTAGTTTTGTGTTCACTTTGCATGAGGAGAGGAGTATTGTCTCTAAATTCTCTTAAGTTTGAGCTTTTTTAGGTTGGTTGGGTGTTTGGGACTGCATACTATAAAGGTTTGGTTGGCTGTGCACCTCACACTAGGAATGAAGGGCTATTTTATAACCAATAAAATTATTTAGCATTGCACTGCGAAATGTAGCACACATTAAGTGCAACGGAACCCTGTTTGATACAGTCAATATAGATTATATCAGTTTACTAGGAAATGGATTCTTCTATGGTTGTATTTCTTGTCATTCTCCTTTTTCCATATAATTTTCATGCATTAATATAGCTAGTTATTTTAATCCCTCTTCAGTTCGTACATTGGAGATTTCATAAAGAGGAATGTGCAAGGCTTGCAACACAAATGAGCCGCATTGATGTGCTCAGCCAATTTCCATTCACATTCTCTGTTGAGCCTCTTGCCCTGGTACTTCTATCTTTACGAATAACTTATACTCCATTCCTGCATCTTTACCATGTTCTTGTGTAATCTCTCCTTTTTCACACATGTTGTTAATTTAGAACCATACACTCCCAAGTATGAGGTGCCTATTTTTAGAATCAATCAAAGTTCACCTAAAAGGACTCTGGAAATCGGAATGCATATGTGGCCCAGAGATTGCTTCTGTCAAGGACTTAAGGTTTGCTTTTCTTGGATTCCCATGGTACCAACCAGCTCATGAACTATATCATAATGACCTACTATTGTTTGTTGAGGACACACTCTTGGTCATTCTGTTTGATATACTAATGATACTATCTTATCAATGCACGATCTTCCATATTCTGGGAGCACTGTTAGTTAACTCTACAGATCACATGGTTACCTTTTTTTGGAATGTGACATCTCTAATTAAGTTATTATAGTCAGAGCAGGGGGGGGGGGGGGGGAATTCCTGTGATCTATGTACACATTTTGAATGTTTGAACTGATACGATTTGACTGGCATTACCGCTGGATATATTTTGTGCTGATTTTATTAGAAGTTGTTTGTAGAGGTCTTATGTTCATCTTCATATTCTTTGCTCAACTACATATATGCGATCAAAATAATTTTGCATTGGCAATATGGGTGCATCGATTTTGCAATGGCATATCAGGGTGCGGGGAACTTTGATGTACAAAATAAGGATGCGTCGATTTTGTATCTCAACATTTTTACCTAATCAATTCTACCACTTATGTTATTCCTATGGTCAAATTTAAATAATCCCAAGTCTCCCTTCTTGTGTACATGCTCTTCCTTTTTAACTTCATTAGGATTTATGATCATCATTTTCTTGTTTCTGTAAATGTTATCATGACTGATGATTTGTTAAACAACCTATTTAAATGGCTTAAATTATCATTTCTGTATTCCAATGTTAGTGTCACTGTCAGGTAATTTGTCTTACACTTTGTATCATTCTGTATAATGTACAGTATAACAGCTGAATGGAACATGGAAAGCTCCCTTTGCCCGTGTACAGGTGCATTTCTGGCTTTTGTGAGGTTGCTCCTGGAAGTATATTTATTTTACTGTACTTAAAACTATCCCATTCTTTGTAAACAAAACAGAGCCTGAAAATCCTGTGACTCGACCCCTGGCAAGCTGGGAAGACTACTATCAGTGGAGATCCCTTCCTTTGCATTCACCTGTCGCAGTTTTACTTCACTGGGTATGTGCTATATAAAGTCATTTGCGATGTTACTTTTTAGTCTACAATAAGTACTCTGTTTATATCCTGCTACTCCGATCCATATTACTTGCCACTAAAATGAATATATCTACAATTAAAATGTGTCTGGATACATCTATATTAGTGTCAAGTAATATGAATCGGAGGGAGTACTAATTATGCCACCTAGTGCCCCTAGTGCCTACTGGATTTGATTTTCTCAACAAGAACAACTGTGTTTGTGTGTGTGTGTGTGTGTGTGTGTGTGTGTGTGTGTGTGTGTGGGTGGGTGTGTGGGTGTGTTGTGGTGGGGGGTTATTCTGCTGAACTTATGTTACAATAGTACGAGTGCAGCAAAGTGCAAAATAAAGGTTCAAAGGAGAGACAACAGATTTGAGAACCCCTTCACAAACAAAAACGGATAGAGATCACAAAACCAACAGCGGTGTTTTATGTATGGCAGTACATGGGATGTACCATGTATCAGCCCCTTAGGTTTTTTTTTGTAGGGAAGTACCCTTAGGTGGCTTATCTGTTTCGGTTCCAAAAGGTAGTTTAACTCTTTAAGTAGGTAAGATATCTTTTAGCTTGGCCCTTCATCCAGTAAGAGACAAGTTCAATGATTCATTACATTGTTGTTCCTCTGTATACAGAGGACCCTCTGTGAGTATATTACCGTGAAAACTAGTGCCCCATTTTGTTTTACTAATATCTGTGGGGTCTCATTAATGGGCCACAGTGTTCACAACACTTGCTTCAATTTTGCAGCCACTTACTCTATATCACTGCCTTCAACTATCTCGCATCCAAACCTCAAGACATGATGGACATGCCACTCTGAACATTCACTATTTAGGTAAAATATGTTGTGTTTAGCTCTCTGCCATGTTAGAGTACTTGCATGAATCTGTTGAAGTCTGGTTGTATCCTTTTAGCCAGCTGGTTCCCACTAGCATCATTCTTTACTGGACCAAGCTAGTTGTTTAATGCCTAGGAGGTTCACTCTATGCTAGGCCTAGTTGTGAAGGATTGCATTCTTTGGGAAGTCTTTTTTTAAAGGAATATGGTAGGGGAAGTCCCTATAGTGATTTTTTTTTGAAATAATAAGAACCCAAATCTGTGTCCATGGGGTTATTTGTCATTGCAATGTTCCACTTAAGCTGTTATTGTGCAGATTGCAGCAGAGATTGTTAGTTTTGTAGACAAATTGCTGCCATTCCTTCTCTTTTGTAAAAGCAGACAACCTATTTCTGGGTGTTATAATATCTTGGAAGCTTCACAACAGATCAAGTTTTAATAATGTGCGTTTCCAGTTTAACCGCAACTCGTCCCGCAACTCGTCATAAAAGTATCTTTGTTTAAGTACTGGAATGCATAGCTCTTCCAACCACGATGGAAGAGACTGATGTTTTGTTTCATTCATGTATATCATGCTAATTGAAGGACCTGAGAAAGAGCTGCTTCAGCTTGCGGTGTTTGCAGAACTACTTGCACTATTTCCTGGTGTCCACCTTCGCATTGAACTTGTGGGGCCAGCAGTTCCAAGATCCAGGTTAGTCACAAAATTTGATATTCATTTCTGATGTTTGAATTTCCTGGTGTTTGTGTGACAATTTGTAATAGCTGCACTTTTTTCCATCAACATTTTTATCTTTTACTTATGAGATTTAAAAAGAAAGTCTCCAAATTGTTGCTGTGTTGATGCAGCTCTAGTAGGTGCATTTTGAACATTACTTATGCAAGTTCTAGTGTTAAAATAATCCAAAACGAGGCAGCATACTGAACAAAAATGTTTCGACGAGACTTTTCTACAAGCTGTCAAACATATGAAGGCTAATATTGCATTCATGGTCGACTTAAAACTTGGCTAGACTAAATTCAACATGATCCGAACAATAAATAACAGTTCACATGATGGAAATTTCTTATAGTGCCATGGATGGAGAGATTGCGATCTGTTTGTAAGTGTACGAGGAAAGTCGATGACGCCGGAGTAGACGAATAGAGTCATTGGCGACTGGAAGTAGATGAAGTAGAGGCAACAATGGTAAAAGACGTGAGTAGTCACATGGATCACTATGTAGAATCTTTATGGCCCGACAACTGTGAGAGACCTCCATTGAAGTGAAATGTTGGAGAGTTGTACTCTTCCTCGGCCTACTGCACGGCAGGCAAAGGGCTGGCATGGATAAATGGCAGAGAACATAGAGGAGAACTTAGATGTCTTTGTCTGGCATATTTATTGAAGAGACTGGCTCCTTATAGACGACATACCATAAACCACCCCCCAACAGGATCTAGATGTATCGTAGGAACATTCCCTATGATATCTCCACCACGCACAACCCAATATCATATCTGCACATGAGTGCACATGTATATCATTTGGGTTAGCGCGTGGAACAGATGCAGTATGTATAAGATAAAAACCTACGACAAAAAGATGCTACTAACTTTACGCCACAATCGCGCATCGTAAATTCCAGAGCCACAAGTCAAGCCTAATAAAACGTGAATAAATATGAAATGCACGCACAGATCATAACTTGTGTGTGCGGCTGGTACACTATACACAGATCATAACTTTCATTTGCCATCTCATCTTGGAGGTCCATGTGAGAACCCTTTATATGTTGGCCTCTCTCTTACTCCATTGGCAAACGTGTGGTACTGAACTCCCACATGCTAGCCTTCCACAACCCTTGACTTCTACTTCTAATATTTGGGACCAAGTCCCACTATTTCCACCCCAAGGTCTATAATTTTCCCTCTGGCTTTTATATACTGATTTTGTAGTACAAACCTGTCTCGGTTGAGCTGTACCTACCATCGATCCAACCCTCGCAGTTAGGCAATGGATATAGCTCCGGGTTGCCAGTGAGTGAGGCGCACCTGAAAGTATCACTGATGTTAGACTGCCGTGCTCCGTACTTCTCTAATCAGCTCATTAATTACCCAAATCACTTGGACTCAACTCCACAGTCATGCTCACAGGTGTGTGTTCTTCCAAGAATACTCGGGCGGTATCACACGAACAAGTTTGGCCTTAAAGCTCACCAATACATAAGTAAGCCTCCCATGCAGTACTTGGAGTGCTCATGACATAGTGGGAAATGGTAGTTCTGCATGTACTTGCTTCTGATTTCAACAATTTGTTTTTTTCCTTTCCTAATTGAAGAGACCTCCGATCATACAGGATGGGTTTCCACTGGTCTAGTCAACTATGGCAGCTGAATTTTCAGTGTAAACCCAACCTGTATGATTGGAGATCCCATGAATTAGAAGGGAACACAAACTACTGGAGTAACCGAGAGAGTACATCCATCCTACCATTTCCCGCAATGAGATGAGTACTCTAAGTACTGCATTGGGGGATGACTTTTGTCTCAATGCGTTCTAAGCCCAAATTCGTGAGCTAGATACCACTCTGCAGGTATTTTCGGAAGAACACACTTACGTGGGCGTGACTGGGCAAAATTTTCAGCTCATTACAGGATTAGGGAGCACAATTGTAGGCTTGCCTCAAGGTGGCCTAATGTCGCAATGCCTTCAGGTGAACCTCGGTTACACAAGCCTGATAATTCAATGCTATGTCCATCCCCTAGTTGTGATGGAGTGGCTCTTGCCATGCTAGGTATAGCTCAATCTGAGAGATGTTTATACTGTAAAATTGGTGTATAAAAGCTAGTTGATAAAAAAATTACATACAATAACTTATTGATAGGGATTGTCGGAAATAGTGGGCCTTAAGCCCAAATTTCGTAATGATATAGTCAAGGGGTGTCGAAGGATAGCTTGTGGGATTTTAGTCCTGCATTGTCAATGGAGTAAGAGGCAAGATCAACATATAAGGGATGCACACATGGGCCCTAAGATGAGATGGTACGACAAATCTATGTTTTGTGTACACTACAAGCCTGCTCACCTGCCGACAGACTTTTTGCATTTATTCACATTTAGTTACATGTCACTTTGACTTTGATCTATGCAACGTGCGAATATGGCGTAAAAATAGCAGCTTCTTTTTTCTGTAAGGTTTTCATCGTATCGACACCATGTCTGCCTCCTGCTCTAATCTAAAGGATGAGCACACACATTTTAGCAGGTTGACCAGCATGGTAGATAGAGCCATAGATGTGAGGGGGTGGTTCCTAGGATATATGCAGATCGTGCTGCTGAGGATGTTTAGAGTGCGACATCTATATGAGAGAGGCATCCCTCTTCGATAGAACTCACGCTGGGCATTCGGGTTACCTGAATTTTTCGGGTCGGGTCTGTCGGGTTTCTCCTAGTTCGGGTATCTAATATCAGCACCCGATATTCCCTCAAAATTACAAAGACCCGATGAATCGGGTACCCGGAGAATCGGGTCCGGGTCCGGGTCCGGGTTTTCCCCGATTCACCCGAATTGGAGCAGCGCCTCTCGAAGCTTCTTCCGTAGATGTACAAGCAGAGCATGAGGAGACCGAGAGGTGGCTGGTGGCCGGCAGGAAACGAGAAAGGTCGCCGGCGCAGAGTATTGTCGAGGTGGCCGGTGGCCGGCAGGAAACGAGAAGCTTTCTTTTTTATAAACACTGTCGAGGAAGGAAGCCAGAGTAGAGCCGCGGTTGCTGCTCTCCGGCGGGGCGCCGAGATGCGGAGAACGGAAGGCATGCGCCATTGCGCCTTGACGAGAACGGGGATGCAGACAGCGGCGGCGGCCAGGTCGTGATCTGGATCTTGCGAAGTGAGCCAGCCGTGCACTAGTATCTTCTCGTACGCTAGTTAGCTGGGGCTGGGTTGACCGAGGGAATGGGCTGATGGCTTCTGGGCTGCTTAGCTGTTGGGCTGGGACGCAGGACAGTGCGGGGATTCGGCCCAAGTTCGGGCTGAACGGGCTGTTTGGGTCCCCGAGGCCTGCACCCGATTTTCCCGAAATTAATTCGGGTTTCTGTATTTGCCACCCGATTTAACACCCGTTTTTTCGGGTTTCGGGTCATTCGGGTTCGGATCCGGGTAGCTCGGGTTCGGGGCTCGGGTTTCGGGTTTTATGCCCACCGTGAGATAGAACACACCAGAAAACCCCATCTATAGTTCTGTATTATCGCCACCACAGATTTTTCACCGGCAAATCGAGGTCCTACATGACTGTTGGGCAACAAAGATTCTGGGAAGTGCTCCTCACTTCCACTCACTTCTCTGATTATCATTGTGTGTCCTTCATCTGTGTCCAGTCCCCATCACCTCTCCTTCATCTACATCTGGTCATCGCCGCTCTTCCTCATCTACATACGAATGCATCGCCAACTCATCCACAACACTTAAAAAATTCCCATCTAGTGGTCTGTTATTCATGTGAATCAGATCACTGTTTTACTCATGCCAAATTATGTCTGGCCAAGTTTTAAGATGATGGTACATGTAGTATTACTGTATTAGCCTTCATATGTGTGATAGCTGGTAGAAATTTTGTACACATAACATTCAGTGTGTTGTGTATTATTAGAGTTATTTAATTGGTCGGACTTGCATATTTTTGAAAAAGATATTACTTATTCATTTATATCCTAATACTGAAACGTAGTTGGTTTGGAGTTCCTGCTCTTTTTCATGGTTTTGATATGATGCCTGTTGACAGGGATGGTGAAGTTGTAAATATTTCCAGCTATGCACATTGTTCTGTTCAGAATTGCGGTTGTAGATCTTCTACTGCCCCCGAGGACTTGAATTCCAGTGCAGTCACACTCAAACTATGGAAAGGACTCTATCATGAGAGATACAGTGATATAGTAAAGGTTCTCTCAATAATACTCTTGATTTGTTTTTAAATGTGAAGTCCCCTGTCATTTAACAGTCAGCATGCCATTTATCAGTGAGTGTAGAAATATTTTTAAATGTTGTGGGCATGCTTTTGGTTGCATAACACATGATACTGAAGTGATTTGTTATTGCTTAAATTTCTTGCCTGCATGTTTAACTTTCTTAAAACTATTTGCTGGAATGTTTATAACTGTAGATTTCATTGTCTAACAGTAGCAGTTGTACTAAGTAGTTCACAGAATTATTTTCAAATGCACCTTTATGTGTACTGTGACAAAGTTAAACTAGCAGCTCTGATTCTTGTTGTGAATAAGTGTGACTGACTCACCCAGCCAGATTCATTTTGTATTTACTGGTTCAGATCCATATTTTCATGCACGATTGACTTCCTCTATTTATATTTTTTTCGCCTTTTTTTCCCTTGGTAGGATTCAAATCCCCATCTTATACTTGCTCCAAATGCCGGTGTAGCTGCCTATCCTAGTTGGATGCCGACCATTGTAAGTATGTTATTCATAATTAACAAGTTAGTTTCATACTGTGGCATGCGTTTATGACTTCAGTTGTTTTATCCTATATGAATATCCTCCTTGCCTTGCAAATTAAGTTGGTGATATTCAAGTAAAAAAGCATGCAATTGATTGATATCTCGGTTTCTATAATCCGATCTATCTTTATATCAGATGCATGATTCATGGAAGCATGTTTTGGCGTTATATAGTAATTACACATTTACACTGCCTCTGCTCTAGTTGGCAGTACAGTTGTAAGAGGCTTTTGTTGATTGGTGCCTGTTATCATTTGTATTTCATTTCGTTTGAAGGAAATGATTAGGGAGATTGGTATTCCTGCAATTTTTACGGACTTTTGTGAAGAAGCTGCTCATCTAGCATCTTGCTGCATAAGTTCCATAACTAGTCAACCCCTGGGAGTCCCTGTATGTGCTATCCTCTGTCTTTAACTATTTCTCTGATGTTGTACTTATGGAGCATCGTACTAACACCTTCATCATCTGTCATTTCTCATCCAGATCCAGATAAATCCTTTCAGGCAGCCGATTGCAGAGAATAATAGTGCACTATATATACCATGCTACTCAAATTGTTTTGTTTTTGGAATGTAGAATCGCCAGTTCCCCCATTTGTCACCACAAAATATCCAGAATATTCTATTGTGGAGAAATTACATTGTCACTTTTTGTAAAAAATAGAGAAAAATACTACTCCCTCCGTTCCAGATATAAGGTGTATAGTTTTTTGACAAAAATCTCCAAAATATAACGTATATTGCGGTGAACAACCCGTGTGGACATTTTTATAGGGATTTGCTTGTGTTTCCTTGTCTTTTGAAAACTCCTATATTTTATCATGTCAATTGTCCATGATCAATCCCGCCAAAACCTTGTGTAATTGTCTCTTCATGTGCGTTTCTTAATTTCCGTGCCAAAAACTATACACCTTATATCTAGGAACGGAGGAAGTATTAAATAATTTAATTTGGATGAATTTTCCCTTCATTGTTTTCTGCTGTGTGTATTAGAAAATATGTGCTTGCAAGATGCACTCATGAAATCATTATTGAAATTTAATTGTTGTACACTTGCAAGATGCTTCATACTATTGGTGTAATTGCGCAAAATTTATTTCTTGCAACATCTGTCCCATGCTGAACATGGATGGTTATTAATTGAATTGCTTGGAAAGGTGGTGATGCTATCGCCTATCCACCGCAGACAAACTATGAGTCTGACCCAATAGCGTTCATATGGTGATTCCTCGGCTTTACATGATATTCAGTTATTTATGGCCTTGCCATTTCATTTCAATGTAAAATTGATGTGCTCGAGACCTCTTGTGGCTAAGGATGGCAATTCTACCCACGGCTACGGGTACCCGCGGGTACCCTACCCGCATGGACAGGGTATGGGTACCGTTAAGTCATGGGCAGGGCACGGGTATAGCCTCGTACCCGCGGGTATACCCATACCCTGCCCGTTTATTGTCAAATTCATACGTGACACGTCTACTTTTGTTAACTTATGGGTTAGAATATGAGAATGTGATTTTTATATTATGTTAATTGGTAGGTACCCAACTACCTATTATTGAGTTGAGATAATTAATTTTTTTAATCGAATTTGTTATCGATAAATGTAAAATTGTGATTGACTTGTGTACAATTTAACCTACCCACCGGGTACCCAATGGGTATGGGTACCCGCCGGGTATGGGTATGGGTAAATTTTTATACCCATGGGTACGGGTACGGGTAGAAGTTTATACCCATTAACTATACGGGTATGGGTATGGTATTGCTCTACCCTGCCCATACCCTGCCCATTGCTATCCTTACTTGTGGCTAAGAGGAAACAGAGGTGTTCTTTTGTGAAGAGAATCAGTTCTTGCATTTCTTTGAATAACTTGAGTTTTTTTTTTCCTTTTGAAGTTAGAACAAGTAGAAGTAATCATTTTAACGATGAAAACAGTGTTTGATGAAAGATGTATTTAAATAAAACTGTTAGATTTATGTTTGTGACCTTTTCTTATCTACCGAGGTCTGCACATGTGATGAAGCTGTCATATATAATTACACACATCATGACATCAATCCATCTCCCAAAAAAAATGACACGCACACAGACACCACTCAGTAAAGTCTTGACGCCAACCATAAAGAATTCTATGCAGCCAAAGAATCAGTTCATTTGTAATCTGTTTGTGTGTTCATCATCCTCATCGCTGAGGAGAGACCTGGCTGAACACCTGCTTCTGTATTCTGGTGTTGTTCCCTTGCTTTGCATTTTCGTCTGCAAGGAGAACATCGTCTATCCATGAGACAATATTGTAGGCCAAACTTTCCAGCACCCTTGAGTAGCTTTCAAGTATTGCCTGTCCAATATCCTGTGGGAGAGGAAAAAGAAGATGCAAAAAGGTTAGCTATGATGTATAATGTCTCTGGTTCTTTAATGGAAAACAGG
This sequence comes from Lolium rigidum, assembly GCF_022539505.1. Classification (NCBI taxonomy): domain Eukaryota; kingdom Viridiplantae; phylum Streptophyta; class Magnoliopsida; order Poales; family Poaceae; genus Lolium; species Lolium rigidum. The sequence continues at coordinate 234,179,456 of NC_061514.1, forward strand.
CCTTTTATGGTATATCTGGAAGAGATGTGATTCCTAAAACAGTTTTAGTATATGATATATCAGAGAGTTCTAATGTTTTGCACATGTATTCACTACTCCCTCTTTTCCATAATTATTGTCATGGTCGTTCAAATTTGAACTTAAACACGACAAGAAATATGGAATGGAGGGAGTAGCATTTAGTATAAGCATGCACTAGTTTCACAAAGAATAACTTATCCTGTAATGGAAAACAGGCCTTTTATGGTATAACTGGAAGAGATGTGATTGGTAAAACAGTTTTAGTATATGATATATCAGAGAGTTCTAATGTTTTGCACAGGTATTCACTACTCCCTCTGTTCAATAATTATTGTTGTGGTCGTTCAAATTTGAACTTAAACACGACAAGAAATATGGAATGGGGGGTTAGTACTTAGTAGCATTTTGTATAAGCACACACTAGTTTCACAAAGAATAACTATCCTGTAAGAGAAACATCAGATGACATGTAATTTGTACATTCATTTTATTTAACCGTTTAGCTCTCCTGAACTTATCAATCATTACCTTATTGTACTGAATCTTGCTTGTGTCCAGGGTAGTCTGGGACAGGCCCGGAAACCTTTGTTTCAAGCAGAGCAGCAGGCCCCTGGCCCTGCTTGCTAGGATCAAATTCTTGTCCCCATCAGCATTCAGCTCGGTAACATTCTCCCATTTTGTCACCACGTGGGTCATATTTGCTTTCCTTCTCCAGACATACATAGCAGCCTCGACACGGTCTGCGATCTCAAGTGCCTCATGTTCGGAGGTCAAGTTTAGGAAGTCAAGGAGGTGATCTGGTGAAAACTGATCCCCTGAAGACATGTACCGGTATATGACATCACCTGTCCCGACTTTCCCTGTCTGTTGAGCAGCAGAAATGCATCAATCATAGGAGGGACTGAAACATTTTGATAGACTACATGAATCTATATTGATCAGATCGATTAACTGTCTACAACATACCTTTGGAAGCGTTTCTATGTATGACAATGGGATTTGCATTTCAGAGAGGATAGCATTGTTGATCTCCATGGCCATCTTGTGGATCTGGCTAGCTTGGTCCCTCTTGTGCTGCAGCTCACGGTGCACAGAATCGGACAGACCTGATTCTGGCACACACGGCTCAGGTAACCACCACTTATCCTCATTACGTTTGAACGACTTCTTGGTTTCGCTGAAGGACTGCTTTCTCTGGTCTTCATACCAGAACTCTGCCTTGTCGAAGCTGTCCAATATACCCTGCAAACAAGCATGTGCACGTCCAGTGAATAAACTCAGCTAACAGAGAGAGTTGCTTGACTGGAACTTGCACAAGTATCCGAATTGAGACTTTACAAGGAGCATGGTTTCTAGCTTTTCAAGTGCAGGAAGGTTCATCAGAATGTCTGATCGCGGTGAGGTTGCCATCACCTGTAGGCAGCAATCGCACGCAAACATTAGTAAGCAGATGCGACAAGGAGGAATCAATATATATGTGATGTTGGCATTACATCGTGGGTGCTTCCATCAGGTCTGGCCTGGACTATCGGTGCGAATTCTACAATGTATTCGCAAATGGAGAGGAGGCAATCCATCTCCCGGTTCCACTTTGATTTCTTCTCAGGAGACAGTGACTGCAATCTGTGACAGGTCCCAAACACAGTTGCTGGAGCCATAGAGGAGAGAAGTTAGCATGCATCTGGACCAGTTTAGCGGAGATTTTCATCCGATTACTAGTACCATATAGGTTGGTGATGGCATTGGAGATGGCCACGGCAGTGCAGACACCCTTGCCGCCCCCTGACATGTCCTCCCCAAGGAGCAGCTTCGTGTACTTTTCCTTCATCAGCTCCATTTCTGAACAGCACTCATCAGCCAAACAGAAACGCAGCAAGAGAAACTTCATCAAAAACAGAGTCCCATCCATACCTTCATCTTCCATGGATTTCTCCTCAACAGCCTGTTGCAGCTTCTTCATGCTCAACTTGCTCATCGCCTGCGAGAGGCGTGACGTTGGTGCCACCTTGAATGATGCCATACGGCCCATGCTATGGCCCCGAGGTGAAGCCGCATTATGCCCGTCGCTGCTTTCAGAGAAGGACGCGACACGGAACAGCGGGCGCGCGTAGTCGCGGTCGTAGCTGTGGTTGTGGAACCCCGGGAAGGCCGAACTGTCCCCCATTGTTGCTGCTGCTCTGCTTCTTTAGACCATCGAGAAAGAGGAATGGTACAAGAATGGCGCCAGGCTGAGAACAGAAGACTTTGGTTTAAGTCTACGGAACAACAAGGCATAGGCTGGCTTGCCTGCCTCTACATGGATTGTTTTAATCAATAGGGTTTAACTACATGGCTTGTGAGAAATCAGCCCCCCCACAGTATCGTACATTTTGATTGGATTTGTGGTTGGAGAGAGTGGTTATCACAAGTTCATCATTGTGTTAAACTCCCAGCAAAGGTACACAAAAGGGGACCTCTTGGAGAGGCTAACTTACGCTGTTAAATCTCTGACCCAGATTTTGAATACAAGAGGACAACATCATATACTGCATTAATTGCTATATCGTACCGAACTAGTAATTTTTTTAGCCCATCATTATATAATTCGTATCCCCACCAGGCCAACATAATTGACACTCTTCTTTTCTCTTCTCCTGTCCAGCTCATGGAGGTTGCTTCTGTACGCCAGCCATTCAGCCATTCTCTGGTTCTTAATAATATCTGTAGTTGACATCGATGTTATCTTGTGCGCGAGCAATTTTCTTGAACTTATTATGTGGGGGGCGGGTGTTCTGATCTGAAACACCATCTTTTTTTGTCTGGAAGGAAAATGATGCTTCTCAAACATGCAAGGCAGGCATGCTGGTCCACTAATTCGAACTTGTAATCACAACCACGTAAAACATAGGTCGTGCCTGCCATGATCATATATCTACCAAATTGAAAAGGGCAAAACGTATCTCACGGCAACGAACTGGTGGTCACGTAAGATCAGTATATCTTAATGCTAGACACTGGAGCATAAAATAGGCAAGAAGGTGGCTGGGCAGTCGGAGGCAACTAAACTAGTGGTTCATATCCATTTTTTTTTTTGAGAGAGAAAAACTACATAATCCATTAGTTGAAAAGCAAGTTATGAGAATTAATTGAAAATCAATTTATAAGAATAAACAGACCTGGAAACTAAAACATATCCAGCTGTTTGAGGTCATGTTTATTCAGGCTGACTGTGTTGTCATGCCTGTCAAAACTAACTATTGTACTGAGAACTCTATGTTGTTCGTACAGCGAAGATGTCCTGGTGTACCCTCGACGATGAGTGTGACACGCGAGACAACATCGCCGAGGGAGGCTGACTGAAAATGCGATATGCAATAGCTTGGCCGCCGTTTTTTAGACCCCAAACCCTGCTTGGAACCCCGTCAGGGATTGCGGCAACTATGGGCTAAAGTGCTAAACTAGATTGGACTGTCTCCCATCAAGATGCAATCAACAACACATTATTTCACGAACACAACCAAACGCCATGTTTCCCAGTGGATTATAGAGGCTTTAGCAATGGGACACTGCTTGAAGTGGTAAGTGTAGATTCACATAGAGGCTCACCTCTAGCACTGGCGGCTGGGTAGTGTTGTGTGTGTGTTAGGTCTTGGCTCTCCTCCAGCCTCCTCTTTATATAGATCACGCATGGGCTTGGGCCTCTTGGGCGACAAAACTGTTCATATGTTCAACACATCCTCTCAAAATGGGTAGTAGATATCTACTAGTTCCATCTTTGTCACATGCCAAGTTACAGTTCTTTGTTCCCAATCCCTTTGCCAGACAATCTGTAATTTATTGTCCAGAGCTAACATGAGTAAGGTTGATGATCCCAGCATCAAGTTTCTCCTTAACAAAGAAGCAGCCAATTTCCACATGTTTTGTCCTATCATGTTGGTTGATTATTTGCAATACTTATAAGTGACCGATTATCACACCACACTCTTAGGGGTACCTTCCTTAGAAGTTTAAACTCGCTCAGAAGATACTTCACCCAGAGCATCTCACTCACCCCTTAGGATAAAGCTCTATATTTAGCTTCAACTGTTGATCTAGCCACAACAGCTTGTTTCTTGCTTCTCCATGACAATAAGTTTCCTCCCACAAACACATAATAGCCTGACGTTGATCTTCTATCATCTTGACTACCATCCCAATTAGAATTACTATAGCCATCCACCTCAAGATGTCCACTCTTTGCAAACCCTAGGTGTACCCTTAAAGTATCTTAGGATCTTGTGCATTATATCAAGATGCCCGCTCCTCGGTTCATGCATGTATCTCTGCTCACCACACCCACGGAAAATGTAATGGCGGGCCTTGTATGGCACAAGTACAATAGCCTCCCAACAAGTTTCTGATAAGCTTCCTTATTCACTAGCTCGCCTGATTGTGCCGTCACTTGATGATTTTGCTCAATCGGGGTTGGGGTTGCACGACATCACATCATTCCCATGCCACTCAGGAGATCCAAGGTGTATTTTCGTTGACACAAATATATTCCCTTGTCGTCCAGGACACTTATATGCCAAGGAAGTATTTAAGGTTGCCCAAATCTTTCACCTCAAACTCGTTGCTCAAACACTCCTTCAATCTCTTTATTTCCTGATAATATCATCCACATAGACTGCAAGAATGGTGATCTTCTGATCGTAGTGTCTGTAGAGCATCGTGTGATCACCATTGCATTGACCATACCTCTTACCACAAATAACATGTTTGAACCTATCAAACCAAGCCCTTGGTGATTGCTTCAGACCAGATTCTTCAGCATGCATACCTTTCATGTGGTTTGTGAGGTACCAAAACCTGGTGGTATCTCCATGTACACTTCTTCTTGCATGTCATCATGTAAGAAAGCGTTCTTGATATCTAATTGATGCAACTTCTACCCAAAGTTAGCAGCACAGGAGACCAATATCCTTACCGTTTTCATCTTTTCTACTGGAGAAAACGTCTCATTATAGTCAATTCCATAAGTTTGACTAAACCCTTTAGCAACCAATCTAGCCTTGAACCGTCCTACCTACCCCTCATGATTTTTCTTCACAGTGTAGATCCACTTACAACTTACTGTTTTCTTTTCTGTCAGCAATGTGGTTAACATACATGTCTTATTTTTCTTTGGTGCCACGGGTATATAAAAAATTAAAATTTGAAACTTGGGATCGGAATACTGTGGCGCACCAGGACATGGTGCGTCGCCCCCCCCCCCCCGATTGCCTTTTCAGTTTTATAAAAAGTAAAACAAAATGATAGAAAATTCAAATTTTAAAATCCTCTAAGATGTCTATATGTTATGCCATCTAGTTTTAAGGAAACTTAAAAAACATGAATTTTGACATTGTTTTGCAAAATGACGCCATGTTTCGGTAAAATGGCTCTTGGTTTTGCATACGACTTCCGATGAAATAAGTTTTTTATATGAAAAAGTATCTACAGAGAAAGTTACATATGATTTTAATGGCCTATGGAAGTTCCCCGATTGTTTAGATTCCTCAAATTAAAAATGGAAAACTGAGTTTTTCAGCTTTTAGTTTTCACGGTTAAAAAGATAAAAAAAAACTTACCAGTGGCGCACCAGCTGTAGGGTTCGTTGCATAGAAAACAAAAAGTTTCTACCGCAAAGACAAATAAAACCAAGATCCAATCTATGGAAAAACCAAGATCTAATCTATGAGATCGGAGCAACGAGAAAGAAGAGAGACTAACCCTCGAAGAACCAAAGCCTTAACGAGATCAGATCTTGTGGTTGATGTAGACGATCGTTCCGGTGCTGCAATCCGGCAGCACTTCTGTACTCGGTCACACGTACGGTATCGATGACGTCCTTCCTCTCCCCGTTCCAGTGGGAAGTGGAGGTGGTAGATCCCCTCGGAATCCCAGCATGACGAAGGTGTGGTGGTGGTGGTGGAGGAGAAAATCCTGCAGGGCTTCGCCAAGCCGGTGCGGGAATTATGAGGAGGAGAGGTGGCAGCTAGGGTTGGAGGGAAGGGTGGGCTGCGCCCCCTGCACCCTCCCCTCTTTATATAGGGGGAGGGCCGGCCAGGGTTGCCTTGGCCCCTCCTCTAAGCCCTAGAGCCGGCGCCAAGGAGAGAGGGGGTAACTTGCTATCCCTCCTTTAGGGTTTCCCCAAACCCTAGGGGGTTGGCCGCCTGGGCCTCTGAGGCTTGGTGCACCTGGCCTATTAGGGCTGGGCTGCACCACCTCGTCTCAGGTGGCCCCTCCTAGGGTCGTGGGCCCATGGGTGGCCCGTCCAGAACCTTCTAGAAACTTCCCGGTCTTCCACCGGAAAATTCCTGAACTTTTTCGAACCCCCAAAAATAACTTTCCTTATATGAATCTTATTATTCGAACCATTCCGGACCTCCTCGTGATGTCCTGGATCCCATCCGAGACTCCGAAAAATGTCCGGTCTCCATCTCATATTCCATATCTACTGTACGACATCGAACCTTAAGTGTGTCACCCTACGGTTCGTGAACTATGCGGACATGATCGAGACTCCTCTCTGATCAATAACCAATAGAGGGACCTGGAGATCCATAATGGCTCCCACATATTGAACGATAACTTAGTGATCGAATGAACCATTAACATACGATACCGATTCCCTTTGTCGCGCGATACTTTACTTATCTGAGGTTTGATCATCGGTATCTCTATACCTAGTTCAACCTCGTTACCGATAAGTACTCTCTACGCGTACCATGTTATATCATCCCCTGTGACCTTGTCACATTCTTGCAAGCTAATTAGATGACATTCCACCTAGAGGGCCCAGAGCATATCTATTCGTCATCATGATGGACAAATCCCACTTTTGATCCATATGCCTCAACTCATACTTTTTGAATACTTAATCCCATCTTTATAACCACCCATTTACGAAGTGGTGTTTGATGTAATCAAAGTACCCATCCGGTGTAAGTGATTTACATGATCTCATGGTCGAATGATTAGGTTACTATGTATCGAAAGCTTATAGAAGATGAACTCAATGACTTGATCTTATGATACGCTTATTATGGGTGTGTGTCAATTACATCATTCTCCTAATGACATAAGCTTGTTATTAACAACATCCAATGTTCATGATCAGGAAATCATGATCATCTATTAATCAACAAGCTAGTTTAACAAGAGGCTTACTAGGGACTCTTTTATGTTTACATAACACACAAGTATTAATATTTCCGGCTAATACAATTATAGCATGGGATGCAAACATTTATCATAAACACAAAGATATAATAATAACCATTTTATTATTGCCTCTTGGGCATATTTCCAACAGTCTCCCACTTGCACTAGAGTCAACAATCTTGATTACATGGTAATGTACCTAACACCCATGGCGTTCTGGTGTATGTCATGTTTTGCTCTAGGAAGAGCTTTAGTCAACGGATCTGCCACATTCAGATCTGTGTGTTGTTTGAAAATCTTTATGTCACCATCTTAGATATACTCGTGAATCACATGAAAATTAGCTTGATATGCTTCAGCTTCTTGTGTGACCTTGACTCCTGTGCATTGTATGGCACCCATGTTGTCACAATAGATGGTCATCGGGTCCAACGCACTAGAAACCACACCAAGCTCAGTAATGAACCTCTTCATCCATATCGCTTCTGATGAAGCCTCCGAAGCATCTATGTATTCAGATTCAGTTGAAGATTTCACCACCATGCTTTGCTCGACACTCATCCAGCTCACTGCTACACCATTCAAAATAAACACGTACCCAGACTGAGACTTAATTAGAGTAATTTGTATCAGTGTTCCAACTAGCATCGGTGTAACTGGTTACAGCAAGCTCTTGGTCACCTCCATAACAAAGAAACATATCCTTAGTCATTTTCAAGTACTTCAGGATATTCTTTACCGCTGTCCAATGTTCCATTCCAGGATCACTTTGATATCTCCTAGTCAAACTAACAGCATGTGCGATATCCGGTCTCGTACACATCATGGCATACATGATAAAGCCTACTGTCGAGGCATAGGGGATCTTGTTCATCCTTTCTCTTTCTTCTGTCGTAGCCGGACTTTGAGTTTTACTGAAAATCTTACCTGGCAACATGGGAAAGAACCCTTTCTTGCTTTCATCCATTCTAAACTTCTTTAGAATCTTATCCAGGTATGTACTCTGTGAAATCCCTATTAGGCGTCTTGATCTATCTCTATAAATCTTGATGCCTAATGTATGCTACTTCTCCAAGGTCTTTCATTGAAAAACATTTATTCAAATAGCCTTTGACACTACTTAGAAGTTCTATATCATTCCCAATCAATAATATGTCATCTACATATAATATCAGGAATGCTACAGAGCTCCCACTCACTTTCTTGTAAATACAGGCTTCTCCAAAAGTTTGTATATATCCAAAGTCTTTGATCACCTTATCAAAGCATCGGTTCCAACTCTGGGATGCTTGCTTCAGTCCATAAATGGAACGCTGAAGTTTGCATACCCTTTCAGCATTTTTAGGATCGACAAAACCTTTGGGTTGTACCATATACAACTCTTCATCAATGTCACCATTAAGGAACGCCATTTTGACATCCACCTGCCAAATTTCATAATCGAAAATGTAGCGATTGCTAACAATATCCTCATAGACTTTAGCTTCGCTACAGGTGAGAAAGTCTCATCGTAGTCAACTCCTTGAATTTGTTGGAACCATTTCACGACAAGTCGAGCTTTATAGACAGTAATATTACCATCGGCATCTGTTTTTCTTTTGAAAATCCATTTATTCTCGACAGCCTTGCGGCTATCAGATAAGTCTACCAAAGTCCATACTTGGTTATCATACATGGATCCCATTTCGGATTTCATGGTCTCTTGCCATTTATTGGAATCTGGGCTCATCATTGCTTCCTCATATGTCGCAGGGTCATCATCATTGTTGTCCACAATCATGACATTTGAGGCGGGGTCATACCAATCAGGAGTGGTACGAACCCTCGTCGACCTGCGGGGTTCAGTAGCAACTTCGCTCGAAGTTTCATGATCATTATCATTTGCTTCCTCTCTTATCGGTGCAGGCGGCACAAGAACATCTTCCGGTGCTGCGCTACTCTCAAGTCCGAGAGAAGGTTCAGTAACCTCGTCGAGTTCTACTTTTCTTCTAGTCACTTCTTTCGTGAGAAACTCCTTCTCAAGAAAGGATCCGTTCTTGGCAACGAAAACTTTGCCTTCGGAGCTGTGATACAAGGTATACCCAATTGTTTCTTTAGGGTATCCTATGAAGAAGCATTTTCCGCTTTGGGTTCAAGCTTGTCAGGTTGTAACTTCTTTACATAAGCTTCACAGCCCCAAACTTTAAGGAACGACAACTTAGGTTTCATACCAAACCACCATTCATGCGGTGTCGTTTCAACGGATTTAGATGGTTCCCTATTTAAAGTGAATGCGGATGTCTCTAATGCATAACCCCAAAATGTTAACGGTAAATCGATAAGAGACATCATAGATCTACCTTATCTAAGAGAGTTCGATTACGGTGTTCGGACACACCATTGCGATGTGGTGTTCCCGGCGGTGTCAAAAGTATTCCGCATTTTTTTAAATGCATGCCAAACTCGTAACTCATATATTCACCTCCGCGATCAGAACGCAAAAACTTAATCTTCTTGTGACGCTGATTTTCTACTTCACTTTGGAATTCCTTAAACTTCTCGAAAGTTTCGGACTTATGTTTCATAAAGTAAATATACCCATATCTACTCAGATCATCCGTGAAGGTTAGAACATAACGATAACCACCGCGCGATGATACGCTCATTGGACCGCACACATCGGTATGTATTATTTACAATAAGTCCGTAGCTCGCTCCATTATACAGAGAATGGAGTCTTAGTCATTTTTCCCATCAGACATGCTTCGCATCTATCATGTGATTCAAGAAGTCCATCAGAATGGAGTTTGTTCATGCGCTTCACTCCAATGTGACCAAGACGACAGTGCCACATATATGTAGAATTATCATTCAATTTAATTCGTGTAGCATCGATGTTATGAACATGTGTATCACCACTATCGAGATTTAATAAGAATAAAATATTCATCTTAGGTGCATGACCATAAAAGATATGATTCATATAAATAGAACAACCATTATTCTCTGACTTAAACGAATAACCGTCTTGCAATAAACAAGATCCAAATATAATGGTCATGCTTAACGAAGGCACAAAATAACAATTATTCAGATTTAAAACTAATCCCGAAGGTAGATGTAGAGGGAGTGTGCCGACGGCAATCACATCGACCTTGGATCCATTTCCAACGCGCATCGTCACCTCGTCCCTCGCTAGTCTCCGTTTATTCCGTAGTTCCTGTTTTGAGTTACAAATGTGAGCAACCGAACCAGTATCAAATACCCAGACACTACTACGATTACTAGTAAGATAGACATCAATAACATGTATATCAAATATACCTTTCTTCTTGACTTGGCCGCTCTTCAGATCAGCCAGGTACTTGGGGAAATTGCGTTTCCAGTGCCCATCACCCTTGCAGTAATAGCACACAATATCAGGCTTAGGGCCAGCCTTGGGCTTCTTAGGAGGCGCAACAGCTTTCTTGCTGCCCTTCTAGAAGTTTCCCTTTTCCTTAGGCTTGCCCTGCTTCTTGAAACTGGTGGTCTTGTTGACCATCAACACTTGGTGCTCTTTCTTTATCTCCACTTCAGCAGTTTTCAGCATGGAGAAGAGTTCAGGCAACTCCTTGTTCATGCACTTCATGTTGTAGTTCATCACGAAGTTCTTATAACTAGGTGGCAGTGATTGGAGGACACGATGAATACCCAACTGGTTAGGAATCACTATTCCCAAGTCATTGAGCTTCTTCGCGTGCCCAGACATCTTGAGCACGTGCTCTCTAACGAAGCTACCATCTTCCATCTTACAGCCAAAGAACTGTTCTGAGGCTTCATAGCTTTCCACAACCGCATAAGTTTCAAATATTGCTTTGAGCTCACGGTCTATCTCACAAGGGTCGTGGTTTTCAAAAAGCTTCTGAAGCTCTGCCTCTAGGCCGTACAAGATGACGCACTGAACTGTGGAGTAGTGAGTTTTCCGAGTGAGGTAAACATTTTTTACCTCATCGGGAGAAGTTTCTGCAGGTGGGGCACCTAGCGGTGCATCGAGCACATATTGCAGTTGTCCAGCAGTGAGGACAATCCTCAAATTACAGAACCAGTCCGTAAAGTTGCTTCCATTGTTCTTAAACTTTTCTTTCTCTAGGAACTGATTAAAATTGATGGTGGGAGCCACCATGATCTACAACATATTTGCAAAGAGTTTAGACTAAGTTTATGATAAACTGAGTTCAATTTTAATTCTTAAATTAACTAGGTGAACTCCCACTCAAAACAACATCCCTCACGTTTCCTTAGTGATTACACGAACCAAATCCACTACACCAAGTCCGATCTTCACAAGAGAAGATGTAGTTTCAAAGGAGAACATTCAACATGTTCATCATATCATTCATATGACTCATGATCTACCTTTCGGTATCCCTTGTTCCTAGACCATGTCTATACATGCTAGGCTCTTCAAGTTTAACCTTAGTATTTGCATGTGCAAATCTGGCTTGCACCCGTTGTATGCACACGTAGAATCTATAACACCCGATCATCACGTGATGCTTCAAAACGACGAGTCTTAGCAACGGTGCATACTAAGGACGAACACTTTATTATCTTGATATTTAGTGAGAGGGATCATCTTATAATGCTATCGTCGCGATCTAAGAAAAATAAGATGCATAAAGAATTAACATCACATGCAATTCATAATATGTGAGATGATATGACATTTCTTCTTGTGCTTTTGATCTCCATCTCCAAAGCACGGATATGATCTCCATCATCACCAACATGGCGTCAAGGTCAGTGGCGCCGCTTCATGGTTGTCCATCACTAATAGCAACTATAACAACTACTTGAAATAAAGCTATTGCATGTGGAATAGACACGCAGGTCTTAACAAATTTAAAGACAACCATTAGGCTCATTCCGGTTGCCATAATACAATAATGATCATCTCATACATCAAATATAGTCACAATCACATAGCCATATCATATCACATGCCCCTGCAAAAATAAGTTAGACGCCTCTAAAAAGTGTTTGCATGTTTTACGTGGTTTGGGGATTTCGAGTAAGATCCGATCTACCTACGAACAAGAACCACAACGCTGATATAGTGTTGTCAAGTGTAGATTGTAAATTGGATCTTAGCTATGGTGAGAGAAACTGACACCCGCTATGCCACTCATGCAATACAAGTTGCATGTCAAGCGTGGAGCAAGTCTCATGAACGCGGTCATGTAAGGTTAGCCCATGCCGCTTCATCCATCCCGCAAGATGCAAAGTACAAGAAAAGCAAACGACAAAAATAGCATGAACTCCCACAAAACCATTGTGTTCTACTCATGCAACAAATCTATGCATAGACACGACTCTGATACCACTGTAGGGTTCGTTGCATAGAAAACAAAAACTTTCTACCACAAAGACGAATAAAACCAGGATCAGATCTATGGAAAAGCCAAGATCTAGTCTATGAGATCGGAGCAATGAGAAAGAAGAGAGACAAACCCTCGAACATCCAAAGCCTTAACGAGATCAGATCTCGTGGTTGATGTAGACGATCGTTCCAGTGCTGCAATTCGGCAGCAATTCCGTACTCGGTCACACATACGGTGTCGATGACGTCCTTCCTCTCCCTGTTCCAGTGGGCAACGGAGGTGGTAGATCCCCTGGGAATTCCAGCAGCACGATGGTGTGGTGGTGGTGGTGGAGGAGAAAATCCTGCAGGGCTTCGCAAAGCCGGTGCAGGAATTATGAGGAGGAGGAGAGGTGGCGGCTAGGGTTGGAGGGAAGGGTGGGCTGTGCCACCTCCCCCCTCCCCTCATTATATACGGGGAGGGCCGACCAGGTTTACCTTGGCCCCTCCTCCAAAACCTAGTGTCGGCGCCAAGGAGAGGGGGGGGCTTTCCCCCCAAGTCTATCCCCCCTTTAGGCTTTCCCCAAACCCTAGGGGGTTGGTCGGCCTAGGCCTCTGAGGCTTGGTGCGCCTGGCCCATTAGGGCTGGGCTGCACCACCTCGACTCAGGTGGCCCCTCCTGGGTTCGTGGGCCCATGAGTGGCCCCTCCGGAACCTTCTAAAAACTTCCCGGTCTTCCACCAGAAAATTCCTGAACTTTTCCGAACCCCGAAAAATAACTTTCCTTATATGAATCTTATTCTCCGGACCATTTCGAGGCCTCATCGTGATGTCCTGGATCCCATCTGAGACTCCGAAAAATGTTCGGTCTCCATCTCATATTCCATATCTACTGTGCGACATCGAACCTTAAGTGTGTCACCCTACGATTCGTGAACTATGCGGACATGATCGAGACTCCTCTCCGATCAATAACCAATAGCGGGACCTGGAGATCCATAATGGCTCCCACATATTCAACGATAACTTAGTGATCGAATGAACCATTAACATACGATACCGATTCCCTTTGTCGCGCGATACTTTACTTATCCGAGGTTTGATCATCGGTATCTCTATACCTAGTTCAACCTCGTTGCCGATAAGTACTCTTTACTCGTACCGTGGTATATCATCTCTTGTGACCTTGGCACATGCTTGCAAGCTAATTAGATGACATTCCACCGAGAGGGCCCAGAGCATATCTATTTGTCATTAGGATGGACAAATCCCACTTTTGATCCATATGCCTCAACTCATACTTTCTGAATACTTAATCCCATCATCATAACCACCCATTTACAAAGTGGCGTTTGATGTAATCAAAGTACCCATCCGGTGTAAGTGATTAAGCTTATAGCAAGATGAACTCAATGACTTGATCTTATGCTACGCTTATTATGGGTGTGTGTCCATTAGATCATTTTCCTAATGACATAACCTTGTTATTAACAACATCCAATGTTCATGATCAGGAAACCATGATCATCTATTAATCAACAAGCTAGTTTAACAAGAGGCTTACTAGGGACTCTTTTATGTTTACATAACACACAAGTATTAATGTTTCCGGTTAATACAATTATAGCATGGGATGCAAACATTTATCATAAACACAAAGATATAATAATAACCACTTTATTATTGCCTCTTGAGCATATCTCCAACACCAGCACCACCGGGTTCAATAGCCATCCAATCAGCAATGACTTGATGGCCTTCCACTTCTTTCCCTCCGCACTTGTCTTGTCTCGAGACCAACTTAGATAGTTGGAAGAACGCCCTAGTTTGAGGTCAGTTGGCAATATTAAAAGTTTATGGACCACTTCCCCATGAGGAACGACAACCCCCGAGGTTGATCCATCATCCTTAGAGATGAGGAACGGCATGAGCTTCTCTACGGCCTCAGCTAGGATCTTTGCATCAGACATCTTGTTCCCTTACTGAGAAGCCGCACAGAACAACTTCCTCAACAACAGCCCCTTCTGCTACCACAACCACCCACAATAGCCCCTTCGGTGCCCAGACGTGTGCGGTGTCTTCGGACTGCACGATCTGCTTGGTATCTCCGACGGCAAGCATGGCCAGCCTGGGATGGTCGGTGGCGTGGGGGGGGGCCGACCTGAATAAAGGCGGCGGTCCTAGGGTCTTTCTTGGGTGAAGATGAAGACCTGCCGGAGGCCTGCCCTTCATGATCTGGTCGGAGTGTTCAGTTTCGGAAGGCGCCGTCAGGGAATGCAATAGTGTTTCTATTGCCTGTAGTTTGCTGGATCGGTGGTATTCGGTCGTACACTCCCATCCTTTTATTCCGACCGTTTGGTCTTGGAGGGTGCTGCGCGAAGCTCTTTTCTGTGTTGACACCAAGTGACAGCTGATCCATGGTGAAGTCAGAAGAAGAGAATATCATGAAGGCCGAATTTGGAGGACTAGCTAATGGAGGTTCAAGTCTTTGCGTTGTTGAGGGGCTTGCTTGGTGTTCCGGACTTCGCAACAGTGGTATGAAAGTGGGGGCGACATCCCATGTGAAGGTTAGAGTCTTACCTTTCAGGGTGAACACCCAAGGTCTGGCCTTAACTAGTTGTGTCTGGCAATGTCCTTGTTGAAGGAATTCTTTTGAGAGCGGAGACTATCTTCAGGGTGAAAACCTAAGATCTTTGATCGGGCGACGACGGCGTTGGTGCACTGTTCCCTTCTTGGAGGCGTTGCTTTTGAAGAGTCTGATTTTCAGGTGTTGTCTTGGTGGTGGATGTATTACTGTTGCTAGGGCCGAGATACTGTAGCGGGACTTTTATTTCTTAATTTTATTTTTCTCTTTTTTGGTTGTGTGCATCCGTAATGTTATTAGGACATTGCGTTGCTGCAGAGACTGGGTGTAATTGGTATCTTCTGATATTACTATATTTCCTTTATCGAAAAAATAGCAGCCGCAGCTCCGCTGCCCTCGGCAGCCTTCGCGCCACCACCGCCTGCATCAACCGCAGCTCTGATACCATGTAGAATCACACAAAGGCTCACCTCGTTCCCAGTAGCACTGGGGCTAGGATGTGTTGTGTGTGTTAGATCTTGGCTCTCCTCCAGGCTCCAGTATCCTCTTTATATATGTCAGTCCCACATGGGCTTGGGCCTCTTGAGCACAAAACTGTTTCATATGTTCAACACTAAGAATATGGTTTTGACAGCGATGGTGGTGAAGATGGCAATCCAGTGTCGCCGGAAGCAATTGGAAACGTCTCTCCCCTTGTAATTCTTCTGTGGACCTCGGGGGGGGGGTCATGTCAATACTAAAAAGGAGAGGTGTTTATGGGTTTATCATTTGTAGATGATGGTAATTTTATTTGGCCTCCATAATGAACTACCCTGGACTGGAGGAGTAGAGAGTATCGGCGGTGCTGGAGACCGCAACGAAGCCGGCGGCAGAGGAGGTCCACGAGCAGACGGCACAGGAGGGCCACGAGCAGCAAGTACAGAGGGAACCTCAAGAAGACCAACACCACGAAGACGAGTCTCCTCAGCATGAAGCTCAGCCAGTACCTCAGAGAGAGGAACACGACCACGGGCAAGCACCTATGCACGGCGTGGCTCAAACCCCTTACGGAGCCGCGACAAGAACTCAAAGACGCGCTGAAACTCCAGATCCGCGCGCACAGTCAGACAGCAGGGACAGGTGGCACACACAGCTGTACGAAGAGAATCAAGCTTACGCCAAATAGCAGCACTCTGAGTGTAGAACTCATCAATAGTAGAATCATCCTCCTGAAGGGAATGCTCCTAGCGGACCACAGACAGGTAAAGAGCATCCCCAGACGGATGATAGCGCTGACGAAGAAAAGCCCACTGAGCAGCAGTGGTGGGAAGACCCATGAACTCAACAGCATACGGAGGCAGAACACTGGAGGTGAGAACAGCAGCAGCACGAGCATCCTCATCTATCCACCGAGTGTAGTCAGTTCGATCCAGCCGGTAAGTCGCAACGGCGGTAGAGTGGTCCTGGACCTTCCGGTCATAATCAACCAGAGCAGTATCATCAGCACTCGTGGCTGCATCCTTATCCGCCTGAGTAGCATCAGGGCAAGGGCAACGGGGGTCGGTGCAACAGGCGCCGTAGGAGCAACGGGGCACGGCGGACAGGAGACTTCGCCAGAAAACACACCCCAAAGACGAAGACCGCGCATGTGGACGCGCATGAAGGCAGCGAAATCAGGGTAATTCGCGCCATCAAAGATCACCGGGCAGCGAGGAATCGCAACATAGCCCGACGAGGAAGACATCTCTCTCTCTCTCTCTCTCTCTCTCTCTCTCTCTCTCTCTCCCTTTTTCTCTTTTTTTCAGATCAGATCAGATCGAAGCAGCCCGAGCGAGAAGTTCTCTGCGGACTCGGCGCGACGGAAAAGCGGAGGCAGGCGGCAGGGAGAGCACCCGGGGGCGGGACGGGGCAGCGGGCCGGCAGCGGACCAGCGGCTGGAGGCGGAGGGCGGCGGACCGGCGGCCGGAGGCGGGTGGAGCGGCCGGGCGAAAGCAGCAGGGGCAGGGAGGCGCGGGGAGGCGCTCAGGGGCGAGCGGACGCACGGGGACGGCGGCCGGGAGGTGGAGGGCGGCAACCGGGGGCGGGGAGCAGCGCCGGAGGGTCGGCGACCAGTGGCCGGAGGAGCGGCCGGACGGCGAGCGGCAACTACGGCTGGGAGCGGCAACTACGGCTGGAGGGGCAACTATGGCCGGGAATACGGGATTAGAGGCCAAACTTTGCTCTGATACCATGTTAGGGCAATATGCTTGATGTATTACCAGGGGGCCAAAGGCCACAATATATAGTACATGTACAGGTGCAAATATGCAGGAAGCCCCCTAACATATAGGGAAACTACAATATACAGATATATACATCTAACATGTGAGTTGTACGTTTAATGAACTATTCTAATCCTATGATTTTTTTTCTAAACCTATGAATCGGTCAACTTTTTCGCACCATAATTATGATAAGCCTGGTACCAAGTGCCAAATTTGAGGAAGACGTCCAATTCTCTCAAATTAAACCAATTGTGCATCATATGTCTCAGAAACCACAGACTGATAATGAAGTTGACCAGAAACCAGCGAGGCAAATTCACAAAGATACTGACAGCATAATAACCAGTATCAATTCAAAACAGCTCAAGTCTAACACCTATTTAAACACACTGAAATTCTTGCATACTCTGGCCCACAAGGCAGAGAGCCAAACAGGCAATGACGTTCAGCTTATTTAGTACTCAAAGCAACAGAACGTCACGAACAATGCATTGTAGTGAGAAATCAATGTTGTTCGTACAGCCAAGATGTCCTCGTGTACCGTCGACGATGAGTGTGACACTAAGACAACGTTCCCGATGGAGGCCAACTGAAAAGGTGATATGCAATAGTTTGGTCCCCGTTTTTTAGACCCAGAACCTGCTTGGGACCCATCAGAAATTGCGGCGGCTATGGGCTGAGCTAGATTGGATTATTTCCGATCAAGAGGTAACCAACAACACATTTATTTCACGAACATCAGAGAACAAATTACTACTCAAACAACCAAACACCATGTTTCCCGGTGGATTACCAGTGATGGTAGTGAAGATGGCAATCCAGTGCCGCCGGAAGCAAGGGCAAACGTTTATCTCCTTCTCTTTCTTCCGTGGACCTCTAGGGGAGGTATTTCATCTCAATAAAATAAAGGAGATGACAGACAGAAGTGATAGCTCTGGCGAAAAGATGGACAGGGAGGATAGCTCTGGCGACTGCGGGGGCGACCCCGCGCTCGCCCTGACCCCTACGACGCCGCCGGAGAAAGGAGGGAGTTTGAGCGCGCCGGCTGGCCGGCGGGAGGCGACCGCAGGGGCGGGGCTCCTCCGTGGCAAGTTCTGGGTGCTGGCTGACCCGTCGGACGATGAGGTGGAGACGGCTGCGGGTGCGCCGGTCCTGTCGGGCTCGGAGGAAGAGGAGCAGGGGCTTGCCTCTCCTCGGCGCCGCCCCTCACCGGCGGCGACCCTGGAGGACTACATCAAGCGTGCGGAGGAGCTTGGGGGCTCGCTTCGTCACCGTCGACGCCGGCGGACGTTCGCTCCGGGAGGGCGACCGGCGCGGCATGTGGCGGCGGCGGCTTCGTCGCGGTTCTGGCGGCTGGGGGATGCTGAACTACACTCCAGGAGCCGCGGTGTTGGGCGCTCCGCCGATGTCCAGTGTGGATCTCTGGCGTCCACCGGGCCGTCCGCTGGGGCGGCGCCGCCGGTGGCGCAGGAGGAGCCCGTGGCTAGGGTTCCGGGTGTGACGGCTCCCTCTGCGGGTGCGGTCAGCCAGGCCTTGGCTGGGCCTGGGCCGGACACACAGCCCAGTGGGGACTTCATTCTGGGCGTTCCAACGGGCTTTGAGGGCGGCCTGCTGGAGCCTGTGACGCCCCCTCTTCTAAGGGAGATAGTGCGAGGTGGGCCGTTCGGTGAGCTGCGGCCCATGGAGCCTGGCCCAGGCAGACGCGTCAGATATAAGTGGCTTTGGCTCCCGTCGGGCTGTCCCATTCCTTCGCTAGGGTTTCCTGCGAGAGCGAGTGAAGTGCGGCGGCGGCTGCAAGATCCTCTCGCACCTCCTCACCGTCTCCTCCGTAGAATCCCACCACCATCTCCTCTCTCCCGTTCCTTTGCGGACACGCTGATGGATCGCGGTGGTGATGAGGGTCGCAAGCGGCGCCTCGACGAGCCCGGTCGGCGAGCGGGGGGTGCGGGGTACGGCAGGAGGTTGGGAGGCGGAAGAGATGGGGGAGGCGGAGGGAGACAGAAGGGAGGTGGATCTGGTGACGGCGACTGGCAAGGCCGGGAGGGAGGCTGGAGGCAAGATCAAGGCAGGGCTGAGGCTGGGTACCGGTACCAAGATGGTGACCAGGCTTACAGGTATCAAGAGCGTGGCAGGGATGATTGGGCTGCTCCGCCGCCAAGGTGGAGGGACCAACAGCGTTTGGAGGAGGCTCGCGATGCGCCACCACAGGAGGCCTATGGTGCCAGGGGGCAGGGCGAACGGGAGGGCTTCGCCGGTCAGGGAGACCGCGGCCCGCGTGCGCAAGCCAAGGCGAAAGGGAAGAAGAATGCGGGCGGCGGCGCGGGTGCGGCGGCGCAGAAGGGCAAGAACAAGGTGGGACAAACCAAGACAGGTGCACCGGCAGCCGGTGAATGTTTCAAGTGTGGCCGGGAGGGGCACTACCAGTCCGAGTGCCAATTTGAGCCTCTTTGTGTCATCTGCAGCGGGGAGGGGCATGCTTCGGCGAGTTGTCCAAGCCGCGGGAAGACGCTGAGGCTTCAGTCCATGGGGCACGCCATTACTGGGGGAGGTTTTTACAACATTGATGTCGAGCCATTGGGGGCGGGGCAGGGTGCCCGGGAGTCCTTCTCTGCCGTCATAAAGTTCAAGGGCGAGCCGCTGCAGGAGGACAAGCTGACAGAAGAACTTAAGCTGCTGGTAGATGATCTTTGGGATTGGCAGGTGACCAAGCAGTCAGAATCTGAATTTACGGTGGTTTTTCCTTCGCGCGCGACTCTCCGCTTGGCTACTGCGAGCGGAAAACTCTTTCTGCCGCTGTGCGAGAAGGAGACGGAGATCAGGGAGGCTTTCCTAGCTCCCAAGCCGAGCCTGGCGCTACCGTCGACTTGGGTCCGCCTGTCAGGGGTACCGGAGGACCTGATGACCAAGGAGCGGCTCATGGCTGCGTTTGTCATGGTGGGGAGGCCTATTGATGTGGATGAGCTTTCGATCCTCAAGCATGACAGGGAGCCCATCCGCATGCGGTTCCAAGGGAGGTACCCGGACCGCACGAAGGGGTCGATTCAGGTGTTTGTGAATGGTGAGGGTTACACTGTGACACTGCAGACGGAGGCGGAGCCGCGTGGGGGTGCAGGTGGGAGCAATGGTGGTCCGCCGCCTCCACCTCGGCGGGATCACGAGGATGTGGACTCGGATGAGATGTCCTCTGATGATGAATGGAACAAGAACAGGAAGAAGTCCACTGAGCAGGAGAAGGAGAAGGGCAAGGACACGGTGCCGGGTACCGGGAAGGGTACGGGCCAATCTGGGGCTCGGAAGGCGGCTTCGCAGAGCGCGCCCCCTGCGTCCAGGGTCCAGGGAGGATCGCAGGACGGGTTGGTCCAGCCCATTGACCAGTATGGGACCAACCTGGGTCTCGCTATGGGGTTGGCTACACCTCTGCAAGTGGGGCTGGTGGATGATAAGGAGCCAGTCATGGCATTGGGCCGTGGGGTGCTAGAGGCCACGGAGGGTTCGCTGGTGTCTATGGAGACGGACTCACAGGTCACTGACCCGACTGCATCCTGGGTGGCGGAGAGCCCATCCATGGGAGGTCCTCCTTCCAAGATTGCGAGGATGGGCTCGCCGGCGAGGGAGCCAGAGGTTGACACGGAGGACTGGGTGGTGACTGACTCGGAGGAGGAAGACGGGTCTCGCAGGGAGGTGGAGCACACTCCGGCCTCGAAGAAGGATCTGGTGCGCGAGGCCATGGTGGATGCTCCGCTGGTGCAGGGGAAGAGGTCGCTCGCGATCCCTTACGCGCGCAAGAAGAAGGCGGTGGTGGCGGCCGTTCGCAAGAGCGGCAGAAACGGGGGCGCTGATGCGGGGGCCACGACGCTGGAAAAGGTGTAGCGGCTAGCTGCGGAGAAGAATCTGGAGACCGTCAAGGACAAGGCCAAAGGTACGGACTTCTCGATTCTCGACGTTCTCCCTGACTCTCATTTGTCCTCGGTAGTTAGGGATAGCTTTTTGATTTTCCATCCGAAGACCGGGGTGCCTGGGGAGGCACTGTCATTGATTAGGGCCAAGGAGGCCGTACAAGCGGCTTTGGCGGAAACGAGACACCGCCTCGAGGCGGAAGAGGATGCCAGGCGGGCGGAGGCTGCAGCCAAGGCGGCTGAGGGGTCCGGTGACGCGGGTGAAGGGACATCCGCCCCGGACATCTCCTCGGCGGTGGCCACAGGGGAGGCTACGTGTGCAGGGGCACCCGACGCGAAAAATCAGGGCGTCGACACACCCGAGGTGGCCGGGCGCGCTGGACGACCGAGGCGAACATGTACTCAGTCGTGCAGGCCCGTGTTGACTGTCCGTAAGGGACAGACCAAGCGGAAGGGGTCCAGATGAGGTCGCTTATCTACAACCTCAGGGGTTTTGGGCGGCTAGGGCGCTGCTCTCAACTCAGATCGTATATGAGGCAGGAAAGGGTGGATATTCTTGGCCTACAAGAGACCATTAGACCGGATTTCACCTCAGGGGAGCTTAGGAGTCTGGAGTGCGGGGGCCAGTTCGCTTGGAACTGGGTACTAGCGGATGGTCATTCAGGGGGACTGCTGCTGGTTTTTAGGGACGAATGCTTTGAAGTTGGCGTGTGGAGGAAAGGGAAATTCTTCATTAGCGCGGATATCTATCAACGCAGTAACAAAGCTAAGTGGTGCTTTGTGCTCGTCTACGGCCCAGCTGACCACTCTAGGACTGGGGAGTTCCTAGATGAGTTGGAGGGGGAGGTGGCCAACTGCCAGCTACCTTTGGTGGTGGGAGGTGACTTCAACCTCATCAGAAGGAGAGAGGACAAGAGCAACGAGGTGGTTTGCTGGTCGAGGATTAGACGCTTTAATGATGCTATTGCGGCTATGTCCTTAAGGGAATTGAATCGAGCAGGGGCTAGATTCACTTGGACCAACAACCAATTGGATCCTATCCGCTCGGTGCTCGACAGGGTGTTTGTCTCACCGTCGTGGGAGACGATGTTTCCGCTTTTCTCACTCTCGGCGGTCACCAGGATAGGGTCCGACCACAACCCCCTATTGCTGGATAGTGGGGAGTGCGGGCTCATGCGACCACCACGATTCTTCTTTCAGACGTGGTGGTTTCATGTGGCCGGGTTCGACGAGCTTATTAGGGGCAAGATTGAGTTTTGCATCCATGGGAAGGGGCCTCATCGCTGCAGCATCGACCTCTGGCAGTGTATCTCCAGGAGCTTACGCCAGTTCCTCAAGGGGTGGGGGGCGAACCTCGGAAAGGAGAAGAGGGACTTCCGGGCGGAGCTCTTGCGCAAGGCGGGAGAGTTAGACTCAATCGCGGACTCCGCAGGGCTGGATGAGGAGGGATGGGCCCTCCGCTACCACCTTGAGGACCAACTTTTCCACTTGGATGAGGTTGAGGAGGAGTACTGGAGACAACGGAGCCGTCTCCAATGGACCCTCAAAGGGGATGCATGCATCGCCTATTTTCATGCGATAGCTAATGGGAGAAGGAGGAAGTGCATGATTCCGCGTCTTAGGGTAGACAATACGGAGATAGATGACCAGAAGGGTTTGATGGACCATATCTATAACTTCTACTCGGGGCTGATGGGGGCTGAGGGAGAACAGCGGATGTTTTCACTTGGCCCTGACCTCTGGGATGAGGCGGCCAAGATCTCTCATGAGGAGAACTTAGCCCTGGAAATTACTTTCACGCCTGAAGAACTAGACGAGGTTCTCCACTCGATGAAACAGGACTCGGCTCCGGGACCGGACGGCCTGCCGGTTGTGTTCTTTAAGAGGTTCTGGGGAACACTTAAAGGACCTATCCTTCAGATTCTCAATGATTTTGCCCTAGGGAGGGTGGACATCGCTCGGTTAAACTACGGTATTATCTCCCTTATACCGAAGGTGAAAGGGGCCGACGACATTAAGCAGTTTCGGCCCATAGCTCTTATCAACGTCATTTTCAAGTTCATAGCTAAGGCGTACGCGATTAGGCTTGGACCTTTAGCGAATAGGACGATTGACAGAAATCGAGCTGCGTTCATTAAGGGTAGGTGCCCGCACGAGGGTGTGCTGGCCTCGCATGAGATCACTCACGAGTTGAGAGTCAAGAAACTTAAGGCCATTCTTCTTAAGCTGGACTTCGAGAAGGCTTACGATAGGGTCAACTGGGATTTCCTGAGGGAGGTCCTCCTGAGAAAGGGATTCTCAGGGACGGTGGTGCACCGTCTGGTGCAACTGGTCATGGGGGGACAAACCGCGGTGAATGTCAACGGGGAGATTGGCCCTTACTTTCGAAATGCAAGGGGCGTTCGTCAGGGAGACCCTCTTTCGCCTATACTATTTGACTTCATGGCGGATTCGTTGGCGGCTATTCTTTCGAGGGCCAAGGAGGCGGGGCACATCCAGGGAGTGGTGCCTCATCTCATCCCTGGAGGGGTGACCCATCTTCAATACGCGGACGACACGATGATTATGATCGAACCTTCGCAGTTGGGGATTGCGAATCTGAAGTTTATCCTCCTCTGCTTCGAGAATATGTCGGGGCTCAAGATTAACTTCGACAAAAGCGAAGCCATTGTGACAGGGGTCTCAAAGGAGGAACAATGCGAGTGGCAGCGGCTCGAACCGCAAGCTAGGGAGCTTCCCTTTCCGCTATCTTGGCCTCCCGGTGAGCGACAAGAGGCTGACTGTAGCATACTGGTTCTTTCCGACGGAGAAGGTGGGACATAGGGTCGACCCCTGGCAGGGCCTCTACCTGACATCGGCGGGAAGACTAGAGCTGACAAACTCTTGTCTCTCCAGCTTACCGATGTTTGCCATGGGCCTTTACCTTCTTTATGATTCGACGCATGGGGCGATGAACACCACTCGTGGCCGATTCTTCTGGGAAGGAGTTGGTAACATGCGCAAGTATCATATGGTGGACTGGGCTACTGTTTGTAGACCTAAGGAGTATGGTGGGTTGGGAATCCTCAACACCAAGAACATGAACATTGCGCTTTTGGTAGGGTGGATTTGGAAGCTCTATCATAACGTGGAAGGTCTTTGGGCGGACCTCATCCGAGCCAAGTACCTGGGCAATAATGACTTGTTCTCCCCTCTGGTCCCAACTAAAGGGTCCCAGTTCTGGAATACATTACAGAAGCTCAAATGGTACTTCAAGCTCGGGGCTAAGCACCTCGTTCGCGATGGGAGGCGGACGTATTTTTGGTTAGACTGGTGGACGGGGAGGGCCCCCTTACACCTGTCTTTCCCTCGCCTCTTCGCTTGCTGCGATAACCACTTCGCCACGGTGGCCGCGGTCAGAGCGGATGGAGGGTGGCACATCAGGTTTCGGCGTACCTTCGGCACGGCAGAGATGGTGGAATGGGGAAACCTTTGCAGGATTTTTGATCTTCATCCGTACTCCATGGGGGAGGACCAGGTCTCTTGGGCCCTGGAGCCTTCCGGGATTTTCTCCTCCCACTCTCTCTACCTCCGCTTGTCGCAAGGGGCGACGGTAACGTTCTTCAAGTAGGTCTGGGCTACTAGGGTTCCCCCGAAGATTAGAGTGTTCCTCTGGCAACTCATTAGGGGGAGGCTTCCGTCCGCGGAACAGGTGGCCAAGAGGCATGGTCCTTCTGACGGGAGTTGTGCGATGTGTGGAGTCTTGGAGGATTGCGACCATATCTTCTTCAATTGCCACCTCGCGAAGTTCTTATGGGCAGGAGTTAGGGAACTCCTCTCATGCAATTGGAATCCGACAGGGGTCGGCGATTTCATCGCCTTAGTGCAAGGCCTGTCGGGACCCTTACGTAGGTTAGCTTGGTATGCCTTTGCGGCGCTAGGTTGGACGCTTTGGAATACACGCAACAAGCTAGCTCTAGAGGGGAAGGTCATTGCTCATTCGGCTGATGCTCTGTTCTTGATGTCTTTACACATGCAGAGCTGGAGGGTACTGGTCAGACAGCGGGACCGGGGCCTACTGGACGAGGCGCTGGGAGAGCTTAGGCGGCTACATGCGAGGACGAGGACGACGGCGACATACCAGGCGTCCCAGTGATCCATCTTTCTTTTTCCTTTTCCTTGTATGTTGTGCCTTAGTGGCGTATGTCCGGACGTGTAGCAGTGTGGATAATGGTGGGATCGGTCTCAGACTTGTCATTGTATCGTTTGACTTTGCCGTGAGGGCTTTATATATAAAGCCGGGCCGTGGGCCTTATGTTTAATAAAAAAAAGGAGAGGTGTTTATGAGTTTATCATTTGTAGATGGCTCTAATTTTTTTTGAGATACAGAATTTACTAACGATGAACGATTCTAATCCTATGAATCGGTAAACTTTTCGTAGCATGATTATAACCTGGTACCAAGTGCCAAATTTTAGAAGTCATCCAAAATTCTCTGATTGAACCAATCGTACATCATATGTCTCAGAGAGGACAGACTAATATTGAAATTGACCAGAAACCAGCGAGCCAAATGCACAAATATACTGAAAGCATAATAACTAGTATCAATTCAAAACAGCTCAAGTCTAACACTTACTTAAACAGACTGAAATTCTTGGCAGACTCTGGCCCACAAGGCAGAGAGCCAAACAAGCAAAAAACGTTCAGCTTATTTAGTACCCAAAGCAACAGAACTTCACGAAAATGTATTCACAATCCTCCAGGACGAGGCGCCAAGCTCCCTTCAGTGTCCATCAGCAAACTATACCAAGGAAAATTTCACAAATGTCAAGCTCCATTGTAGCGGCCGCACGTGCAAAAGATGTAACACAGGAACATTCTACATGCCCAAAAGAAGCGAAAACAACGCCCTTACCGTTTAACCCACACGGAGGAATGTGACAGAGCAAAATCCGGAGACCGCTAACATTTCTTGCTGCCACCTACATACAGAAGTTTTTGGAAACATCGAAACGCGGCCGTCTTCGATAACGCGTGGCCTTCGGTGACATCCCTATTCAACGATATTATGGCTGAGGCGCGGCAATGGTCGGAGGCGGGTGCCTGGGGCGTGCGCCTTTTGCTCCCCTAGATTAGTCTTTTCTTTTTCTTGGGTCGAGTTGTACGGCGTGATGTTCGTCCGTCCTCGGATTTGTATATATGACCTTCTTTTTCTATCAATGCATCGAAAAAACATACAAAAGTTTAGAGGGCATTAGTAGGTAAAAAAATTAGACGTCGAGATAAAAACTTTTAGTTTGTGGGGGACAGACCTAGTGATGTGGCATTCAGGAAAGCCTCATCTTCAGGGAACAGCTGCAGATTCTTTGATTTCAACAAGTATTCAAGAGCGGCATCCTGGAAGTCCACAAAGCTGCCAAGCTTTATGAGTTCAGCGAGTGAAGGGATACGGTCTGGCATCTCAAACAGCAATCCTTGAGATATCTCGTCCGCGAAGTTTGTTGCATACTCAATCTTTTCTTTATAACCGGCTGCACCATTTCTTTGCTGCACATACAGTGTCGAGTTCTCCCTCTCCCATCGGATCATTCGGTTGGCCTTCACATCCACAGACTTTCCAGAAGATAACTGCACACAGTATCTCACTGTGATTGGTTTCTTGGTCTCTAGGACACTCACATTCAGCAGGCAAGAAACCATCGTGTGCCGCTCTTTGCAAGAAATGTCCAGAGCAGGATCGGCAAGGAAACCAAGAACAATTCGGAGCAAACCAACACTAATCACCTTACACTGATCAACTGTTTGACAATTGCCACCCTCCAAGGTGAAAGAATCGTCCGTCTTAGCTGCTTTGGATATTGCCTGAACTCCAATACTACCATATATGCTGTTCAGCCTTGCTCGAGATACAGAAAGGCTCGAAGAAGGATACCAGATAAAAATTGATTGCTGAGGAAGCTTTTCAAACAAATCCTTGAGCAGTAGATCATCAGGAATAAACACATCCTTCTTCTGCGATAAAGTGATCTTCCCATCTGCACAAACTGGAACCTTAACAAAATCAGAAAGAAGCTTTTCCGTGTTCTTGCTCCAGTTCCTCGCAATGAACTGCCAGAAGGCAGAGCAATCAGCTACAGATATCTCACTGCCCGAGATCTCCCATGTTCTCCATAGTTTGGAATGGTCTTCAGCACCAGGGCCATGCCTGACACCAAAAACAGATGAAAAGAAGACAAGCAGCTCCTTGTCATAGTATCTGTCCAAGACATTCAGCTGCTGGCTGAAAAGACTGCTCGGATCACGTAGGACAGAGCTTAGCGGGCTCACCCATTCTCCACCTTCCCGTTCATTTGGTTTCCAAATCCAATCACTCTCTTTGTCCGCAGGACTCCAATTGCACTCCTTAAGGTACATGTAGATCCGGGTAATAGTAGCAGTTTCTTTGTGGTTCCTCAGATATTGAGCAACAAGGTCACCTCCACTTCTAACATCCACTGTAACTCTAATTGCCGCAAGGGCATCCTTGAACGAGGCTATCTCTGAACCATAAAAAGATTCATCGATGAAAGGGCCATCTTTTATGTGGATGGAAGGCTGCTTTGGTTCAAAGAGTATGCACTCCTTAGGAGATCGGTACCCTAGGGTGTGTTTGGTAGCCCGGGGCTGCTCAGAAATTCTCCTCCCAACCGAGATTTTGAGGCAATCCAGTGTTTGTTAGCCCGGCTCGTACCATCTCCACACTGCTGAGGGGATACGGAAAAGAGCCTAGAGCCGGGACGAGGAGCGAAGCCCAGATCGAGCTTCGCAACTCATCCGGGATGAGCTGATCCCGCAGAACACTGTACCGCTGGACCCGCGCCCCCCAGACCCCCACCCCGCACGGCATTCTCCCCCAAATTTCCTCTCCTCGCCCTCCCGGCATCGGCAGCCACGCCCTCCAGCGCCGCCAGGGCCTCGCGCGTCGGCAGCACGCCCTCCGGCATCGGCAGCCACGCCCTCCCGCGCCGCCGCCAGGGCCTCGCGTCGCCGCTAGGGGCCTCGCGCCGCCGCCATGGACTCGCGCCGCCAGGGACTCGCGCCGCCGCCATGGTCTCGCGCGCCGCCGCCAGGGCCTCGCGCGTCGCCGCCGCGGTCTCGTGCCGCCGCCATTCCCTCACGCCAGCCACGGCCTCGTGCCGCCACCACGCCCTCGCAGGCTCGCACCAGCCACGGCGACCAGATTGCTCCAGGGATGATGAGATTTTTGTTCCAGGGACCCGATTGCTTTTATGTTTTGTATTTAGGGACCCGATTGCTTTTTATTTTTGTATGTCCCAGCTCTACTCATACATGACCACCAAACAGCTTCTCTACCCAGCAACTCTCAACACAGCCGGTCTGCCAAACGAAGCAAAAATCTGAACTCAGCATAGTTGAGGTGAGCATAGTTGAGAAGAGATGGAGAATCTGAGTAGCCCCGGGCTACCAAACACACCCCTAGTGTTGTTCTCAACCACCTGCAGCTGGTGATTTTCTCCATAAAGTCCTTGGGAATTTCAGGTATACAAGCCAACCAGCTCCGGACAGACCCAAGCAACGACAAGACGGTAGCTGCAGAAATAACTGCAGGGTCTTCAGGAATGTCGAGACCGGCAATGACAAACCTAGCTCCATGAGCTTTCAATTCTGTTGTAACACCTAAATCTTTCAGTTCATCTTTGTAACCATGTATCTCTTTGCTTAAACCATCAAAAGAGTCAGCATCATTGATGAAAGGTAACTTTGCTATTGGTGACAGAGACTGCCAATCCTCATCAAATAAGATTGCCTCTGAGGGAGACCTGAATCCCAGCGATGTGCACAGCCAGTTCTCACTCCGCATGCAACGGAAAATCTCAACAGGAATTGGGTCATGTGTTCTCAGTTGCCGATAACATTTTAGCAGACCCAAGACACTTATCTTTGTGAGCGATGATTTCAGGACCATTTGCTTGAAAATATTTACCATAGCCTTCGATGCCTCATCAAATTTTGTGACCAGTCCTGTCTTCTTCAACTCTTCTTTGTACGGACTGATCTTACCCCCATAAAATCGAGAATCAACTACAGGGATTCCATCGAACACCATTAGAAGGCACTCCCATTCCGGATCCAGGAGAAAAGATTCACTGGGGGCACAGAATCCCACATTTGTCTTCAACCATTTCAAAACTCTGAGCTTGCTCAAGAATACATCACAGTGGCTAGCATACCGGATACACTTGAGGATTAGTGCAGTAGCATCAGAAGTAATAGATGAAGAACTGAACTCGAAATTGTCTATTATAAGCTTATAGTTCTTTTCACTATTTTCAAACCCAATTAGAACGCCAAGCAACTTCAGCTCTAGTTTGTATGTAAGGATGGCCTCGCCATAGAATTTGACATCCAGGAATGGTTGGTTACTGATACAAGATGCCACTGCCCAGTCTGAATCATAGATAATACAACAGGTAGGAGCCCTGTAGCCCAGAGTAGTCTTCATCCAATGCCCATCTTTCACACTGTCGATCAGTTCACTTGGGGACAACACCTTTTCTTGAAGAAATCGAATCAGACGAAGCAGTTCATATACATTCTCTTTGGTTAGCATATTGCTTGCAGCCTTTGACATGAGATGGCTTCCAATGTAGGTTGACGCCTCCCCAAATTCAAATCTTACCCCAATCACCTTAAGTTCCTCCTTGTACATAAGCATTTTGTTTTGATAGAACTGTTGATCGATCATTGGTATATCAACAAAGGAAGATCCATTTTGCAATAGATTTCCCCACTCAGAACTGGATATAAATGATTCGGTCGGTGGCTTGTACCCAACTGATGTCTTCAGCCAACTTCCCTCTTTTATACAAGCCAAGAATCTAGCTGGTAATCGTACACCTTTTGACTTCAAGTTCCGTAACCATTGCAATAGCAAGATTGCATTGTCCACAGTTAGAGGTGATGAGGCTGTCAGGAAACTTGCATTTGGCGGGTGTATGAAGGGCACATCCGAGGCCGGCAACTTTGTCTTTAGAAAATCTAAGACGTGGTCTTCAGGTGTGGAGTTCCCGGCAAAACAGCCCGCTGACTTGTAATCTGCCGACAGCTCAACGTATTTCTCATTCCTCCATGGATTTGTGCCTATCAGTCCAACCCATTTGCTACCCTTTGCAGGAACTAAAATGCTTTCTCTTTCCTTCACCACATTGCCATAGTTGTCAATTACCGGCATGATGCGGCACAAATCTGCTAAGAGGTAGCTCTCCATGTAATTCTTATTGGATGAGTGATACAGAAAGTGAGAAAAAGCAATGACAGGCCTTCTTTCATTGTTCAAGGAATCAACCACAATCTTTCCGTAACTCTGGACAGATACAATCTCCACTTTTGCATGGTTTTGCAGCCAATCTGTCACTTTTTTCTTCTGTGAGAAACCTTCTAGAGCTTTCTGTGTACTGGGATCCACAAACAGGCAGTTAGAAGCTGGAAACTCCCGATTCCAGCTAATAAGCCATGACATCAAATTCTTGTTGGATGCAATACACAATCTATCATTCCGCTAACTAGATCTAGCTATGCTCCACAGAGAGAGAACACCATTCCTGTTAACATGCTTCAGCAGGGGAATGGACACCATGTTTGTACTGGAAAAGTTTTGCCAATTGTCTACAACGAATGACAGAAGTTCCAGATAAAGATGTTCATTTACCTCGTTGACAAGGTTAGAGCCCTCAACACATTTTGCATACCATTCGGGGCTCACGTTTTTGACATCCAGAAATGCAAGAACACTATTGTAATCACTCTTGTCAAAATGAGAGCTGAGAATGTAGGTTCCATGGGTTGACAGGTTCCTAAGGTCCAAACCAGATTCTCTCGCCTTGATAAGAATATCCCAAAAAATTTGATTGAGCCGGGAAACCTCGCGAGGCTTGCAAAATAACTTTTGTGGAGTATGAGACTCACATGGAATTATATCTTCGATGAGAACCTTCTCTTTGATGCCAGACCTAACTGGCTCAAATAAAGGGATTAGTGAAGAATCGATTGGTAGGAAACGGAACATTAATGGAAGGGACATTGCTGGTGCATCTGCTCCGGACTTCACAAGTGCTATGAAGGCATTCATGAAAGCACTTGGGATACACTCTAGAATTCCCTTGTTCCATGGACTATCAAACAATATTGCCTCTCTAGAAGATGCAAGGAGGAAGTCCGCCTGAATGATGAAGGGGAAGCCTGTTACCATCTCAGTGGGAAGGAAAGCATATACACCGGGGGATAGATGCTTCCCACGAGATAGACGCTCTCCATGTGGAAATGCTAGTGTGACGACCCACTCATCAATTTCAGTACGTTTGTCCACTCTATTCTCTGGTTTGACAGCGAACTTTTGCCTCCACATATAGTACCCACACTCTTCTTCATTCTCATTCTCTTGAGCTGACAAATGGACTGTGTAAGACTCAGCGTGCATGCTCTTCCTCATTTCATAGTTCTTCTCACTCAATATTGCAATCTCACTAACAGTGCTGCACTGAGGGTTGCAGTTATCTTCTCGGACAGAAAGCCGCTTGATCTTCGACAGAAATAGGAGCATCTCTGGATGCAAACTTGACAACTGCTGCTTCACTGCGGAAACCTTCTCACCCTTCAAAGGCAGGACAATACAGGTTGTCGGAAGGTTTTTGGAACACCCATATATCTGTTTGATGTCAGAAAAAATAGTTCTGGATTCAATCCACTCAGGGACAATGTATCCAATATTACATTCTGCACAAGGCTTCTCATCAAACTTGATTTGATACCCGTTGCTGAAAATATGGGGCTGGCTCGATATCAGGAACACACTTTTGAATCCAATACCTAAATCAAAAGAGACATTGGTATTACAACCTGTAATTCTTAATCTAAGGGGAACATTTGGTAGGCATGTACATAACAAAACAATGCAAAATGTAAAAATTTGTTATATGGACATATATGTACATTTTGCAAATCTTATCATTCTAGTCAGGGAAAAATTATGCCAACCCTGCCATAAAAACAGAAGTGAAGTGTACAGTCTTCAATAAGATTGGTTGTGTGCATCTATTTGATGCAGAGGCCGGGTGATACCCATTTCTAAAAAAAAAGTCTTCAATAAGATACCAAGTATGTGTTCGGTGGATCTGCTTTAGTAAGCTATTGATGAAGAGTAAAGCTCTTCAATAAGATACATAGAGGTCACCAGTTATCAGAGGGAGAAGGTGATACTTAAAGGTTAACATGGCACAGCAACATTACTTTCTTACACTAATATTGTGTAAGATGCAAGTCCAACACATTTTTGTTTCCAAGGAATGCGGGGATATGAATGAATGATATCTTGCACCACAAGAACGTTTCAAGCAATAGTGTGCACGGTGCATCCAAATTGTTTTTCAAAAAAAAAAAATCTGACAATATGTACTCCATCACCATTCTAATTAAGTACTAAAAATGTCCAGGCACCTTACATGTCATTTAAGCTATAGCAGCTATCATAATGTTTGACAGGAAAAGTCCAAACCAGTGTCGCACTAACAAAACTGAGGTTCAAATATTAAAAAGTATAATGTTCCAAGTTGTCCAAAAAAAAAACAGACAATTTTCAAAAGTCAAATGTTTGAAGATTACAGCAAGATTTACCTTTCTCTCCAATGTAACCCTTGTCCCTGTTTCCCTTTTTCGTTGACTTCCCCACACGACAGATAGACTCAATATTTGATTTAGAGAATCCCCTCTCATTGTTGAAAATGAGTAACGTCGACGATACACCAGATCCTGTGATGTCCTTCGCTGTTACCAGAAACTCCAATGATGGTGATACTTTATCAGGGTACTCATTATCTTCAGCGTTCTGATTATTGAGGAATAAAATATTAACAAAATGTGAAATTAAGAAAATAAATAACCACGGGGCTATATATATATTTGATAAACATATGGTCTTGCTCATTTACCATCAAGGAATGGAGATTGGGTTGGTGTTTGGAAAGGATTGAAGTGATGAGTACTTGGGCATGAATTTGGAAACTTCCTACTTGCCAATAGAAGTGTTGGCCTACTTCTACACCCGATATATCATATAACCCCTTGAGTGTTTTAATGGAACAAGGTATAATATTCATATTGTCTGTCCTCTTCTAAAGTATACATGCCAAAGGATGGGCCCTTACAAAATTAGAGTTCTTTTGCTTCATAAGATTTGAGAAAAGAAGCACATGTAGCAACACACAACTGTGGCATAGTCTAATTGCAAGTCTAGATATAAAAACTGTATCAAGAAATCATAATGAGTACTACCACCATTCATAAATAGACAGTGCTTCAGAAGCATGCAGATAACTTCTTCCTAACATGGTTCAAACAAAAGTAATGGTTAAATTTGCATTGCAAACACAATCGTGCTTGAGTAGAAGTATATGTTCATAACCTTACATGAAACTGCATCGCAGACAGATACTGTTAGCACATCTATTCTAGTATTTAAATTTGCAAGATTGGAGACACATGATAACCAAGCATGTCCAAACTAGCTAGTTTTGCAAGAAAATAGAACGGCTACTAGGTTTTGTCTAAGAGAATGAAATGGACGATATAACACTTTCAATCATAGAATGGTAGAAATTCTTTACTGCAGAAGTATTCTAAAATCGGTATCAATTGTTGAGGTTGGAATTGAAACAATTTAGAGAGTAAGAGAGAGATAATGGTGAGCAGAGAAATAGGTATCAAAGGTAACATTTTCTTATCTAATCCATTTAACCGATGCAACTGAAGGGTAGGTCCGGCACACAAAATTAATGGCGAGCACAGAAACCTAGAGTCACTTAGCATTTTTTTGCTCCATATTGGAGAAGGAAAGGTTGAGAGTAAGAGAGAGATAGAAAATTGATCGAATACATCAACAAAAAAAAAACAGGATTTCTGCTAACTTGGTGCTTAAAATACAGTAGACTTTAAAAAGTAAAACATATAAGTTATAGATGGAAAAATAATTGCCGGAAAGGTAAGGAAGCGCATGCATATTTCAACTTTTCTCCGCATGTATAACTAAATTAAAGAAGTAGATTTTTATAGGCAATGAGGGCAAGATAAACCAAATGTGCGTACAGATAGTGTTGATATCATTCTCAGGAAAATACCAAATTAGAACCTCAAAGGTAACCTTATCGAAAAATAAACTTTGTAAACCATACTTTTTTGGACCAGAACCTACAGTAGTAAGGAAGGGTGTGACAGAGAAATAGGAAATGAATCATGTGAAGAAAAAGCAAGATTCTTCACCTGGACGATCTCCATAAGGAAGTGCACATCCTTGGAGTAGAGCTCCTGGCTCAGGTAGTTCACCGCCTGGTGCGTGTCCCCTGCCAGCGGGTTCTTCATGCCGCTGCCGATGAAGTAGCGCTCACGCCGGATTTCCTCCACATGCTCCCGGGCGGCCTCTGCCGGCGACGACATTAGGAAGCTCAATGGGCTCCGGAGGGGAGGAGATGCGAAGTGGAAGAGTGGGCGTCGGTTCCTGGGTTTCTTGGCGGCTTTTAAAGACTTTGTTGTGTCTAGAGCTCTTGTGCATATTGGGTATCCTTGCGGTCGCGCAGAAGCCTTTATTTTCCTGTCCACCCCCAATAAAGAAGGCTTCATTTCCCCACGGGAGATGGGAAGCCCAGTGCTTTTTATTAATTGTATTGCATGCATTTGGGATTTTATGGATTTTTTGTATGGACGCAGCTACACAAGAGGAAGTGCAGCGACATAATATTTTCACACCTAGGGCACCCTCAAGAACAAGGTTTTATTGTTGATTAGTAAACGTGCTCGTGCGTTACACCACACCGGGATAAATAAATACTTGAGAGAAACAAATACTTTCCAAATGCTCCTGCTAATTGTTGTAAATGAGCAATTGTATTCACTGTTGGGCCAAAGACCAGTACATGTACATGGTGCAATATGTAGGGAACCCCTTATACACTGTAAAAGTGTCTATACATCACTAACACCCCCCCCCCCTCAAACTCATGGTGGATCAACAACACTGAGTTTGGAGAGAAAGAACCCATGCTGTGCTCTAGTCTGGGCCTTGGTGAAGAAGTCAGCAAGTTGTAGCTCGGAAGGCACATAATGAAGAGCCATAATCTGATCCTGCACAGCCTTACGCACATAGAAGGCATCAACACCGATGTGTTTTGTGAGCTCGTGCTTCACCGGATCACGCGCAATGCTGATGGCACCAGTACTGTCCGATAAGAGAGGAGTCAGGGCGTCAGCAGAAACACCAAAGTCCGCAAGTAACCAGAGTAACCAAGTCACCTCAGCTGTCAATAGAGTCATCGCTCGCAACTCAGCCTCGACACTCGAACGAGAGAATGCAACCTGCTTCTTGGTCTTCCAAGCAATGAGAGAACCACCAAGAAAAACACAGTAGGCAGAAAGAGACTTGCGATCGTCTGGATCGCTAGCCCAGGTAGCATCTGAGTAGGTCTGGAGCTGTAAGGAGCTGGAGCTAGGAAAGAAGAGACGACGGGAGATAGTGCCACGAAGATACCGTAGGACACGAAGGAGATGACTATAGTGGACACTAGTGGGAGCAGACATGAACTGACTCAGAATGTGGACCGAGTAGGAGATGTCAGGATGAGTGACAGCAAGATAGACAAGGCTCCCAACCAGGTGACGATAGCGAGTCGGGTCCGGGAGAGGATCACCATCAGTGGCACGGAGGTGGACATTGAGCTCCATAGGAGTCTCGACAGTGTGCTCATCACCAAGAGCGGCACGAGTGAGAAGGTCCTGAATATGCTTCTCCTGGGAGATATATATAAATCATCAGAGGTAGAGGAAAACTCAAGCCCAAGAAAGTAGCGAAGAGGGCAAGATCAGTCATGAGAAACTGGCGAAGACGGACCTTGACAAAGGCAACGTACTCAGAGTCGTCACCTGTGATGATCATGTCACCGACATAAAGAAGAAGGAGAGTCCGACCACGAGAAGATGTGTGAACAAAGAGCGCAGGATCATGTGCACTAGGAACAAAACTAGCAGAGGTCACCACAGATGCGAAACGCTGAAACCAGGCGCGAGGGGCTTGCTTAAGACCATAGAGAGAGCGCCGGAGACGACAGACCATGCCATCGGGAATAGAGTAGCCAGGAGGTGGCTGCATGTATACCTCCTCACTTAACTCACCGTTAAGAAAAGTATTCTACAAAGCAAGCTCTACTTCTTTCTACAGCTAGGTGGTGATCCGTCCCGCGCAGGGGTGTGCCCCCTCTCCTTATATAGGGGAGAGGGTGGCTTACAAGGGAAGAAACCCTAATGGCATCTTTGATGAGCTAAGCTACTTTATAAAGCTTCTTTGGCCTTGAAGACACCGGTCCTGTCTTTAATCAGGGAGCGATGACATCCTCCGGTAGCTTTTACGTCACCTTATAAAGCTTCTTTGGCCCCAGGGCTTCGTTTAAAGCTGATTGCTTCGCTCATCTTTGTCCTCTAGTTCCTGAAGGAATCTTTGACCAGTGTGCCGACAGGCTACAGTTGAGCTCATGCCGGTACTCCGGTCTCTTTTCTAGTTAACCACACTCCGGTATACCCCTCCTGGGATACCAGTATATTTCCACTTGGCGCTAGCCAGCATAACTTAGTAATCCGGATTAATCTTTAAACCGGTATCTTTTTAACTGAAACAGGGCAAGTTTGCCATGTCCTTGGCCTACCGGGGGCCACCCCCCCAACATTAGTCCCCGAAGCTGGTATAGTCCAGCGGATTCTATCCGACGGGCCATGCCAGGTTCCTATCTCAAAATGTACCGGATTAATCCTTCCGGTTTCAAGTTTAAAACTTTCCGGCGTCTTTGCCGAAACCATCTCAATCAGATCGATCTCAGCAAAACCTTCCGGTATCTTTTCCAGGTAGCTTTACCATTAAACTCTCCTCGACGAAGTCGAGAATATGTTGGAAATCGCGCTTGTCAGAGACATGTGCTCTGTTTCTGATGCTGCAGCGTTAGGGGTCAAATCCTTCGACTCCCGCGCGCTCATTTAATGTTCCACACCGGATCCTTGCGGCCATTCTGGATCCTTGCGGCCCCCTGATACGTATCAAACGTATCTATAATTTCTTATGTTCCATGCTAGTTTTATGACAATACCTACATGATTTATTCATACTTTATATCATTTTTATGCATTTTCCGGGACTAACCTATTAACAAGATGCCGAAGCGCCAGTTCCTATTTTCTGCTGTTTTTGGTTTCAGAAATTCTACACAGGAAATATTCTCGGAATTGGACCCTACGAAGACAGAAGTCAATATTTTGCCGAGACGGACCCAGAGAGCCAGAGAAGGGCTAGAGGGGGGCCAAGGGGCTCCCACACCATAGGGGGGCGCGGCCCCACCCCTGGCCGCGCCGCCATGTGGGGTGGGCCCCTCGGGACTCCTCCGAGGCCGCCCTTCCGCCTATATATTCTTCCAGATGCGAAAACCCTAAGACGATCAATCATATTCCACGAAAAGTAACGTAGCCGCCGCCATCGCGAAGCCAAGTTCGGGGGACAGAAGTCTCGTTCGGCACGCCGCCGGGACGGGGAAGTGCCCCGGAATCCATCTCCATCGACTCCATCGCCATCTTCATCGACGTTGCTTGTCTCCCATGATGAGGAGGGAGTAGTTCTCCCCGAGGCTGAGGGCTCTACCGGTAGCTATGTGGTTCATCTCTCTCTCCCATGGTGTGATCTTTATGTGATCATGAGCTTTGTGATCTAGTTGAATATGTAGATGTTACTCTTATCTATTATGCACTCTAGAGGTTACTTTAATATGAACTCCAGAGTTACTCTCCACGGTGTGATGGTGACAGTGTGCGCATCGTGTGTGATTCCTTTATGACGTTGTGGAGCTTATTTACTACGGCTTGAGGTGTGCTTTTGCAGCCCTACACAATGAATGATGTTTGTTATCCAACAAGAGAGTGTTTGAGAGTAGCATTTATTTATTCAATTATGTGATCATTGTTGAGAGTGTCCACTAGTGAAAGTATGATCCCTAGGCCTTGTTTCTAAGCATTGAAACACCGTTTCCAACAAGTTCTGCTACATGTTCGCTTGCTGCCATCTTTATTTCAGATTGCAATTACTACTTATAATCATCCATATTACTTGTATTTCACTATCTCTTCGCCGAACTAGTGCACCTATACATCTGACAAGTGTATTAGGTGTGTTGGGGACACAAGAGACTTCTTGTATCTTAATTGCAGGGTTGCTTGAGAGGGATATCTTTGACCTCTACCTCCCCGAGTTCGATAAACCTTGGGTGATTCACTTAAGGGAAACTTGCTGCTGTTCTACAAACCTCTCGCTCTTGGAGGCCCAACACTGTCTACAGGAATAGAAGCGTGCGTAGACATCAAGCTATTTTCTGGCGCCGTTGCCGGGGAGGTAAGGTAAAAGGTATTCACATCCTCCGACTACTAAGCTATTTCCTAGCACTGTTGCCGGTGTGTGAGTGCTCGAAGCTATTTCCTTTGGATTCTGCAATTATATCTTTTTGTTTCTTGTTTTTATTTTTCACTAGTTAGGCATAATGGAAAACAACAAAAAAATTAGTGAGCTTTTTAATCTTTTTCCTGAGTTAAGACATGAATTGTTTGATGCGAAAATTGAAAAACCTATGGAACCTTATTTGCATGCTAGTAACAATGTTATTAGTATGAACGCAATTACTGCTAATGCTATGGAAAAGTCTAAGCTTGGGGAAACGAGTTCTTATGATCTTTTTAGCTTCCCAGCTTTAGGGGAGAAAATTAGCTCTGATAATACTTTATCTCCCATATGCGATAACTCTAATGATGCTTGTGATATTTTAAATCCACCTACTGAAAGTATTTCTTTCAAGATACCTACGAAAATTGTTGAACTTGCTATGAACAATTGCTATTTTGGAGATGGGACTGTCCAACCTAGTGATCATTTACTCTTTATACATGAATTATGCGAGTTGTTCGAGAGTGCAGGTATTTCAAAGGACCAAGTTAAGAGGAAGCTATTCTCTATATCTCTGAAGGGCGGAGCTGCGGAATGGTATAGGATGCTGAAGAATGGTCGATCTATTGGTTGGGAGGAAATTGTACCTCTCTTTTATTCTAAATTTTATCCTCCTCATGAAGTGCATGTTGATAGGAATTACATTTATAACTTTTATCCTCGTGATGGAGAGAGTATTTCCCAAGCATGGGGGAGATTGAAGTCACTAATGCTAAAATGTCCCATTCATGAGCTCCCCCGTAATGTTATTATTAATATTTTTATGCAAGGCTTTCAGGACACCACAAGGACTATCTAGATGCCTGTTTGGAGGGATCTTTCACAAGCAAGGAGGTTGAAGCTAGATGGGATCTTCTTGAAAGAATTCAAAGAAATACTGAAGATTGGGAGAATGACAAAGGTAAAGAATCAGGTATAAACTATGAATATGAATGCATTAAGTCTTTCATTGAAACTGCTGGTTTTCAAAAGCTTAGTGATAATTATGGTCTTGATTCTCAAATTATTGTTGATTGTTGTAGAACCTTTGCTTCTCATATTAATGTTCCTAAAGAAAATTGGGGCGTGTATCATGAACCTTTCAAAGACACTTGCATGGAAAATGAAATTGTTGTTAATGATTGCAATAAACATGCCCAAACTTCTGAAAATACTATTTCTTATAAGCATGTTAATTTTTGTGGAATGCATAGACCTTGTGGAATTAATCAAATCGAAGATGAATATTGTATCCATCATAGGAATGAAAAAACTAGAATGTGGTACAAGGCTCTAGATGATCTTGGTGAAAAAGTTTGTGACCTCCATCCTTTTATTTGTGAACTTTGCTATGAAGTGGGTCATTTTAATTTTCAATGTTCTGGTCATGATGATAGTATTTCGAATTTAATGAGTACTTCAAGTCTATATTGTGATAACATGATCACTCCTAATCAGCATGATGAACTTACTTTATTTTTGGGGTGTGAAGAACTATCAAGAAAATTTTCTTTGTTAGATATGAGTGATCTTGATATGAATAGTGTGTTGCATGGATGTTATCTCTATTGTGTTAATAACTGCCATGCCAACACCTACATACAAAGTGTTATAAAGGATGGGACTTTACCAAAATATGACAGGACTAATATGTGTTTTGTTCTTATTAATGAAAGAGAGGTATCCTCCCAAGTTTCTTCTATTGTTTCTAATAATAAACCAGGTTATGCGGAGAAGCTTCTTTTCAAGCCTCTCCCTCCTAAAGAGGAAAAGAAGAAGAAGAAGAATGGAACGAAGAAGAAGAAGAAGAGGAGTAAAAGGAGAGAGGAAACGGTATCTTCTCCCAAACTTGTTGCTCCTATTACAATTGATACTTATAATTCTGAATTCGATGATTCTGAACTTGATGATGAACCTATGCCTGTTATTTCTATTAGTGATCATGATTGGGAAAAGCACACTTCTTTTGATATTGAAGATCTCTGGGACACTAATTCTGAAAATGATGATGTTAATAATTGCCATAGTATTAGTACTATCCATGTTTCTTCCCATGATGATATAGAAAGCTCTAAGCTTGGGGATGAGGTGTTTGAAAATCCTTTTGCTACTGATGATTATATGTTTGATACATCTCCTTCTAGTAACAATGATGGTATGTTTACGGATGAACACACTTTGGAAGATAACTATTCTATTTCTTATGATGACACTATGCCTCCAATCTTTGACAATTATTATAAAGAATACTATGACATAGGTTATAATTACAGTCATCCTCATGAAACTTGTCATAGTTATGGAGGGATTACCCAAAACCATCTCTCTAATATACAGCTTGTCTATCATATTCAAGTTCGTTATGGTGAGTGTGATATTTTTAGTCCATCTACTATTGAGGATAAAATTCATTATGATTATTCTATGCCTCCAATTTATGATAATTATAATGATGGATTTGATAGTTTTAC
Source organism: Lolium rigidum (assembly GCF_022539505.1). NCBI lineage: Eukaryota > Viridiplantae > Streptophyta > Magnoliopsida > Poales > Poaceae > Lolium > Lolium rigidum. The sequence continues at coordinate 234,220,682 of NC_061514.1, forward strand.
TCCCACTATTACTAATAAAATTGATTATGCTTATGTAAAGAGTAATGATACTTTTATGCATGTGGATCATGATAAGAATGCTTTATGTGATAGCTATAGGGCACCCCTAGGGATCGGCTCCCGATAAGAGGCTTTCCATCGGACCAACGTTCGGCCGTACGATCGAAACTTGGATGGACGTCCTGCATGACTCGTTCGGTGATACTGGATTGCATGCTTCCAGTAACTACTCCACTGACAGCCTGACGCGATTGCATGCTTCCGTACTAACTATTCCATTGGCGCTAATTACTCCAGCCAGATTTACGTCCACGCTGTAGTACTAGTAATTCCACATTCTAAGGGTAATTATGAGTTATTTTCAGATAGTAAATAATAATTACATTTTCCCAGACACGGAAACATATTTGTTTTGCCATGGTAGCATTATTTTCCATAAATAGAAGCATCGTTTTTTTTGGGAAAAAAATAATTGCCAGTGTTGTTTTCAATCGAAATATGATAGGTAGTGTTTACTTTTTTGCTTTACCAATCAAACTGTATTTCCAAAGTTTTTCAATATTGCTTCCGCTTTAAAAAAAATGTTTCCAATTGTGGTGAATTTTATTTCTAGAGCAACTAAACTTTGATTTCTACTAGAAACATTTTTCTTCGTTTAGATAACCAGCAGATTGCTTCCAATACAACTAGTCATGGTTTCCATATAGGCATATTTACATCCTTCAAAAAATATTCTTGGAACAAAGAAGCAAATGTTTATGTGTGTATCAATTTGCTTCCAATGAAAGAAATGTATATTGCTTCCAAATACTGACAAATATTTCTTCCATCAATATTGCTTGCACAAAAAAGTGTTTGCTTCCAATGAAACAATATATGTTTCTAGCATCATTGCTTCGAAAAAAGAACTGAATTTGCTTCTAAAGGAAATAGTATTAGCTTCTACTAAAATAACATTTTTCTTCGATATACAATAATGAGACATTGGGAAGTCATGCTACTCGACCCCGAAACTTAGAAACCGCCCGCTAGGACGATTGCATGCTTGAACATGGCACCACTGTGTAGACAAATGTTTTCGAGAAGGAGCATCAACGAGAGATCAACATCCGCGAACGACGAAAAATGATGGGGGCTCATCGACTGCCTGCATCGCCTGGTAGAAACAAATGGATGTGTGTAAGAGACATATGAAGCATGGATGTTCTAAATCAAAGCTAGGATCCTACCACAACATATATGATACATAGGAAGCATGGATTCTCGGAAGCAAAATTGTGTATTATCACAACATATATGATACTGATTGGAAGCATCGATTTTCAGAAGCACCTAATACGGCTGTAGTACAGCCTGATCAGCAATCTATATATTGGGAAGCATGTTCAAAACAAAAGCAACCACCGGTTCTATGAACCAGCATGTGCACACAAATTATATTGCCGCAACCACCAGTGACTGGATCTATGAACTAGCACCTAAAATTCCTTTCACAAATAATTACGACAACATATGGATTTTATAAATCTTGTAAAGCGTCGAAATTAAAGACAAATTGGGATCAAAGTCAAAAGAAATTACCTACAGCCACACTGTGTAGTCCTTGAATGGATCAAGAGGATGGTTGGGACTAGTTTAAGCAAACTTCGGCCGGCTGCTCTGGCCGAAGTATAGCCTGGTTGACCCATCTAAGCCGCCGACCATAAGGCGGCGGGCGACAGTGGGCCAGAGATGCCAAAAGACGGTTCGCCACCGGCGGCACGACATGCCTACCAGCGGACGAGTCGATCGAGGAAGATCGGTGCAACTATCGCCGGCGGATGGAGGTATGCGTCAGGGCGAGGAAAGGTGATGCGCAGTCGGGCGAGAAGAATTGTGGCGGCGGCGAGGTTAGCAGATGGTGTGGTAGGTGCCGATTTGGGGAGGAGCAGAAACATCAGGCCATAATTGTTGGGATGGATTAGGGGAGGTGCTCAATTAGGGGAGTAGTACGTGAGGATGGTCGCTGGTGGAAAAAAATCACCGAAATCTGGACCCGTTCGATGGAAATAGTATGGACGGTTTCGGAGGGGTCCGTTGATTTGTTTCCAATCGGAATACGATAGATAGTGTTTACCATAGCTATATTGTTGATTTTATTCATGATACTACTGAAAGTTATTATGAGAGAGGGAAACATGGTTATATGCATCTTAATAATATTAAGTTTCCCCTCTTTATGTTGAGAATCTTGAAGTTGCGCTTGTGTTGCCTTTCTATGCTTGTTGCATTATGCTTACATGACTTGTTTATTTACAAGATTCCTTTTCATAGGAAGTGGGTTAGACTTAAAAGTGTTTCTTATTTGCTTTTGATGCTCTCTTTTGCTTCAACTCTTATTTCTTGCGAGAGCATCATTAAAATTATTGAGCCCATCTTAATGGCTATAAAGAAAGCACTTCTTGGGAGATAACCCATGTTTTTATTTTGCTACTGTTTTGTTGTGTCTTGGAAGTTGTTACTACTGTAGCAACCTCTCCTTATCATGTTTATTTCGTTTTTGTGCCAAGTAAAGTCTTTGATAGAAAGTTGATACTAGATTTGGATTTCTGCGCAGGAACAGATTTTTAGCTGTCACAAATTTGAGCTGTTCTCTCTGTAGGAAATTCGTAAAATCTTGAAAAAAATTCATGAGTAACCCTCAGATATGTACGCAACTTTGATTAAATTTGAGCTTTTTCATCTGAGCATGTTAAGTGCCTCGAAAAAATTCGTCTTTACGGACTGTTCTGTTTTGACAGATTCTGCCTTTTATTTTGCATTGCCTCTTTTACTGTGTTTGACTGGGATTCTTTGCTCCATTAAATTTCAGTAACCTTGGGTAATGTCCAGAAGTGTTGGAAATGATTGTGTCCTTGCTGAACATGTGAATTTTTGATTATGCACTAACCCTCTAATGAGATTGCTTTGAGTTTGGTGTGTCCTTGCTGAACATGTGAAATAGAAAATGCTTCATGTGGTAATTGGTATATTGTCTTGAATAAATTGATACTTGGAAATTGTTTTGAGCTCTCAAGTAGATCATGTTTAAGCTCTTGCATCATGTAGTTTAAACCTATTAGTGGAGAACTACCGTAGAGCTTGTTGAAATTTGGTTTGCATGATTGGTCTCTCTAAGGTCTAGATATTTTCTGGTAAAAGTGTTTGAGCAACAAGAAAGACAGTGTAGAGTCTTATAATGCTTGCAATATGTTCTTATGTAAGTTTTGCTGTACCGGTTCATACTTGTGTTTGCTTCAAACAACCTTGCTAGCCAAAGACTTGTACTGAGAGAGAATGCTTCTCGTGCATCCAAAACCTTGAGCCAAAAACTATGCCATTTGTGTCCATCATAACTACCTACTATGTGGTATTTCTCTGCCATTCCAAGTAAATACTTCATGTATTACCTTTAAACAATTCAAAAGTTATTATCTCTTATTTGTGTCAATGTTTTATAGCTCATGAGGAAGTATGTGGTGTTTTATCTTTCAATCTTGTTGGGCAGACTTTCACTAATGAACTAGTGTCTTCATCCGCTTGTCCAATAATTTTGGAAAAAGAGCTGGCAACGGGGTTCCCAGCCCCAATCAATCAACTTTCATTAATAATTCTCTTCACATATTTTGTCCTGATTCATCAGTAAGCAACTTAATTTTGCAAATAGACACTCCTCCATGGTATGTGAAATGTTGGAAGGCACCCGAGGATTCGGTTAGCCATGGCTTGTGAAAGAAAAAGGTTGGGAGGAGTGTCATCTCTAAATAAAACTAAAGTGCACGTGTAAACAAAAGAGAACAGGGATGATCTACCTTGCTGGTAGAGATAACGTCCTTCACGGGAGCCGCTCTTTGAAAGTCTGTTTGACGAGGGGGTTAGAGTGCCCACTACCATTCGTTGACAACAACAAACTCCTCTCAAAACTTTACTTTTATGCTCTCTATATGATTTCAAAACTTGAAAAGCTCTAGCACATGATTTAATCCCTACTTCCCTCTGCGAAGGGCCTTTCTTTTACTTTATGTTGAGTCAGTTTACCTACTTCTTTCTATCTTAGAAGCAAACACTTGTGTCAATTGTGTGCATTGATTCTTACATACTTGCTTATTGCACTCATCATATTACTTTGTGTTGAAAATTATCCATGATATATACATGTTGAAAGTTGAAAGCAATTGCTGAAACTTAAATCTTCCTTTGTGTTGCTTCAAAACCTTCTATTAAGAATCTATTGCTTTATGAGTTAACTCTTATGCAAGACTTTTTGATGCTTGTCTTGAAAGTACTATTCATGAAATTTTTTTGCTATATGATTCAGTTGTTTAGTCATTATCTTTTTGTTAGCAAACTATAGACCATTGCTTTGAGTCACTTCATTCATCTCATATGCTTTACAATAGTATTGATCAAGATTATGTTGCTAGCATGTCACTTCAGAAATTATTCTTTTTATCGTTTACCTACTCGAGGGCGAGTAGGAACTAAGCTTGGGGATTCTTGATACGTCTCAAACGTATCTATAATTTCTTATGTTCCATGCTAGTTTTATGACAATACCTACATGATTTATTCATACTTTATATCATTTTTATGCATTTTCCGGGACTAACCTATTAACAAGATGTCGAAGCGCCACAGTTCCTGTTTTCTGTTGTTTTTGGTTTCAGAAATTCTACACAGGAAATATTCTTGGAATTGGACCCACGAAGACAGAAGTCAATATTTTGCCGAGACGGACCCAGAGAGCCAGAGAAGGGCTAGAGGGGGGCCAAGGGGCTCCCACACCAAAGGGGATGCGGCCCCACCCTGGCCGCGCCGCCATGTGGGGTGGGCCCCTCGGGACTCTGATACGTCTCAAACGTATCTATAATTTCTTATGTTCCATGCTACTTTTATGATGATACTCACATGTTTTATACACATTATATGTCATTATTATGCATTTTCCGGCACTAACCTGTTGACGAGATGCCGAAGAGCCGATTCTTTGTTTCTGTGCTGTTTTTGGTTTCAGAAATCCTAGTAAGGAAATATTCTCGGAATTGGACGAAATCAACGCCCAGGGTCTTATTTTTCCACGAAGCTTCCAGAAGACCGAAGAGGAAACGAAGTGGGGCGACGAGGCGCCGACACAACAGGGCGGCGTGGCCCAGGCCCTGGCCGTGCGGCCCTGGTGTGTGGGGCCCTCGTTTCGCCCCTAAACCTGCCCTTCCGCCTACTTAAAGCCTTCGTCGCGAATACCCCAGTACCGAGAGCCACGATACGGAAAACCTTCCAGAGACGCCGCCGCCGCCAATCCCATCTCGGGGGATTCAGGAGATCGCCTCCGGCACCCTGCCGGAGAGGGGAATCATCTCCCGGACGGCTCTTCATCGCCATGATCGCCTCCGGATCGATGTGTGAGTAGTTTACCCGTGGACTATGGGTCCATAGCAGTAGCTATATGGTTTTCTTCTCCTCATTGTGCTATCATGTTAGATCTTGTGAGCTGCCTATCATGATCAAGATCATCTATTTGTAATGCTACATGTTGTGTTTGTTGGGATCCGATGAATATGGAATACTATGCCAAGTTGATTATTGATACGTCTCCGACGTATCGATAATTTCTTATGTTCCATGCCACATTATTGATGATATCTACATGTTTTATGCACACTTTATGTCATATTCGTGCATTTTCTGGAACTAACCTATTAACAAGATGCCGAAGTGCCGATTGTCGTTTTCTCGCTGTTTTTGGTTTCGAAATCGTAGTAACGAAATATTCTCGGAATTGGACGAAATCAACGCCCAGGGTCCTATTTTGCCACGAAGCTTCCAGAAGACCGAAGAGGAGTCGAAGTGGGGCCACGAGGCACCGCCACACTAGGGCGGCGCGGCCCAAGCCCTGGCCGTGCCGACCTGTGGTGTGGGGCCCTCGTGTGGCCCCCCGCGTTGCCCTTCCGCCTACTTAAAGCCTCCGTCGCGAAACCCCCAGTACCGAGAGCCACGATACGAAAAACCTTCCAGAGACGCCGCCGCCGCCAATCCCATCTCGGGGGATTCTGGAGATCTCCTCCGGCACCCTGCCGGAGAGGGGATTCATCTCCCGGAGGACTCTTCACCGCCATGGTCTCCTCCGGAGTGATGAGTGAGTAGTTCACCCCTGGACTATGGGTCCATAGCAGTAGCTAGATGGTTGTCTTCTCCTCATTGTGCTTCATTGTTGGATCTTGTGAGCTGCCTAACATGATCAAGATCATCTATCTGTAATACTATATGTTGTGTTTGTCGGGATCCGATGGATAGAGAATACTATGTTATGTTAATTATCAAGTTATTACCTATGTGTTGTTTATGATCTTGCATGCTCTCCGTTATTAGTAGAGGTGGCCAAGTTTTTGCTCTTAACTCCAAGAGGGAGTATTTATGCTCGATAGTGGGTTCATGCCTCCATTGATATCTGGGACGAGTGACGAAAAGTTCTAAGGTTGTGGATGTGTTGTTGCCACTAGGGATAAAACATTGATGCTATGTCTAAGGATGTAGTTGTTGATTACATTACGCACCATACTTAATGCAATTGTCTGTTGCTTTGCAACTTAATACTGGAAGGGGTTCGGATGATAACCTGAAGGTGGAATTTTTAGGCATAGATGCATGCTGGATGGCGGTCTATGTACTTTGTCGTAATGCCCAATTAAATCTCACTATATTTATCATGACATGTATGTGCATTGTTATGCCCTCTCTATTTGTCAATTGCCCGACTGTAATTTGTTCACCCAACATGCTTTTATCTTATGGGAGAGACACCTCTAGTGAACTGTGGACCCCGGTCCATTCTTTTATACTGAAATACAAATCTGCTGCAATACTTGTTCTTTACTGTTTTCTTGCAAACAATCATCTTCCACACAATACGGTTAACCCTTTGTTACAACAAGCCGGTGAGATTGACAACCTCACTGTTTCGTTGGGGCAAAGTACTTTGGTTGTGTTGTGCAGGTTCCACGTTGGCGCCGGAATCTCTCGGTGTTGCGCCGCACTACATCCCGCCGCCATCAACCTTCAACGTGCTTCTTGACTCCTACTGGTTCGATTATACCTTGGTTTCTTACTGAGGGAAACTTGCCGCTGTGCGCATCACACCTTCCTCTTGGGGTTCCCAACGGACGTGTCAACTACACGCATCAATTATCAATCTATCATATATGTGGTTTATGTTCTTGCATGCTCTCCGTTGCTAGTAGAGGCTCTGGCCAAGTTGATACTTGTGACTCCAAGAGGGAGTATTTATGCTCGATAGTGGGTTCATGCCTCCATTGAATCTCGGACGAGTGACGAAAAGTTCTAAGGTTGTGGATGTGCTCGTTGCCACTAGGGATAAAACATCGATGCTTTGTCTAAGGATATTTGTGTTGATTACATTACGCACCATACTTAATGCAATTGTCTCGTTGTTTGCAACTTAATACTGGAAGGGGTTCGGATGATAACCTCGAAGGTGGACTTTTTAGGCATAGATGCATGCTGGATAGCGGTCTATGTACTTTGTCGTAATGCCCTCGATTAAATCTCATAGTACTCATCATGATATATGTATGTGCATTGTTATGCCTTCTTTATTTGTCAATTGCCCAACTGTAATTTGTTCACCCAACATGCTATTTCTTATCGGAGAGACACCACTAGTGAACCGTGGACCCCGGTCCATTCTTTACATCCGAAATACAATCCATCGCAATTGTTCTTTACTCGTTCTTCGCAAACAAACATCATCATCCACACTATACATCTAATCCTTTGTTTACAAGCAAGCCGGTGAGATTGACAACCTCATCGTTACGTTGGGGCAAAGTACTTTGATTGTGTTGTGCAGGTTCCACGTTGGCGCCGGAATCCCTGGTGTTGCGCCGCACTACACTCCGCCACCAACAACCTTCACGTGTTCCTTGACTCCTACTGGTTCGATAACATTGGTTTCTTACTAAGGGAAAACTTGCTGCTGTACGCATCACACCTTCCTCTTGGGGTTCCCAACGCGCGTGTGCTTTACGCGTATCAAGCTCTTTTTCTGGCGCCGTTGCCGGGGAGATCAAGACACGCTGCAAGGGGAGTCTCCCACATAATCTCTTTACTTTGTTTTTGTCTTGCTTTACTTTACTTTATTTACTGCTTTGTTTGCTCTTATATAAAAAACATACAAAAAAAAATTAGTTGCTAGATTTACTTTATTTACTGTCTTGTTCTCTATATTAAAAACACAAAAAAATTAGTTACTTGCATTTACTTTATTTAGTTTGCTTTATTTACTACTCCTAAAATGGGTACTGTTGAGAATACTAAGTTGTGTGACTTCACTAGCACAAATAATAATGATTTCATATGCGCACCTATTGCTCCACCTGCTACTACAGCAGAATTCTTTGAAATTAAACCTGCTTTACTAAATCTTGTTATGAGAGAGCAATTTTCTGGTGTTAGTTCTGATGATGCTGCTGCCCATATTAATAATTTTGTTGAACTATGTGAAATGAAAAAGTATAAGGATGTAGATGGTGACATTATAAAATTAAAATTGTTTCCTTTCTCCTGAAGAGGAAGAGCTAAAGATTGGTTGCTATCTCTGCCTAGAAATAGTATTGATTCATGGACTAAATGTAAGGATGCTTTTATTGGTAGATATTATCCTCCCGCTAAAATTATATCTCTGAGAAGTAGCATAATGAATTTTAAGCAATTAGATAATGAACATGTTTCTCAAGCATGGGAGAGAATGAAATCTTTGGTGAAGAATTGCCCTACCCATGGACTAACTACTTGGATGATCATCCAAACCTTCTATGCATGATTGAATTTTTCTTCGCGGAACTTATTGGATTCAGCTGCTGGAGGTACCTTTATGTCCATCACTTTGGGGGCGGCAACAAAGCTTCTTGATGATATGATGATAAATTACTCTGAATGGCACACGGAAAGGGCTCCACAAGGTAAGAAGGTAAATTCTCGTTGAAGAAACCTCCTCCTTGAGTGATAAGATTGATGCTATTATGTCTATGCTTGTGAATGGTAGATCTAATGTTGATCCTAATAATGTTCCTTTAGCTTCATTGGTTGCCCAATAAGAACATGTTGATGTGAACTTCATTAAAAATAATAATTTCAACAACAATGCTTATAGGAATAATTCTGGTAACAACTATATGCCATATCCTTCTACTAATGGTAATGGTTATGGTAATTCTTATGGGAATTTTTACAACAATAGTAGGAATGTACCCCCTGGTCTTGAAGCCATGCTTAAAGAATTTATTATTACACAAACTGCTTTTAACAAATTGATATTCTTGCTTCTAAGGTTGATAGACTTGCCTCTGATGTTGATCTTTTAAAATTGAAAGTTATGCCTAATAAGGATAATGATAATAAAATTGTTACTACAGCAAACGCCATCCAAGTTCGAATTAATGAGAATATTAGATTGATGGCTGAATTGCATGCTAGGTGGGAAAGAGAAGAAAACGAAAAACTTGCTAAAAAGAATAATGTAGCTAAAGTTTGGACTATTACCACCACTAGTATGAAAATGCTTCACATGTTGCTACACCCCCTTCTATCAATGGGAAAATAATTGGTGCTGGCAATGTTTCTACTCCTAGTGCAAAGCGTGCAAAATTGCTTGAAACTGCTAAAACTGCTGAAACTGTTTGTGATAAAACTGCTGAAATTTTTCAAAATGTTGGGGACAATGATCCCATTGCTGTAGATCATAATGGTTTAGATTTTGATGATTGTCACATCTATGAAGTTATAAAGTTCTTACAAAAACTTGCTAAAAGTCCCAATGCTAGTGCTATAAATTTTGCCTTTACAAAACATATTACAAATGCTCTCATAAAAGCTAGAGAAGAGAAACTAAAACTTGAAACTTCTATTCCTAGGAATTAGAAGATGGTTGGGAGCCCATCATTAAGATGAGGGTCAATGATTTTGATTGTAATGCTGTATGTGATCTTGGTGCAAGTATTTCTGTTATGCCTAAGAAAATCTATGATGTGCTTGACTTGCCACCATTGAAAAATTGTTATTTGGATGTTAATCTTGCTGATAATGCTATAAAGAAACCTTTGGGGAGGATTGATAATGTTTGCATTATGGTTAACAATAACCTTGTCCCCGTTGATTTTGTTGTCTTGGATATTGAATGCAATGCATCTTGTCCCATTATATTGGGAAGACCTTTTCTTCGAACTGTTGGTGCTACCATTGATATGAAGGAAGGTAATATTAAATATCAATTTCCTCTCAAGAAAGGTATGGAATACTTCCCTAGAAAGAGAATGAAGTTACCTTATGATTCTATTATGAGAACAAATTATGATGTTGATGCTTCGTCTCTTGACAATACTTGATACACACTTTCTGCGCCTAGCTGAAAGGCGTTAAAAGAAAAGCGCTTATGGGAGACGACCCATTATTTTACTTCTGCACTTTTGTTTTATATTTGAGTCTTGGAAGTTGTTACTACTGTAGCAACCTCTCCTTATCTTTATTTTATTGCATTGTTGTTCCAAGTAAAGTCTTTGATAGTAAAGTCAATACTAGATTTGGATTACTGCGCAGGAACAGATTTCTTGCTGTCACGAAATTGAGCCGCCCCTGCTGTAGAAAATTTAGAAAAATCTACCAATTTACGTGCGTGATCCTCAGATATGTACGCAACTTTCATTCAATTTGCGCATTTTCATCTGAGCAAGTTAAGTGCCCCTGAAAAATTCGTCTTTACGGACTGTTCTGTTTTGACAGATTCTGCCTTTTATTTCGCATTGCCTGTTTTGCTATGTTTGATGGATTTCTTTGTTCCATTAACTTTCAGTAGCTTTGTGCAATGTCCAGAAGTGTTAAGAATGATTATGTCACCTCTGAATATATGAATTTTCAATTATGCACTAACCCTCTAATGAGATTGTTTTGAGTTTGGTGTGTAGGAAGTTTTCAAGGGTCAAGAGAGGAGGATGATACAATATGATCAAGAAGAGTGAAAAGTCTAAGCTTGGGGATGTGATACGTCCATTTTGCATCACTATTTTATATCATAATTTGCTGTTATTCATTGATATATTTCATATTTGGAGATGATACTTATGTTATTTCATCTATTTTGCATGTTTCATGATTATTTGGGGATCGCGCACCGGAGCCAGGATTCTGCTGGAAAAAGCACCGTCAGAATGCAATATTTCGGAAGATCAACAGTTGACGGAAATTATATGAAAACTCCTATTTTTCCAGAAGACGAAGGGAGCCAGAAGGGGGAGCCGAGGGGACCCGAGGTGGACCCACCTCATAGGCCGGCGCGGCCCAAGGCCTGGCCGCGCCGCCCTGTGAGGAGGGGGCCCACAGCCCCCTCTCGCCTCCTTTTCTTCGCGTATGTCTTCGTCCCGAAAACCTAAGCCCCGGAGGATAGTCGCGAAGAGTCACAGCCCGCTTCTCGCGGGGCGGAGAACACCAGAGAGAAAAGAGCTCTCCGGCAGGCTGAAATCTGCCGGGGAAATTCCCTCCCGGAGGGGGAAATCGACGCCATCGTCACCGTCATCGAGCTGGACATCATCTCCATCATCATCACCATCATCATCACCATCATCATCATCATCATCACCGCCATCTCCACCGCTGCACCTCGTCACCGCTGTAACAATTTGGGTTTGATCTTGATTGTTTGATAGGGGAAACTCTCCCGGTGTTGATTTCTACTTGTTATTGATGCTATTGAGTGAAACTATTGAACCAAGGTTTATGTTCAGATTGTTATTCATCATCATATCACCTCTGATCATGTTCCATATGATGTCTCGTGAGTAGTTTGTTTAGTTCTTGAGGACATGGGTGAAGTCTAAATGTTAGTAGTGAATTATGTTGGTTAGTATTCAATGTTATGATATTTAAGTTGTGGTGTTATTCTTCTAGTGGTGTCGTGTGAACGTCGACTACATGACACTTCACCATTTATGGGCCTAGGGGAGTGCATCTTGTATTCGTTTGCCAATTGCGGGGTTGCCGGAGTGACGTAAACCTAAACCCCCGTTGGTATATCGGTGCGGGAGGGATAGCATGATCTCGTAGTTTAAGGCTATGGTTAGATTTATCTTAATTACTTTCTTGTAGTTGCGGATGCTTGCAAGGGGTATAATCACAAGTATGTATTAGTCCTAGGAAGGGCGGTACATTAGCATAGGTTCACCCACACAACACTTATCAAAACAATGAAGATTAATCAGCTATATGAAGCGAAAGCACTAGACTAAATTCCCGTGTGTCCTCAAGAACGGTTGGTCATTATAAGTAAACAAATCGGCTTGTCCTTTGTGCTAAAAAGGATTGGGCCACTCGCTGCAATTATTTCTCTCGCACTTTACTTACTTGTACTTATTTCATCTGCTATATCAAAACCCCCTGAATACTTGTTTGTGAGCATTTACAGTGAATCCTTCATCGAAACTGCTTGTCAACACCTTCTGCTCCTCGTTGGGTTCGACACTCTTATTTATCGAAAGTACTACGATACACCCCCTATACTTGTGGGTCATCAAGACTATTTTCTGGTGCCGTTGCCGGGGAGTGAAGCGCTATTGGTAAGTGGAATTGGTAAGGGAAACTTTTTACTGTACGTGCTGTTTTTATTTCTACCTGCTGCTATAAATTATTATGGAGAGGTCTTCTCTTGAATTCCTCTTTGGGAAATCTACTACTACTGCAAGGGTAGTGGATGAGGCGCCAGTGAGAGCGAGGTTCCATACAAAATACCTATGAAAATTATTGAACGTGTTGTGGATAACCGCTATGAAGGGGATGGAACTGTCCATCCCGGTGATCATTTACTCGTTTTTACATGAATTATGCGGGTTATTCAAATGTGCAGGTATTGCTATGGATGAAGTGAGGAAGAAACTATTCTCTATATCGCTGTCCGGTAAAGCAGCGCACTGGTATAAATTGCTGAAGAATAGGGATTCTCTCAATTGGGAGGACATTGTGCCTTTATTTTATTCCAAATTCTATCCTCCAAGTGAAATTCACAAAGATCGGAACCGCATATATAATTTCTGGCCTCATGATGTTGAAAGTATTGCCCAAGCTTGGGGGAGACTGAAGTCTTTAATGCTCAAATGCCCCATTCATGAGCTTCCTGGTAATATTATTATTGATAATTTCTATGCAAGATTGTCTTTTCAAGATAAGACTTTGCTGGATACTTCTTGTTCTGGATCATTTACACGCAATAAAGAAGAGTTTCAAAGAGACCTTCTTGATCGGATCCAGGAGAATACTGCAGGATGGGAGAATGACAAAGATAGAGAGTCAGGTATAAACTTTGATTATAAATGCATTGAAGTTTTTATGGATACTGATAAATTTCGTAATATTAGTGCTACTTATGGTCTTGATTCTCAAGTCGTTGTAAATCTTTATAAAGCTTTTGCCTCTCACTTTGAATTACCTAGGAAGAATGTTGATAAGTATCATGAACCATATAAAGATAAAATTGATCCATCTATAAATAAATGTGCTATAATTGAAACTGTTGATCATATTCTTCCTGCAGCTTATATTGAGAAAACTCCTTTCCCTGTTAAAATGAAGGAGTAATCTGTTATATCTAGTGCGGTTAATAAAAGTGCAAAGAAACCTATAGAACCTGAAAAACAAATTAAGGTTGAACCTGCTGTTGCAATAGTTAAAGATCTTGTGACTGAAAATGTAGTGGATGGTCATATTATTTTCTGTGAAGATGCTTCTTATATTGTTTCGCATCCTAATAAGTCTAGGAAAGCTAGTGTTCCTATGCTCTCTGTTAGAATTGGTGATCATTGTTATTATGGTTTATGTGACATTGGTGCAAGTATTAGCGCCATCCCTTATGAGCTTTATACGGAGATCATGCATGAAATTGGTTCTTGTGAACTTGAAGATATTGATGTGGTTATTCGGCTAGCTAATAGAGAAACTATCTCTCCTATTGGTATTATTCGAGATGTGGAAGTTCTATGTGGTAAGATTAAATATCCTGCTGACTTTTTAGTACTTGGTTCTGCTGCTAGTAAGTATTGTCCTATTATTTTTGGTAGACCTTTCCTAAATACTTGTGGAGATGTTATAGATTGCAAGAAGGAAAAGATTATGACTAAATTTGCTGGTGAATCTTATGAGTTTAATTTCTCTAAATTTGTCAAAACTCCTTATAAAGCTGATTTGCCTAATAATGATTTTAGAGTTGAACAGTGTGCGTCTATTGCTCTTGCTCCTAATAATCCTTTGCAGCAACATTTGGAAAATAGTGAGAGTGAAGTCTTTAGGGAAGAAAGAAATGAGCTCGATGAAATTTTCCTTCGCCAACCTATTCTTAAACATGGCTTGCCAGTTGAAGATCTAGGTACAACACCACCACCAAAGGAAGATCCTGTTTTTGATTTAAAACCATTGCCTGATAATCTTAAGTATGCTCATATTGATGATAAGAAAATATATCCTGTTATTATTAGTTCTAAGCTTTCGGATATTGAGGAAGAAAGGTTATTGGAAATATTGAAGAAACACCGAGGAGCTATTGGCTATACTCTTGATGACTTGAAGGGGATTTCTCCCTCTATTTGCCAACATGCTATCAATATGGAAGATGATGCAAAGCCCGTTGTTGAACATCAACGTCGTCTAATTCCGAAGATGAAGGATGTGGTAAGGAATGAGGTATTAAAACTTCTTGAAGCTGGTATTATATATCCTATTGCTGATAGTAGTTGGGTTAGTCCTGTGCATTGTTTTCCTAAGAAAGGAGGAATGATCGTTGTGCCTAATGATAATGATGAGCTCATCCCTCAAAGAGTAGTTGTAGGGTATAGAATGTGCATTGATTATCGAAAAGTCAATAAGGTTACTAAGAAAGATCATTACCCTTTACCATTTATTGATCAAATGTTAGAAAGGTTGTCTAAAAATACTAATTTTTGCTTTCTTGATTGTTATTCTGGGTTTTCACAAATTGCTGTTAAAACTAAAGATCAAGAGAAAACCACTTTCACTTGTCCCTATGGAACTTATGCTTATAGGCGTATGCCTTTTGGTTTATGTAATGCTCCTGCTACTTTTCAAAGATGCATGTCTGCTATTTTTCATGGCTTTTGTGAGAGTATTGTAGAGGTATTCATGGATGATTTTTCTGTCTATGGGAATTCTTTTGATAATTGCTTGCGAAACCTTGATAAAGTATTGCGGAGATGTGAAGAAACTAATCTTGTTCTTAATTGGGAGAAATGCCACTTTATGGTTAATGAAGGAATTGTATTGGGACATAAAATTTCCGAGAGAGGTATTGAAGTTGATAGAGCTAAAGTTGAAGCAATTGAGAAGATGCCCTATCCTAGGGATGTTAAAGGTATTCGTAGTGTTCTTGGTCATGCTGGGTTTTATAGGGGATTTATTAAAGATTTTTCTAAGATTTCAAAGCCTCTTACTAATCTTCTTCAAAAAGATGTACCTTTTGTTTTTGATGATGATTGTAAGGAAGCTTTTGAAACTCTAAAGAAAGCCTTAACAACTGCTCCTATAGTTGAACCTCCTGATTGGAATTTGCCTTTTGAAATTATGTGTGATGCTAGTGATTTTGCTGTAGGCGCTGTTCTTGGACAGCGAGTAGATAAGAAATTGAATGTTATTCATTATGCTAGCAAAACTCTTGATGCTGCTCAAAGAAATTATGCTACAACTGAAAAAGAATTATTAGCTGTAGTCTTTGCTTGTGATAAGTTTAGATCCTATATTGTTGATTCAAAAGTTACAATTCATACTGATCATGCTGCAATTAGATACCTTATGACAAAGAAAGATGCTAAGCCAAGGCTTATTAGATGGGTACTTCTTTTGCAAGAATTTGATTTGCATATCATAGATAGGAAAGGTGCTGATAATCCTGTTGCTGATAATTTGTCTAGATTGGAAAATATTACTTATGATCCTGTTCTCGTTAATGATAGTTTTCCAAATGAACAATTGGCTGTAATAGAGGTGAGCTCGCGAGATAGTCCTTGGTACGCCGATTATGCTAACTTTATTGTATCCAAGTACTTGCCTCCAACCTTTTCAGCTCAGCAAAGGAGGAAATTCTTTTATGACTTGAGGCATTATTTTTGGGATGACCCACACTTATATAAAGAAGGAGTGGATGGTATTCTGCGAAGATGTGTTCCTGAATATGAACAACAGGAGATATTGACTAAATTTCATGGTAGTGTTTATGGAGGACATCACGCCGGAGATAGGACCGCGCAAAAGGTTCTACAATCAGGTTTTTATTGGCCAACTCTCTTCAAAGATGCAAGGAAGTTTATTTTATCTTGTGATGAATGTCAAAGGGTTGGTAATATCTCCGTACGCAATGAAATGCCTATGAATTATACTCTTGTTATTGAACCATTCGATTGTTGGGGATTTGACTTCATGGGTCCTTTCCCTTTTTCAGAAGGTAACACTCATATACTTGTTGCTGTTGATTATTGATGACCCACAAGTATAGGGGATCGCAACAGTCTTCGAGGGAAGTATTACCCAATTTATTGATTCGACACAAGGGGAGACAAAGAACACTTGAAAGCCTTAACAGCGGAGTTGTCAATTCAGCTGCACCTGGAAACAGACTTGCTCGCAAGAGTTTATCGAGTAGTAGCAGCTTTATAGCGAGTAGCAGTAGTGAAATAACAAGCAGCAGAGTAACAAAGACAGCAGTAGTGATTTTAGTAAACAGCAGGATTAAAATACCGTAGGCACGGGGACGGATGACGGGCGTTGCATGGATGAGAGAAACTCATGTAACAATCATAGCAGGGCATTTGCGAGATAATAATAAAACGGTGTCCAAGTACTAATCAATCAATAGGCATGTGTTCCAATTATAGTCGTACGTGCTCGCAATGAGAAACTTGCACAACATCTTTTGTCCTACCAGCCGGTGGCAGCCAGGCCTCAAGGGAAACTACTCGGATATTAAGGTACTCCTTTTAATAGAGCACCGGAGCAAAGCATTAACACTCCGTGAACACATGTGATCCTCACGTCGCTGCCATTCCCTCCGGTTGTCCCGATTTCTGTCACTTCGGGGCCATTGGTTCCGGACAACGACATGTGTATACAACTTGCAGGTAAGACCATAAACAATGAATATCATGATGAAACAATAACATGTTCAGATCTGAGATCATGGCACTCGGGCCCTAGTGACAAGCATTAAGCATAACAAGTTGCAACAATATCATAAAAGTACCATCTACGGACACTAGGCACTATGCCCTAACAATCTTATGCTATTACATGACCAATCTCATCCAATCCCTACCATCCCCTTCGGCCTACAGCGGGGGAATTACTCACACATGGATGGGGGAAACATTGCTGGTTGATGGAGAGGCGTTGGCGGTGATGGCGGTGATGATCTCCTCCAATTCCCCGTCCCGGCGGAGTGCCGGAACGGAGACTTCGGCTCCCGCGACGGAGTTTCGCGATGTGGCGGCGTTCGGAGGGTTTCCGGCGACTTCGACTTCTCCCCGTGCGTTTTTAGGTCGAGGCGAATAAGTAGTCCGAAGGGGGGCGTCGGAGGCCAGCCGAGGGGGCCACACCACATGGCCGCGCGGGCCCCCCCGGGCCGCGCCGCCATATGGTGTGGGGCCCTCGGGCCTCCACTTCAATCGTCCTTCTGGCTCCGGCAGTATTCTGGGAAAATAGGCCCTTTCGTCAAAATCCCGAGGTTTTTCCTGAAAGTTGGATTTCTGCACAAAAACGAGACACCAGAACAGTTCTGCTGAAAACAGCGTTAGTCCGTGTTAATTGCATCCAAAATACACAAATTAGAGGCAAAACAATAGCAAAAGTGTTCGGGAAAGTAGATACGTTTTGGACGTATCAACTCCCCCAAGCTTAGCTTATTGCTTGTCCTCAAGCAATTCAGTTAACAACCGAGCGATAAAAGAACTTTCACGAACACATTTGTTCATATGATGTATATATTCTCATGATATGGCTAATACTTAAGCAGTTCATAATAAGGTACATGCAAATAAGATCATCTAACAGCTATGTCAATCATGAAGAGGTACCAACAATTAATAATAAGCATCATGAATCATGTATATAAGCAGGATTGCAATGTTCATAAGAGAGTATGATAAAGTGGTATCTCGCTTGCTCGTATTTGATTGGCAAAACATAAATGCCCGGGCACCTCTGGAGTTCATAGAAAGACTAGAAGTAGTGATTGTCAAAGATAAAAGCATCAAAGTTATACCACAATCAATCATATTTTGAGACAAGCATATTACACTAAGAATGACAGTTGTGCTCTCAAGAAAGTGCTCAAAGAAATAATGGAGACACAACATAAAAGTAAAAGATTGACCCTTCGCAGAGGGAAGCAGGGATTAACATGCGCTAGAGCTTTTCATTTGTAAAGCAGGAGTAAAATTATTTTGAGAGGTGTTTGTTGTTGTCAACGAATGGTAATGGGTACACCAACTACCTCGCCAACCGGACTTTCAAGAGCGGCTCCCATGAATTATTTGCATGTTTATGTGGCACTCCTTCCAACCTTTCTTACACAAACCATGGCTAACCGAATCCTCGGGTGCCTGCCAACAATCACATACCATGAAGGAGTGCCTTTTTAGTTTAGTTTTATTATGATGATGACACTCCCCCAACCTTTGCTTACACAAGCCATGGCTAACCGAATCCTTCGGGTGCCGTCCAACAATCACAAACCATGGAGGAGTGTCTATTTAAGTTAATTAATTCGGGACTCGGGAATCCCATTGCCAGCTCTTTTTGCAAAATTATTGGATAAGCGGATGTGCCACTATTCCATATGAGAGTCCGTCAAAAGTAAATGACAAGGTTGAAAGCTAAACACCACATACTTCCTCATGAGCTATGAAACATTAACACAAATTAAGAAGCATTTTGAAGGTTTTAAAGGTAGCGCATGAGAATTTACTTGGAATGGTTTGAAATGCCATGCATAGGTATTTATGGTGGACACTCGGAATAACTTGGTTTTCATGTGTTTGGAGGCACGAGCAGCGTTCCCGCTCAGTACAAGTGAAGGCTAGCAAAAGACTAGGGAGCGACAAATCAAGAGAGCAAGAATCGTCATAATCATGCTTGCGGCAAAATAAATTAACTGAGGCATAAAAGTGATACAAGAACTCTGAAGCAATGTAAATCATTGAGGCTTAATTGACTTTTGTTCAGTCATATGCATGCGTGAGAATGTGCCAAGTCGATATAAATAAATTATTCAGAGGAGGATACCACAATGCCATACTTACTTTGAATAAAACAATGCAAGCAAACATCCATGACATGCTACTCATATTAATAAATTGGAGCTAATCATGAGAGATCATGAACTACTAGACTTTCTTAAATAACATATACCTCACATGAACCAACTAAGCATGCTCACATGCATGAGTATATGTACAAAAATGAAAACAAATAGAGTTCATACCAGCCTCTCACCACAATCAGATTGTCGTAGATCGTCATTATTGCCTTTTCACTTGTGTAGCTTGGATAATATGAAATGAAAACCACGCTCCAGCCACCGAAGACCATTGAAATCATGATGAACTTTACAAACCAAAGAAGAACAGCAAATATTTTTGGTGTTTTCGAATTTGAGAATAAGAACAAAAGAAAACAAGCAAACAAAGCAAAATCTTTTTGGGTTTTCTTATAGCAAACTAGCAATAGCAAATAAAGCGGAACAAATGCAAGAAACCAAGATAAACAAATGATGAAGAGAAACAACAGAAATATTTTTGGTCTTTTTGTGTTTTGGGAAAGAAACAAAGTGGAAACAAGAAATAGCAAACTAAAAGAAACACAGAAAAGCGAGATGGCAGAAATCTGCCAAAACCTGACAGCAGTACAGAAATCGATTTTTACAAAAATCTTACGTTGCTCAGTTCAAAAAGTGTTCAACTAATGAAAGTTAGATAACAACCTGGGGAACATGCACAAAAATTTGCAACTCAAAATAACGTCCTGGCTGTGCGCACGAATTTTTACGGTAACAGCCCAGAATCTGTTTTCAGGCAGCACTTCCCCAAATATCATCTTCCTCTCATTAGAAAACCACTCAAAGAGACTAAACAAGTATATACAAGTATCCAGCAATCATAATATGCAAAGAATGAGTGATGCCGGTATACCTCCCCCCAAGCTTAGGCTTTTGGCCTAAGTGGAGTTCAGTTCCATCGATCCCATGAGGTAGTGTCTCCGTAGTATGACGAAGATGGATCATATTCCGGGTATGTGCTAGAAGAAGCACCCGGATACGTGACGGTGTAATCGTAGGAGGGCTCGGCGTCCTCGGAGTCATGTTGCTGATGGAAATCTTGTATCTTCATATGTTCATTGATACGTCTCCGACGTATCGATAATTTCTTATGTTCTATGCCATATTATTGATAATACCTACATGTTTTATGCACACTTTATGTCATATTCGTGCATTTTCTGGAACTAACCTATTAACAAGATGCCGAAGTGCCGGTTCCTGTTTTCTGCTGTTTTTGGTTTCAGAAATCCTAGTAACGAAATATTCTCGGAATTGGACGAAACGAAGACCCAGGGGCCTATTTTTCCACGGAGCTTCCAGAAGACCGAAGAACATACGAAGTGGGGCCACGAGGTGGCGACACCACAAGGCGGCGCGGCCTAGGGGGGCCCGCGCCGCCCTATGGTGTGGCCCCTCGTCTGGCCCCCGACTCTGCCCTTCCGCCTACTTAAAGCCTCCGTCGCGAAACCCCCGATGCGAAAAACCACGATACGGAAAACCTTACTGAGACGCCGCCGCCGGCGATCCCATCTCGGGGGATTCTGGAGATCTCCTCCGGCACCCTGCCGGAGAGGGGATTCATCTCCCGGAGGACTCTACACCGCCATGGTCGCCTCCGGAGTGATGAGTGAGTAGTTCACCCCTGGACTATGGGTCCATAGCAGTAGCTAGATGGTTGTCTTCTCCTCATTGTGCTTCATTGTTGGATCTTGTGAGCTGCCTAACATGATCAAGATCATCTATCTGTAATTCTATATGTTGTGTTTGTCGGGATCCGATGGATAGAGAATACCATGTCATGTTAATTATCAAGTTATTTCATATGTGTTGTTTATGATCTTGCATGCTCTCCGTTACTAGTAGAGGCTCTGGCCAAGTTTTTACTTTTAACTCCAAGAGGGAGTATTTATGCTCGATAGTGGGTTCATGCCCGCATTGACACCGGGACGAGTGATGAAAAGTTCTAATGTTGTGTTGTGCTCGTTGCCACTAGGGATAAAACATTGGCGCTATGTCCGAGGATGTAGTTGTTGATTACATTACGCACCATACTTAATGCAATTGTCTCGTTGTTAGCAACTTAATACCGGAGGGGGTTCGGACGATAACCCGAAGGTGGACTTTTTAGGCATAGATGCAGCTTGGATGGCGGTCTATGTACTTTGTCGTAATGCCCAATTAAATCTCACTATACTTATCATGTCATGTATGTGCATTGTTATGCCCTCTCTATTTGTCAATTGCCCGACCGTAATTTGTTCACCCAACATGCTTTTATCTTATGGGAGAGACACCTCTAGTGAACTGTGGACCCCGGTCCATTCTTTTAATACTGAAATACAAATCTGTCTGCAATACTTGTTTTATCTGTTTTCTCTGCAAACAATCATCTTCCACACAATACGGTTAATCCTTTGTTACAAGCAAGCCGGTGAGATTGACAACCTCACTGTTTCGTTGGGGCAAAGTACTTTGGTTGTGTTGTGCAGGTTCCACGTTGGCGCCGGAATCTCTGGTGTTGCGCCGCACTACATCCCGCCGCCATCAACCTTCAACGTGCTTCTTGGCTCCTCCTGGTTCGATAAACCTTGGTTTCTTGCTGAGGGAAAACTTGCTGCTGTGCGCATCATACCTTCCTCTTGGGGTTGCCCAACGAACGTGTGAAATACACGCCATCAAGCATATTTTCTGGCGCTGTTGTCGGGGAGATCAAGACACGCTGCAAGGGGAGTCTCCACTTCTCAATCTCTTTACTTTGTTTTTGTCTTGCTTTATTTTATTTACTACTTTGTTTGCTGCATTATATCAAAACACAAAAAAATTAGTTGCTAGTTTTACTTTATTTGCTATCTTGTTTGCTATATCAAAAACACAAAAAAATTAGTTACTTGTTTTACTTTACTTAATATCATGCATGTTTTTATTTCACTAGTTAAGCATAATGGAAAACAACAAAAATATGAGAGATCTTTATGAACTTTATCTTGAATTAGGACATGATGTGTTTGAAGAGAGAATTAAAAAACCCATGGAACTTTATATGCATGCTAATGGGAATGTTATTACTATGGATGCTTTGAACACTATTGTTGCTAATGCTATGGAAAATTCTAAGCTTGGGGAAGCTGGCTCGACGAGCATGATCTTTTAGTCCCCCAAGCATTGAGGAGAAAATTTTCTTTTATGATTACAATATGCCTCCTATATATGATGATAGCCACTTTGTTGAATTTGCTCCCACTACAACTAATAAAATTGATTATGCTTACGTGGAGAGTAATAATTTTATGCATGAGACTCATGATAAGAATGCTTTATGTGATAGTTATATTGTTGAGTTTGCTCATGATGCTACTGAAAGTTATTATGAGAGAGGAAAATATGGTTGTAGAAACTTTCATGTTACTAAAACACCTCTCTATGTGCTGAAATTTTTGAAGCTACACTTGTTTTATCTTCCTATGCTTGTTACTTTGCTCTTCATGAACTTGTTTATTTACAAGATTCCTATGCATAGGAAGCATGTTAGACTTAAATGTGTTTTGAATTTGCCTCTTGATGCTCTCTTTTACTTCAAATACTATTTCTTGCGAGTGCATCATTAAAACTGCTGAGCCCATCTTAACGGCTATAAAGAAAAGAACTTCTTGGGAGATAACCCATGTGTTTATTTTGCTACAGTACTTTGTTTTATATTTGTGTCTTGGAAGTTGTTTACTACTGTAGCAACCTCTCCTTATCTTAGTTTTATGTTTTGTTGTGCCAAGTAAAGTCTTTGATAGTAAAGTAAATACTAGATTTGGATTACTGCGCGAGTTCCAGATTTCTTTGCTGTCACGAATCTGGGTCTATCTCCCTGTAGGTAGCTCAGAAAATTAAGCCAATTTACGAGCATGATCCTCAGATATGTACGCAACTTTCATTCAATTTGAGCATTTTCGTTTGAGCAAGTCTGGTGGCCTAATAAAATCCATATTTACGGACTGTTCTGTTTTGACAGATTCTGTCTTTTATTTCGCATTGCCTCTTTTGCTATGTTGGATGAATTTCTTTGATCCATTAATGTCCAGTAGCTTTATGCAATGTCCAGAAGTGTTAAGAATGATTGTGTCACCTCTGAACATGTGAATTTTTATTATGCACTAACCCTCTAATGAGTTGTTTCGAGTTTGGTGTGGAGGAAGTTTTCAAGGATCAAGAGAGGAGTATGATGCAATATGATCAAGGAGAGTGAAAGCTCTAAGCTTGGGGATGCCCCGGTGGTTCACCCCTGCATATTTTAAGAAGACTCAAGCGTCTAAGCTTGGGGATGCCCAAGGCATCCCCTTCTTCATCGACAACATTATCAGGTTCCTCCCCTGAAACTATATTTTTATTCCGTCACATCTTATGCACTTTGCTTGGAGCGTCGGTTTGTTTTTGTTTTTTTTTTTGTTTAATAAAATGGATCCTAGCATTCACTTTATGGGAGAGAGACACGCTCCGCTGTAGCATATGGACAAATATGTCCTTAGGCTCTACTCATAGTATTCATGGCGAAGTTTCATCTTCGTTAAATTGTTATATGGTTGGAATTGGAAAATGCTACATGTAGTAACTCTAAAATGTCTTGGATAATTTGATGCTTGGCAATTGTTGTGCTCATGTTTAAGCTCTTGCATCATATACTTTGCACCCATTAATGAAGAAATACTTAGAGCTTGCTAATTTGGTTTGCATATTTAGTTTCTCTAGAGTCTAGATAACATCTAGTATTGAGTTTTGAACAACAAGGAAGACGGTATGGAGTCTTATAATGTTTACCATATGTCTTTTATGTGAGTTTTGCTGTACCGTTCATCCTTGTGTTTGTTTCAAATAACCTTGCTAGCCTAAACCTTGTATCGAGAGGGAATACTTCTCATGCATCCAAAATACTTGAGCCAACCACTATGCCATTTGTGTCCACCATACCTACCTACTACATGGTATTTATCCGCTAAAAGTAAATTGCTTGAGTGCTACCTTTAAAATTCCATCATTCACCTTTGCAATATATAGCTCATGGGACAAATAGCTTAAAAACTATTGTGGTATTGAATATGTACTTATGCACTTTATCTCTTATTAAGTTGCTTGTTGTGCGATAACCATGTTTTCTGGGGACGCCATCAACTATTCTTTGTTGGATATCATGTGAGTTGCTATGCATGTCCGTCTTGTCTGAAGCAAGAGAGATCTACCACCTTCATGGTTGGAGCATGCATGTTGTTAGAGAAGAACATTGGGCCGCTAACTAAAGCCATGATTCATGGTGGAAGTTTCAGTTTGGACATATATCCTCAATCTCATATGAGAATAATAATTGTTGCCACATGCTTATGCATTAAAGAGGAGTCCATTATCTCGTTGTCCATGTTGTCCCGGTATGGATGTCTAAGTTGAGAATAATCAAAAGCGAGAAATCCAAAATGCGAGCTTTCTCCTTAGACCTTTGTACAGGCGGCATGGAGGTACCCCATTGTGACACTTGGTCAAAACATGTGCATTGCAAAGATCCGGTAGTCCAAGTTAATTAGGACAAGGTGCGGGCACTATTAGTATACTATGCATGAGACTTGCAACTTGTAAGATATAATGTACATAACTCATATGCTTTATTACTACCGTTGACAAAATTGTTTCATGTTTTCAAAATAAAAGCTCTAGCACAAATATAGCAATCGATGCTTTCCTCTTTGAAGGACCATTCTCTTTACTTTTATGTTGAGTCAGTTCACCTATTTCTCTCCACCTCAAGAAGCAAACACTTGTGTGAACTGTGCATTGATTCTTACATACTTGCATATTGTACTTGTTATACTACTCTATGTTGACAATTATCCATGAGATATACATGTTACAAGTTGAAAGCAACCGCTGAAACTTAATCTTCCTTTGTGTTGCTTCAATACCTTTACTTTGATTTATTGCTTTATGAGTTAACTCTTATGCAAGACTTATTAATACTTGTCTTGAAGTACTATTCATGAAAAGTCTTTGCCTTATGATTCACTTGTTTACTCATGTCATTACCATTGTTTTGATCGCTGCATCCACTACATATGTTTACAAATAGTATGATCAAGGTTATGATGGCATATCACTTCAGAAATTATCTTTGTTATCGTTTTACCTGCTCGGGACGAGCAGAACTAAGCTTGGGGATGCTTGATACGTCTCCGACGTATCGATAATTTCTTATGTTCTATGCCATATTATTGATAATACCTACATGTTTTATGCACACTTTATGTCATATTCGTGCATTTTCCGGAACTAACCTATTAACAAGATGCCGAAGTGCCGGTTCTGTTTTCTGCTGTTTTTGGTTTCAGAAATCCTAGTAACGAAATATTCTCGAATTGGACGAAACGAAGACCCGGGGGCCTATTTTTCCACGGAGCTTCCGAAGACCGAAGAACATACGAAGTGGGGCCACGAGGTGGCGACACCACAAGGCGGCGCGGCCTAGGGGGCCCGCGCCGCCTATGGTGTGGCCCCTCGTCGGCCCCCGACTCGCCCTTCCGCCTACTTAAAGCCTCCGTCGCGAAACCCCCGATGCGAAAAACCACGATACGGAAAACCTCACCGAGACGCCGCCGCCGCCGATCCCATCTCGGGGGATTCCGGAGATCTCCTCCGGCACCCTGCCGGAGAGGGGATTCATCTCCCGGAGGACTCTACACCGCCATGGTCGCCTCCGGAGTGATGAGTGAGTAGTTCACCCTCGGACTATGGGTCCATAGAAGTAGCTAGATGGTTGTCTTCTCCTCATTGTGCTTCATTGTTGGATCTTGTGAGCTGCCTAACATGATCAAGATCATCTATCTCGTAATTCTATATGTTGTGTTTGTCGGGATCCGATGGATAGAGAATACCATGTCATGTTAATTATCAAGTTATTTCATATGTGTTGTTTATGATCTTGCATGCTCTCCGTTACTAGTAGAGGCTCGGCCAAGTTTTTACTTTTAACTCCAAGAGGGAGTATTTATGCTCGATAGTGGGTTCATGCCCGCATTGACACCGGGACAAGTGACGAGAAAGTTCTAAGGTTGTGTTGTGCTCGTTGCCACTAGGGATAAAACATTGGCGCTATGTCCGAGGATGTAGTTGTTGATTACATTACGCACCATACTTAATGCAATTGTCTCGTTGTTAGCAACTTAATACCGGAGGGGTTCGGACGATAACCTGAAGGTGGACTTTTTAGGCATAGATGCAGTTGGATGGCGGTCTATGTACTTTGTCGTAATGCCCAATTAAATCTCACTATACTTATCATGTCATGTATGTGCATTGTTATGCCCTCTCTATTTGTCAATTGCCCGACTGTAATTTGTTCACCCAACATGCTTTTATCTTATGGGAGAGACACCTCTAGTGAACTGTGGACCCCGGTCCATTCTTTTAATACTGAAATACAAATCTGCCGCAATACTTGTTTTACTCGTTTTCTCTCGCAAACAATCATCTTCCACACAATACGGTTAATCCTTTGTTACAGCAAGCCGGTGAGATTGACAACCTCACTGTTTCGTTGGGGCAAAGTACTTTGGTTGTGTTGTGCAGGTTCCACGTTGGCGCCGGAATCTCCGGTGTTGCGCCGCACTACATCCCGCCGCCATCAACCTTCAACGTGCTTCTTGGCTCCTCCTGGTTCGATAAACCTTGGTTTCTTTCTGAGGGAAAACTTGCTGTTGTGCGCATCATACCTTCCTCTTGGGGTTGCCCAACGAACGTGTGAAATACACGCCATCATTCATCCACCTACTCCTTAGTGCGCGACCATGGTTGCCTGTCAATATCGAACAAACCTGGCTGGGGAAGAGGGATTTCTTTCTCATCCCCGTCAGCAAACAACATTCTATAGGCCATATTATCTAAAGTAGACTCGGTGGTAACAAATTGATGGCTTTTCATAGCAATGATATCAAGCCTCCTAGGGGTTAATGGTACATCATTAGGATCAATAGGAAGCTCTAAATGTGTTAAAATGCGCGAGTGCAATAGTTCCTCCAAAAATAGGCCCCTTGGTAGACAAGCGGCGAGCAATAAGAGAACCAAGATGATAAGATGTCTGTCCAGTAAGTGCAATATTCAAGAAAGCAAGATGGTAACTAGAAATATTGCTAGTGTTCTCCCTACCAAGTATGCTAGTGGCAATGTAATATGCAAAATATTTAATGGCGGGGAGTTGAATGTTCCTTATCTTGCCCCGCTGAATGGTGCGACAGTCATCATTGGTGATCCCTCGATAGAGCTCCAACAAGTCCCGAGGGTTGTTATCGATCCTCCTTGCTGTACCTACAGGAGCAATATCCAATGCACGACAAAATTCTTCCAATTCCATAGTAACAGGAGTACCATAGATCTTGAATGCAACTGTCGGATTATATTCCGTGTTTTGGAACTTGAAGCTCTCGACAAAAATTTTGGTGAGCATGTGGTATTGCTCCCTTTCATCTCCAACGTAGGTGGTTAAGCCCGCCCTGTTGACAAGGGTGAAGAAATCATCCAATATCCCCGCATTTGTCAGAAAATCATAACATGGGAAGGATGAGGCATTAGGAGCCCCATTGTCCTCTTCGGGCGCGAAGCTAGGCGCGATGATGTCCTCATTGTACGACCGCCTAATTTTGGTGGCGGTCCTAGAAGGCCTCCCGGTGCTGGTTGTTCCTTTCTTGAACAATTCTCCAAATTTGAACTTCTTCATTTTCTGAAATTTTCAACAAACAATATAAAACTTGATTTGGTGACATATAATTGAGGGAAACTACCATAGGAACTTGCTAGAGTACTAATCATGCATCAAAACTAGTTTCTACCACTTAGAACAAGCATGCAAGCTCACTAAACATGTTACCTACAGCAGCAAAATATTCAAGATATACTCAACCAAACAAAATTCTACTTGGATGGGTGGAGGAGTCACATACCAAGGAGCAAATGTGCCAAATTTCAGCAGGAAATCTGGGCTGAGCAAAGAGATCGAGAAATCTGGAGTTCTTGAGCAAAAACGCGAGTGAGAGGAACTTGGTACGAGTTTTTTCGGGAGAGAGAAGGTGCTGGGAGAAAGAGATGACAAAGTGGGGCAAGGAGGGGCCCACACCACATGGTGGCGCGGCCACCTCCTTGGCCGCGCCGGCCTGTGGTGTGGCACATCCTCTGGTGCTCCCAGGTGCCTCGTCGAAAAATAGGACCAACGGTATAATTTTCGCGAATTTTTGAAAACTTTGAAAAATGCACATTTTCTGGGTATTAAGTTTATTATTACTGGCCAGGAAAATTTTTGAAATCTCAAATCAACTAAGAAACTTTGCAAATTAAAAATGCTACAGCAACTAAAGCAAGTGGAGGAAGAAAGAGATGTTGTTTACCTCCTCTATGCATATAAAAGGTATTTGTTAACAAGGTTGATCAAGTCTTGCCACCAAATAAATTTTACATAGCATATGAAGAAATAAACCTCAAATCAATCATGTTACCTTGAATTGTATTGATATGGATCCAATCACAAGAGTTTGATATTCTTCTTTAGGCTCATATATAGGACAATCGATGGTTCCCACTTTGATAGTTCTCACATGAGAGATAGTATTAACTCCGCACGCTTTTTCAATCCTCTTGGGGAAATAGACGGTGTGTTCCTTATCATCAACATTGAAAGTAACCTTTCCTTTATTGCAATCAATAACAGCCCCTGCGGTGTTAAGAAAAGGTCTCCCAAGAATAATAGACATATTATCATCTTCGAGCATTTCCAACACAACAAAATCAGTTAATATCAAGCGGTTATTAGTAACTTGAACAGGAACATCCTCACATATACCAACAGGAATAGCAGTAGATTTATCAGCCATTTGCAAAGATATATCAGTAGGTATCAACTTGTCTAAGTAAAGTCTCTTATAAAGAGAAAAAGGCATAACACTAACACCGGCGCCCAAGTCACATAGAGCAGTTTTAACATAATTATTCTTAATAGAACAAGGAATAGTAGGTATACCTGGGTCGCCCAACTTCTTTGGAACTTTGCCATTGAAAGAGTAATTAGCAAGCATAGTGGAAATTTCCTCATTGGGGATTTTCCTTTTGTTAGTAACAATATCTTTCATATACTTTGAATAAGGAGGCAATTTAATAGCATCCAGTCAAAGGGATTTGCAAGAATAAAGGTTTCATCCAATCACAAAATTTATTATAGTGTTCTTCTTCCTTTGATTTTAATTTCTTAGCAGGAAAAGGCATTGGCTTTTGCACCCAAGGTTCTCTTTCATTACCATGTTTCTCAGCAATAAAATCTTCTTTAGTATACTTTTTATTTTTAGCATGCTTTTCAGGTTCTTCTTCAACCTCTTCTTTATCAGGAGTATCATTCTTATCATTATCTTTATCATGTTCATTACCACTTTCAGTTTCAGCATCAGAAATAGAAATACTATTAGGATCATTAACAGGTTCAGAGGATTCTACAACATTTTTATGTTTCTTCTTCTTTTTCTTAGATGGAGCTCTAAGTTCAATGCGTTGAGAATCTTGTTCAATTCTTTTGGGATGCCCTTCAGGATATAGAGGATCCTGGGTAGAGACACCACCTCTAGTTGTTACTTCATAAGCATGTTTTTCTTTAGCATTATTTCCTAACAAGTCATTTTGCACTTTAGTGAGTTGATCAATTTGAGTTTGAATCATATGAAAATGTTTAACAAGCATCTTAACATCATTGGAGGTTCTCTCCACAATATCATGCAATTGACTAATAGCTTGAGAATTTTCCATCAGATGATTCTCTACTCTCATATTAAAATTTTCTTGCTTAACAATATAATTATCAAACTCATCTAAGCATTGCGCAGGAGGTTTTGAATACGGAATATCTTCCCTAGTAAAGCGTTGAAGGGAATTTACCTCAATCATGGATGAAGGGGGAATTATCTCACATATGTCTTCTATGGGAGGTAGATTCTTCACATCTTCAGATTTAATACCTTTCTCCTTGAGAGACTTCTTGGCTTCCCTCATATCTTCATCATTCAATTTAATTAAACCCCTCTTCTTCACTATTGGCGTTGGAGTTGGTTCGAGGCGTAGTCCAATCATCATAATTCCGGCCTATTTTAGCCAATAATTCTTCGAGCGTCGTCCGGAGTTCTTTTCCTGAAAACACAACCAGCACAACTATCCAGGTATGCCCTAGACTCAATGGTTAGTCCACTATAAAATATATCAAGTAAATCATGCTTTTCCAAATCATGGTCAGGCAGAGCTCTAATAAGAGAGCAAAATCTCGCCCAAGCCTCAGGCAATTTCTCTTCATCTCCTTGATCAAAATTATAAACTCTCTGCAAGGCAGCATGTTGAGCACTAGCAGGAAAGTATTTCCGAAAGAAAACAGCAAGCAATTCTTTTGGACTTTTAATAGAACTAGGTGGCAAACTATTATACCAAGTCTTAGCGTCATCCTTTAATGAGAATGGAAAGATTTTAGCAACAAAGTAAGTACGCTTCTTAACATCATCAGAAAACAAGCTACTCAAAGTAGATAACTCAGTCATGCGTTCAACAACACTTTCTTTTTCAGTACCACAAAAGGGTGTTTTCTCAACAATAGCTATATGAGATAGATCAAGAGAAAAATCATAATCTTTATCCCTAATGTTTATAGGAGATGTGGCAAATTTAGGATCGGAGACAGCTTTATATCTAACGAGTATGTTACGCAAGCAACTTTTTAATTTTTCTTGCATCAGTAGTAGCATGGCATTTTTCAATAAAATCATCATCAAGTTCCACATAATCTTCATCAAGATCATCACTAGAGTATTCAAGTTCAGGTGAATTAACAGGTGTAGTAGCATCAGGAGTTTCAGTATTTTCAATTTGTCTAGACCTAGCAATTGAAGCATCTAGAAAAGTTCCCAATGAACCACTATCATCAAGCACAGCAGAAATATTATCAGTATTATGAGAGTTTTCAGATTCAGCGAAGTACCAGCATTTGAAGCATGTGGCGGTGAAACAAGTTTATCAATCACGAGATGGTGAATCAAGAGCAGACAGAGGTACTCGAGTTGTACCTTTTCTTGTAGTGGATGGTAATATGGCGACCTTAGTATCGCGAGTTTTACCCATGATGGAGAATTTGCAGCGAACAATATCAATCCAAGTGAACTTCCAAATAAAGCTATGCTCCCCGGCAACGGCGCCGGAAAATAGTCTTGATGACCCACAAGTATAGGGGATCGCAACAGTCTTCGAGGGAAGTATTACCCAATTTATTGATTCGACACAACGGGAGACAAAGAACACTTTAAAGCCTTAACAGCGGAGTTGTCAATTCAGCTGCACCTGGAAATAGACTTGCTCGCAAGAGTTTATCAGTAGTAACAGTTTTATAGCAGTAGCGGTAGTGAAATAACGAGCAGAGTAACAAAGACAGCAGTAGTGATTTTAGTAAACAACAGGATTAAAATACCGTAGGCACGGGGACGGATGACGGGCGTTGCATGGATGAGAGAAACTCATGTAACAATCATAGCAGGGCATTTGCGAGATAATAATAAAACGGTGTCCAAGTACTAATCAATCAATAGGCATGTGTTCCAATTATAGTCGTACGTGCTCGCAATGAGAAACTTGCACAACATCTTTTGTCCTACCAGCCGGTGGCAGCCGGGCCTCAAGGGAAACTACTGGATATTAAGGTACTCCTTTTAATAGAGCACCGGAGCAAAGCATTAACACTCCGTGAACACATGTGATCCTCACGTCGCTGCCATTCCCTCCGGTTGTCCCGATTTCTGTCACTTCGGGGCCATTGGTTCCGGACAACGACATGTGTATACAACTTGCAGGTAAGACCATAAACAATGAATATCATGATGAAACAATAACATGTTCAGATCTGAGATCATGGCACTCGGGCCCTAGTGACAAGCATTAAGCATAACAAGTTGCAACAATATCATAAAAGTACCATCTACGGACACTAGGCACTATGCCCTAACAATCTTATGCTATTACATGACCAATCTCATCCAATCCTTACCATCCCCTTCGGCCTACAGCGGGGGAATTACTCACACATGGATGGGGGAAACATTGCTGGTTGATGGAGAGGCGTTGGCGGTGATGGCGGTGATGATCTCCTCCAATTCCCCGTCCCGGCGGAGTGCCAGAACGGAGACTTCTGGCTCCCGCGACGGAGTTTCGCGATGTGGCGGCGTTCTGGAGGGTTTCTGGCGACTTCGACTTCTCCCCGTGCGTTTTTAGGTCGAGGCGAATAAGTAGTCCGAAGGAGGGCGTCGGAGGCCAGCCGAGGGGCCACACCACATGGCCGCGCGGGCCCCCCAGGCCGCGCCGCCATATGGTGTGGGGCCCTCGGGCCTCCACTTCAATCGTCCTTCCGGCTCCGGCAGTATTCCGGGAAAATAGGCCCTTTCGTCAAAATCCCGAGGTTTTTCCTGAAAGTTGGATTTCTGCACAAAAACGAGACACCAGAACAGTTCTGCTGAAAACAGCGTTAGTCCGTGTTAATTGCATCCAAAATACACAAATTAGAGGCAAAACAATAGCAAAAGTGTTCGGGAAAGTAGATACGTTTTGGACGTATCAATTATGTTACTAAATGGGTGGAAGCCATACCTACAAAAAGTGCTGATGGTGAGACCTCTTTAAGAATGTTTTTAGATATTATTTTTCCTAGATTTGGAGTTCCTAGATATATTATGACTGATGTAGGTTCTCATTTTATTCATGGTGGTTTTAGAAAAACTCTTGCTAAATATGGTATTAATCATAGAATTGCTTACGCTTATCATCCTCAAACTAGTGGGCAAGTAGAATTATCAAATAGAGAGATTAAATCTATCTTGCAAAAGACTGTTAATAAATCTAGGAAGAACTGGGCTATTAAATTGAAGGAAGCACTATGGGCTTATAGAACTTCTTATAAAAATCCCATGGGTATGTCACCGTATAAAATGGTTTATGGGAAAGCTTGCAATTTACCCTTAGAACTAGAGCACAAAGCTTATTGGGCTGTGAGAGAACTAAATAAAGATCCTAAACTTGCCGGTAAGAAAAGATTGCTACAATTGAGTTCTCTAGATGAATGGAGGAGTGAAGCTTATGAAAATGCTAAACTCTTTAAAGAGAAGGTTAAGAAATGGCATGATAGAAGAATTATTAAGAGAGAATTTAATGTTGGAGATAAAGTCCTGTTGTATCGGTCTCGTCTCAGATTTTTTGCAGGAAAATTACTCTCAAAATGGGAAGGACCATATGTCATTGATGAGGTGTATCGATCAGGAGCAATTAAAATTAGCTCTCTGCAAGGTAATGCCACACAAGTGGTGAATGGACAAAGACTCAAGCATTATATCTCGGGTGATTCTTATAATGAAGATGTTGATGTTATTCAAGTGGTAACTCCGGAAGCCTTCATCAAAGGCCAAGTTGACAGTCCTACAGAGTCCGACTTTGAATAGGTAACAGTTCTGGTAAGAAAAAGTCCGCGTTTAACTTTCCGAACAATGTTTTTGCAACTTTTGGAAAATATGAAAAATTACGAGATCGAAACGGAGTGGAGGAGACGCACGAGGGCGTGCCCCCACAGGCCGGCACGACCCCCAGCCTGGTCGCGCCGCCCTGTGAGGAGGCCGCCTCGTCGCCCCTCTCCGACTCTGGTTCGACCTGGTACTTTCCGTTTGTCGTGAATTTTTTTGCTATATAATCCCCCGGACCGCTGGAGGTCCGTATATCGTTTTCTCGACGTGTTTTGTTTTGAGCTGTTTCTGCCAGGATCCGTCGTTGATCTAGAAGCACCATGGCCTCCAACAACAAGGACAATGAGCCTTTGGAGGAAGTGAACATCTTGGAGGGATCGGTTAACACTGGACGTTCTTTTTCTCATAACCTGCAGGGACCTCTTCCGCCTGCCCTTAACATCGGCTTTTTCCCTGTTGTGGAGGAAGCACTGCGGGTTACTGATGAGTTTTGTGATCAATACCGTGCTCTGAGAAGAGAGGTGGAGATACTTCAGGAGGAGAACCACCGACTGCGCAGAATGATGGAGTATCACCCAATTTCCATCACAAGGCCACCACCGACATCTGTGGACAACAATGAATCTCTTCGAGTCTTAGTGCAGAATTGCCAAACTGAGAAGCTGAAGTTGAAGGAGATCTTTAAGAATTGCGGGAAGAATTCATCACCACCGCCGGAGGAGTAATTCATCATCGGTATTGGCATCCCCTTGGTTTGTTCCAAGCTTGGGGGAGTGCCGCGGTATCACATCATCACTATCTTTTACCTTTTTTTACTTTCAAGTAGTGTCATATCATGGGTAGGGAAGTTATCGTATAAGATGTGTTGCGGTATGGAAGTATCTCTCTTTAGTTGGTTATCTATGTATCCCTTGGTGTGAGTTATCGTTATGGAATATTAATGAGAAGTCTTATCATTTACATATTGCACATCTTATTTTAGTTTGCAATCTCTATTATATGATTGATCTTGTTGTTAGTATGAGTATCACTTTGGGAGCATTGAGTAAATCTATTTGGTTTTGGCAAACTTAGCATTGGTCAATAGCAACAACACCTTTAGTTTAAGTAGAAAAGAGGAAACACATGTAGATATGTTATTATCTTTCTTGTTAGTTCCTAGCTTAGTATTCTGAAGTTAAAATTGTTTGTGCTTGCAAGTAAGATGCATGATTGTTTCTATCACATGTATATTTGTTTGTTTCCCTCAACTCTTATGCTTGCTAATTAACCTTGCTAGCCAAAGACCTGTACTGAGAGGGAATACTTCTCGTGCATCCATACCCTTAAACCAAACCAATGCCATCAGTGTCCACCATAACTACCTATTACGTGGTATTTCCCTACCACTCCAAGTAAATACTTCATGTGCTACCTTTAAATAATTCAAAATTTATTACTTCTTATTTGTGTTAATGTTTTATAGCTCATGAGGAAGTATGTGGTGTTTTATCTTTCAATCTTGTTGGGCAGCTTCCACTAATGGACTAGTGGCTTCATCCACTTACCCTATAATTTTGCAAAAAGAGCTGGCAACGGGGTTCACAGCCCCAATTAATCAACTTTCATTAATAATTCTCTTCACATGTTTTGCCCTGATTCATCAGTAAGCAACTTAATTTTGCAATAGACACTCCTCCATGGTATGAGATTGTTGGAAGGCACCCGAGGACTCGGTTAGCCATGGCTTGTGTAAGCAAAGGTTGGGGGAGTGTCATCCTTAAATAAACTAAAGTACATGTGTAAACAAAAGAGAAGAGGGATGATCTACCTTGCCGGTAGAGATAACGTCCTTCATGGGAGCCACTCTTTGGAGGTCTGTTTGGCAAGGGGGTTAGAGTACCCGCTACCATTCGTTGACAACAACAAACACCTCTCAAAACTTTACTTTTATGCTCTCTATATGATTTCAAAACTTAAAAAGCTCTAGCACATGATTTAATCCCTGCTTCCCTCTGCGAAGGGCCTGTCTTTTACTTTATGTTGAGTCAGTAAACCTATTTCCCTCCATCTCAAGCAAGCATTTGAGTTGTTGTGATCAAACCATCTATATTGTGATCTATTTCATCATGTCTTTTATTCTTCCTTGTTTAGTACAAGTTTTATCTCAATGAATATGGCTTTGAAAGTTATTAATGATTATGGGGAGATTACGATGATTGAGTATGCGAGTTTACCATAAGCTTTAATATGAGAGCGCTGCTCAATAGATGAGTATAATCTGTTAACTGTTTTCTGACCAAGAACAAAGTTTGCCATCACTAATTATGATTCCTTATGCACCTTTATTTGTGATTACCTTCTACTAGTTTCAAGTTGAATTATATGAGGAAGTTGTTTACTAGAATGTCTTGTGTGAATGAATATGATGCTTCTTGTCCGTATTTTATTTATCGACTCTTCACTCCATAAACATGTGGTCTTGTTTACCGAGTTCGGTTTCGCTTGGGGACAAGCGAAGTCTAAGCTTGGGGGAGTTGATACGTCCATTTTGCATCACTATTTTATATCATAATTTGCTCGTTATTCATTGATATATTTCATATTTGGAGATGATACTTATGTTATTTCATCTATTTTGCATGTTTCATGATTATTTGGGGATCGCGCACCGGAGCCAGAATTCTGCTGGAAAAAGCACCGTCAGAATGCAATATTTCGGAAGATCAACAGTTGACGGAAATTATATGAAAAATCCTATTTTTCCAGAAGACGAAGGAAGCCAGAAGGGGGAGCCGAGGGGACCCGAGGTGGGCCCACCTCATAGGCCGGCGCGGCCCAAGGCCTGGCCGCGCCGCCCTGTGAGGAGGGGGCCCACAGCCCCCTCTCGCCTCCTTTTCTTCGCGTATGTCTTCGTCCCGAAAACCTAAGCCCCAGAGGATAGTCGCGAAGAGTCACAGCCGCCTCTGCGGGGCGGAGAACACCAGAGAGAAAAGAGCTCTCCGGCAGGCTGAAATCTGCCGGGGAAATTCCCTCCCGGAGGGGGAAATTGTCGCCATCGTCACCGTCATCGAGCTGGACATCATCTCCATCATCATCACCATCATCATCATCATCATCAACGCCATCTCCACCGCTGCACCTCATCACCGCTGTAACAATTTGGGTTTGATCTTGATTGTTTGATAGGGGAAACTCTCCCGGTGTTGATTTCTACTTGTTATTGATGCTATTGAGTGAAACTATTGAACCAAGGTTTATGTTCAGATTGTTATTCATCATCATATCACCTCTGATCATGTTCCATATGATGTCTCGTGAGTAGTTCGTTTAGTTCTTGAGGACATGGGTGAAGTCTAAATGTTAGTAGTGAATTATGTTGGTTATTATTCAATGTTATGATATTTAAGTTGTGGTGTTATTCTTCTAGTGGTGTCGTGTGAACGTCGACTACATGACACTTCATCATTTATGGGCCTAGGGGAGTGCATCTTGTATTCGTTTGCCAATTGCGGGGTTGCCGGTGTGACAGAAACCTAAACCCCCGTTGGTATATCGGTGCAGGAGGGATAGCAGGATCTCAGAGTTTAAGGTTGTGGTTAGATGGTTGGAAGCACCCGTAGACATCACTATGCAATGATAATCCGTGTTAATCCAAGCTAATTAGGACAAGGTGCGAGCACTATTGGTATACTATGCATGAGGCTTGCAACTTATAGGATATCTTATACATAACACATATGATTTATTACTACCGTTGACAAAATTGTTTCTATGTTTTCAAAATGAAAAGCTCTAGCACAAATATAGTAATCCATGCTTGATGTCTATGCACGCTTCTATTCCTGTAGACAGTGTTGGGCCTCCAAGAGCAGAGGTTTGTAGAACAACAGCAAGTTTCCCTTAAGTGAATCACCCAAGGTTTATCGAACTCAGGGAGGAAGAGGTCAAAGATATCCCTCTCAAGCAACCCTGCAATTACGATACAAGAAGTCTCTTGTGTCCCCAACACACCTAATACACTTGTCAGATGTATAGGTGCACTAGTTCGGCGAAGAGATAGTGAAATACAAGTGATATGGATGAATATGAGTGGTAATAACAATCTGAATAAAATATGGCAGCAAGTAAACATGCAGTAGAACAGTAAATAAACGGAGATTCGATGTTCGGAAATAAGGCCTAGGGATCCTACTTTCACTAGTGGACACTCTCAACATTGATCACATAACTGAATAAACAAATACTACTTTCTCTACACTCTCTTGTTGGATGACAAACACCATTCATTGTGTAGGGCTACAAGAGCTCCCTCAAGCCGGAGTTAACAAGCTCCACAACATTCGGTGTTCATATTTAAGTAACCTTAGAGTGCATAATAGACCATTGCAATTATACCGAGTACTAACATAGCATGCACACTTGTCACCGTCGAGGCTATGAAAGGGGGAATAGATCGCATCAATACTATCATAGTAATAGTTAACTTCATAATCTACAAGAGATCACAATCATAGCTTATACCAAGTACTACATGATGCACACACTCGTCAACATTACATCATGAAGGAGGAATAGACTACTTTAATAACATCACTAGAGTAGCACATAGATGATATTCAACTAGATCACAAAGCTCATGATCACATAAAGATCACATGGGAGAGAGAGATGAACCACATAGCTACGGTACAACCCTTAGCCTCGGGGAAGAACTACTCCCTCCTCATCATGGGAGACAGCGATGGCGATGAAGATGGCGGTGGTGTCGATGGAGATGACTTCGGGGGCAATTCCCCATCCCGGCAGGGTGTCGGAACAGAGACTTCTGTCCCCCGAATTGGAGTTTCGCGATGGCGGCGGCGTTCCTGGAGTCTTTCTGGAGTTTCGTCAATCGGTTAGTTCCGGAAACGCATAAAATCATCATAAAGTGAGAACAAAACATGTAGGTATTGTCATAAAACAAGCATGGAACATCAGAAATTATAGATACGTTGGAGACGTATCAAGCATCCCCAAGCTTAGTTCCTACTCGCCCTCGAGTAGGTAAACGATAACAAGAATAATTTCTGAAGTGACATGCTACTTACATAATCTTGATCATACTATTGCAAAGCATATGAGATGAATGAAGTGATTCAAAGCAATGGTAAAGATAATGACTAAACAACTGAATCATATAGCAAAGACTTTTCATGAATAGTACTTTCAAGACAAGCATCAATAAGTCTTGCATAAGAGTTAACTCATAAAGCAATAGATTCAAAGTAAAAGGCATTGAAGCAACACAAAGGATGATTAAGTTTCAGCAATTGCTTTCAACTTGTAACATGTTTATCTCATGGATAATTGTCAACACAAAGTAATATAACAAGTGCAATAGGTAAACATGTAAGAATCAATGCACACAGTTTACACAAGTGTTTGCTTCTAAGATAGAAAGAAGTAGGTAAACTGACTCAACAATAAAGTAGAAGATAGGCCCTTCGCAGAGGGAAGCATGGATTACTATTTTTGTGCTAGAGCTTTTCATTTTGAAAACAAGAAACAATTTTGTCAACGGTAGTAATAAAGAATATGTGTTATGTATAAGATATCCTATAAGTTGCAAGCCTCATGCATAGATTACCAATAGTGCTCGCACCTTGTCCTAATTAGCTTGGATTAACATGGATTATCATTGCATAGCATATGTTTCAACCAAGTGTCACAAAGGGGTACCTCTATGCCGCCTGTACAAAGGTCTAAGGAGAAAGCTCGCATTGGATTTCTCGCTTTTGATTATTCTCAACTTAGACATCCATACCGGGACAACATAGACAACAGATAATGGACTCCTCTTTAATGCATAAGCATTCAACAACAGATAATATACTCATAAGAGATTGAGGATTGATGTCCAACTGAAACTTCCACCATGATTCATGGCTTTAGTTAGCGGCCCAATGTTCTTCTCTAACAATATGCATACTCAAACCATTTGATCTTGATAAATCACCCTTACTTCAGACAAGACGAACATGCATAACAACTCACATGATATTCAACAAAGGTGTAATAGTTGATGGCGTCCCCGTAAACATGGTTACCGCTCAACAAGCAACTTATTAAGAAATAAGACACATAAGTACATATTCTTCACCACAATAGTTTTTAAGGCTATTTTCCCATGAGCTATATATTGCAAAGACAAAGGATAGAATTTTTAAAGATAGCACTCAAGTAATGTACTTTGGAATGGCAGAGAAATACCATGTAGTAGGTAGGTATGGTGGACACAAATGGCATAGTTTTTGGCTCAAGGATTTGGATGCACGAGAAGAATTCCTCTCAATACAAGGCTAGGCTAGCAAGGTTGTTTGAAGCAAACTCAAGTATAAAATGGTGCAGCAAAGCTCACATATGAACATATTGTAAGCATTATAAGACTTTACATCGTCTCCTTGTTGTTCAAACACCTTACTAGAAAATATCTAGACTCTAGAGAAACTAATCATGCAAACCAAATTTTAACAAGCTCTATGTAGTTCTTCATTAATAGGTGCAAAGTACATGATGCAAGAGCTTAAACATGATCTATATGAGCACAACAATTGCCAAGTATCAAATTATTCAAGACATTATACCAATTACCACATGAAGCATTTTCTGTTTCCAACCATTTAATAATGAACGAAGTAGTTTCAACCTTTGCCATGAACATTAAAAGTAAAGCTAAGAACACAAGTGTTCAAATGAAAAAGCGGAGCGTGTCTCTCTCCCACACAAGAATGAATTTATTCAGAGAATGAAAATAACAAAACGAAAATAAAAGCACACAGACGCTCCAGTTAAAGCACATAAGATGTGACGGAATAAAAATATAGTTTCACTAGAGGTGACCTGATAAGTTGTCGATGAAGAAGGGATGCCTTGGGCATCCCCAAGCTTAGATGCTTGAGTCTTCTTAAAATATGCAGGGATGAACCATGGGGGCATCCCCAATCTTAGACTTTTCACTCTTCTTGATCATATTGTATCATCCTCCTCTCTTGACCCTTGAAAACTTCCTCCACACCAAACTCGAAACAATCTCATTAGAGGGTTAGTGCATAATTGAAAATTCATGTATTCAGAGGTGACATAATCATTCTTAACACTTCTGGACATTGCACAAAGATACTGAAAGTTAATGGAACAAAGAAATCCATCAAACATAGCAAAACAGGAAATGCGAAATAAAAGGCAGAATATGTCAAAACAGAATAGTCCGTAAAAACGAATTTTTTAGAGGCACCAGACTTGCCCAGATGAAAATTCCCAAATTGAACGAAAGTTGCGTACATATCTGAGGATCACGCACGTAAATTGGCAGATTTTTCTAAATTTTCTACAGCAGGGGCGGCTCAATTTGGTGACAGCAAGAAATCTGTTCCTGCGCAGTAATCCAAATCTAGTATTGACTTTACTATCAAAGACTTTACTTGGCACAACAATGCAATAAAATAAAGATAAGGAGAGTTTGCTACAGTAGTAACAACTTCTAAGACTCAAATATAAAACAAAATTGCTGTAGTAAAATAAAAACATGGGTTATCTCCCAAGAAGTGCTTTCTTTATAGCCATTAAGATGGGCTCAGCAGTTTTAATGATGCACTCCCAAGAAATAAGAGTTGAAGCAAAAGAGAGCATCAAGAAGCAAATTCAAAACAAATTTAAGCCTAACCCACTTCCTATGAAAAGGAATCTTGTACACAAATAAATTCATGTAGAACAAAGTGACAAGCATAGGAAGATAAAACACAAGTAACTTCAAAATATTCAGCATATAGAGAGGTGTTTTAGTACCATGAAAATTTCTACAACCATATTTTCCTCTCTCATAATAACTTTCAGTAACAACATGAACAAACTTAACAATATAACTATCACATAAACCATTCTTATCATGAGTCTCACGCATAAAATAATTACTACTCCCAACATAAGCATAGTCATTCTTATTAATTGTAGTGGGAGAAAATTCAACAAAGTAGCTATCATCAAATATAGGAGGCATATTGTAATCATAATTAAATTTATCCTCCATAGTAGGCAGCACCAGAAGACCACTATCATTATAATCATCATAAATAGGAGGCAAAGTATCATCAAAGAAAATTTTCTCCTCAATGCTTGGGGGACTAAAAATATCATGCTCATCAAAACCAGCTTCCCCAAGCTTAGAACTTTCTATATCATTATCAACAATGGTGTTCAAAGCGTTCATACTAATATTACTACTAGCATGCAAATAAGGTTCCATAGGTTTTTTAATTTTCGCATCAAACAATCCATGTCTTAACTCAGGAAATAGTTTAAAAAGCTCACAGTTGTTTTCCATTATGCCTTACTAGTGTTTAACAAGAAACAAAAAGATGCAATTGCAGGATCTAAAGGAAATAGCTTCGAGCACTCACACACCGGCAACAGTGCTAGGAAATAGCTTAGTAGTCGGAGGATGTGAATAGATTTTACCTTACCTCCCCGGCAACGGCGCCAGAAAATAGCTTAGTTGCCGGGGTCCGGAGTGTGAGTGCCTTTTACCTTGCCTCCCCGGCAACGGCGCCAGTAAATAGCTTGATGTCTACACACGCTTCTATTCCTGTAGACAGTGTTGGGCCTCCAAGAGCAGAGGTTTGTAGAACAGCAACAAGTTTCCCTTAAGTGAATCACCCAAGGTTTATCGAACTCAGGGAGGAAGAGGTCAAAGATATCCCTCTCAAGCAACCCCTGCAATTACGATACAAGAAGTCTCTTGTGTCCCCAACACACCTAATACACTTGTCAGATGTATAGGTGCACTAGTTCGGCGAAGAGATAGTGAAATACAAGTGATATGGATGAATATGAGTGGTAATAACAATCTGAATAAAATATGGCAGCAAGTAAACATGCAGTAGAATAGTAAATAAACGGAGATTCGATGTTCGGAAATAAGGCCTAGGGATCCTACTTTCACTAGTGGACACTCTCAACATTGATCACATAACTGAATAAACAAATACTACTTTCACTACACTCTCTTGTTGGATGACAAACACCATTCATTGTGTAGGGCTACAAGAGCTCCCTCAAGCCGGAGTTAACAAGCTCCACAACATTCGGTGTTCATATTTAAGTAACCTTAGAGTGCATAATAGACCATTGCAATTATACCGAGTACTAACATAGCATGCACACTCTC
This sequence comes from Lolium rigidum, assembly GCF_022539505.1. NCBI lineage: Eukaryota > Viridiplantae > Streptophyta > Magnoliopsida > Poales > Poaceae > Lolium > Lolium rigidum. The sequence goes on from NC_061514.1 coordinate 234,263,784, forward strand.
ACCGCCAGGCTATGAAAGGGGGATAGATCACAACAATACTATCATAGTAATAGTTAACTCCATAATCTACAAGAGATTACAATCATAACCTATGCCAAGTACTACATGATGCACACACTCGTCAACATTACATCATGAAGGAGGAATAGACTACTTTAATAACATCACTAGAGTAGCACATAGATGATATTCAACTAGATCACAAAGCTCATGATCACATAAAGATCACATGGGAGAGAGAGATGAACCACATAGCTACGGTACAACCCTTAGCCTCGGGGAAGAACTACTCCCTCCTCATCATGGGAGACAGCGATGGCGATGAAGATGGCGGTGGTGTCGATGGAGATGACTCCGGGGGCAATTCCCCGTCTCGGCAGGGTGCCGGAACAGAGACTTCTGTCCCCCGAATTGGAGTTTCGCGATGGCGGCGGCGTTCCTGGAGTCTTTCTGGAGTTTCGTCAATCGGTTAGTTCCGGAAAACGCATAAAATCATCATAAAGTGTGAACAAAACATGTAGGTATTGTCATAAAACAAGCATGGAACATCAGAAATTATAGATACGTTGGAGACGTATCAATGCTTCCCTCTGCGAAGGGCCTATCTTTTACTTTATTGTTGAGTCAGTTTACCCATTCTTTCTATCTTAGAAGCAAACACTTGTATCAACTGTGTGCATTGATTCTTACATGTTTACCTATTGCACTTGTTATATTACTTTGTGTTGACAATTATCCATGAGATAAATATGTTGAAGTTGAAAGCAAGCTCGCTGAAACTTATATCTTCCTTTGTGTTGCTTCAAAGCTTTCTACTAAGAATTTATTGCTTTATGAGTAACTCTTATGCAAGTCTTATTGATGCTTGTCTTGAAAGTATTATTCATGAAAACTCTTTGCTATATGATTCATTTGTTTACTCATTGTCTTCACCATTGCTTCGAATCGCTGCATTCATCTCATATGCTTTACAATAGTATTGATCAAGATTATGATAGCATGTCACTTCAGAAATTATCTTTGTTATTGTTTACCTACTCGAGGGCGAGTAGGAACTAAGCTTGGGGATGCTTGATACGTCTCAAACGTATCTATAATTTCTTATGTTCCATGCTACTTTTATGATGATACTCACATGTTTTATACACATTATATGTCATTATTATGCATTTTCCGGCACTAACCTATTGACGAGATGCCGAAGAGCCAGTTGCTGTTTTCTGCTGTTTTTGGTTTCAGAAATCCTAGTAAGGAAATATTCTCGGAATTGGACGAAATCAACGCCCAGGGTCTTATTTTTCCATGAAGCTTCCAGAAGACCGAAGAGGAAACGAAGTGGGGCGACGAGGCGCCGACACAACAGGGCGGCGCGGCCCAGGCCCTGGCCGCGCGGCCCTGGTGTGTGGGGCCCTTGTGTCACCCCTAAACCTGCCCTTCCGCCTACTTAAAGCCTTCGTCGCGAATACCCCAGTACCGAGAGCCACGATACGGAAAACCTTCCTGAGACGCCGCCGCCGCCAATCCCATCTCGGGGGATTCAGGAGATCGCCTCCGGCACCCTGCCGGAGAGGGGCATCATCTCCCGGAGGGCTCTTCATCGCCATGATCGCCTCCGGATCGATGTGTGAGTAGTTTACCCCTGGACTATGGGTCCATAGCAGTAGCTAGATGGTTGTCTTCTCCTCATTGTGATATCATGTTAGATCTTGTGAGCTGCCTATCATGATCAAGATCATCTATTTGTAATGCTACATGTTGTGTTTGTTGGGATCCGATGAATATGGAATACTATGTCAAGTTGATTATCAATCTATCATATATGTTGTTTATGTTCTTGCATGCTCTCCGTTGCTAGTAGAGGCTCGGCCAAGTTGATACTTGTGACTCCAAGAGGGAGTATTTATGCTCGATAGTGGGTTCATGCCTCCATTGAATGCAGGACGGTGACGGAAAGTTCTAAGGTTGTGGATGTGATGTTGCCACTAGGGATAAAACATCGATGCTTTGTCTAAGGATATTTGTGTTGATTACATTACGCACCATACTTAATGCAATTGTCCGTTGTTTGCAACTTAATACTGGAAGGGGTTCGGATGATAACCTGAAGGTGGACTTTTGGGCATAGATGCATGCTTGGATAGCGGTCTATGTACTTTGTCGTAATGCCTCGATTAAATCTCATAGTACTCATCATGATATATGTATGTGCATTGTTATGCCTTCTTTATTTGTCAATTGCCCAACTGTAATTTGTTCACCCAACATGCTATTTCTTATCGGAGAGACACCACTAGTGAGCTGTGGACCCCGGTCCATTCTTTACATCTGAAATACAATCTATCGCAATTGTTCTTTACTCGTTCTTCGCAAACAAACATCATCATCCACACTATACATCTAATCCTTTGTTTACTGACAAGCCGGTGAGATTGACAACCTCACTGTTACGTTGGGGCAAAGTACTTTGATTGTGCAGGTTCCATGTTGGCGCCGGAATCCCTGGTGTTGCGCCGCACTACACTCCGCCACCAACAACCTTCACGTGTTCCTTGACTCCTACTGGTTCGATAACCTTGGTTTCTTACTGAGGGAAAACTTGCTGTTGTACGCATCACACCTTCCTCTTGGGGTTCCCAACGGGCGTGTGCTTTACGCGTATCAGACTCCTCTGAGGCCACCCTTCCGCCTATATATTCTTCCAGATGCGAAAACCCTAAGACGATCAATCATATTCCACGAAAAGTTACGTAGCCGCCGCCATCGCGAAGCCAAGTTCGGGGGACAGAAGTCTCTGTTCTGGCACGCCGCCGGGACGGGGAAGTGCCCCCGGAATCCATCTCCATCGACTCCATTGCCATCTTCATCGCTGTTGCTGTCTCCCATGATGAGGAGGGAGTAGTTCTCCCCCGAGGCTGAGGGCTCTACCGGTAGCTATGTGGTTCATCTCTCTCTCCCATGGTGTGATCTTTATGTGATCATGAGCTTTGTGATCTAGTTGAATATGTAGATGTTACTCTTGTCTATTATGCACTCTAGAGGTTACTTTAATATGAACTCCGGAGTTACTCTCCACGGTGTGATGGTGACAGTGTGCGCATCGTGTGTGATTCCTTTATGACGTTGTGGAGCTTGTTTACTCCGGTTGAGGTGTGCTTTTGCAGCCCTACACAATGAATGGTGTTTGTTATCCAACAAGAGAGTGTTTGAGAGTAGCATTTATTTATTCAATTATGTGATCATTGTTGAGAGTGTCCACTAGTGAAAGTATGATCCCTAGGCATTGTTTCTAAGAATTGAAACACCGTTTCCAACAAGTTATGCTACATGTTCGCTTGCTGCCATCTTTATTTCAGATTGCAATTACTACCTATAATCATCCATATTACTTGTATTTCACTATCTCTTCGCCGAACTAGTGCACCTATATATCTGACAAGTGTATTAGGTGTGTTGGGGACACAAGAGATTTCTTGTATCTTAATAGCAGGGTTGCTTGAGAGGGATATCTTTGACCTCTACCTCCCTGAGTTCGATAAACCTTGGGTGATTCACTTAAGGGAAACTTGCTGCTGTTCTACAAACCTCTGCTCTTGGAGGCCCAACACTGTCTACAGGAATAGAAGCGTGCATAGACAATACCCCCCTGTGTGGCACCTTTGCTCATCGCGTGTAGCTCTATGCCACGTGGCGGCCCACATGCTAAATGGAGCGGGCCTACCGCGCCGTGGCCCACGAAGCCTCCTCACTATAAAGAGAGCGACGGTTCCACACTGTCCCCCACTACCTCACTTCATCGCCATCCTCGCATCCTCCGAGCTCCTGCGCCCAAAGCACTTCTGCGCCGCCGTCCTCCGTCTAGCCCTTGCTCTTCGGCCAGGCTCCGCCGCGGAGTTTCCTCGTCCTGCTCCGTCGAGATCCTCTTCTTCCTCAACACTGGAGCGCTGCACGGCATCCTCTGCATACTCCGCGCTTGCCGCCGCCGCTGCTCTCCTTGACAAGCTCCGGCGGATCCCTGGGCCTTCCGACGCCAAGGACCTCCGCCGCCACCCTCAGGTTAGCTCCCTTGGCTCGATTCACTTCCCCCTTTGCAACGTTGTTCTGTAGTCCGGTAGATATTTATTTCTTCTTTTTTCCTTTGTTTTTATCCCTGTCGTAGATCTTCGCGAAGATATAGGTTCTGGGAAACCTGTTCTTAGTTAGCTTCCGAACTTAGCGAAATCATGTCGTCCGAAGATTCCCTTCCGGAACCTTCCGCTAGCACCCGGCAGAGCGAAAGTCCGGAGATCTCATCCGGAGAAGAGGCTCCGGTGGATCGGTCTGAAGATGGGATCGAGGAGGACCTCGCCCAGAACGAAGAAGAGGCCGGTAGCTCTGGTCAAGCTACCGGTGAACAAGAGCAACATGCCGGCAGCTCGAGCCAGGGCGCCGCTGCCTATTCTTCCGGCATTGATCTGGATTCTTATACACGCGGAGCCTGGATGGGCTCTGACGTGACTCAAGCTGAGATTGACTGGCTCTACCGGTCTAGAAGGATACCAGAAGAGGTGTGGTGCCGTATCCCTGGCGAGGAGAGGCAACCTGAGCCTGAGCCCGGTGAACATGTTGTCTTCGCCGCTCATTTTGAGCGCGGCCTAGGCCTCCCCGCGTCGGATTTCTTCCGGCGGTTTTTAGATTTCTACGAGCTCCAGCCCCACCATCTTCCGGGCAACGCCATATTCTATCTTTCTTCTTTTGCTGCTTTCATGGAGGGATACGCTGGTATCACTCCTTCTGTAGATAATTTTTCTTACTTCTACAATCTGCGGAAGAATTCGATCCAAGATCGGAAACTTCCGCTCCCGAAACCCTTTGTCCGGTGCGGAGGCTGCATCCTTTCGCCCCGCCAAGGGAGCATCTTTTTCAAGTTCTCCGGTCTAGAATCAGTCCGGACTTGGCAGAAAACCTTCTTCTACATCCGCAATGGAGGTTCGGAGGATTTGATCAATCTTCCGGCGTACGCCCCCGGGCCTCCCTCTATGAAGAACTGGATGCACCACCCCCATGACGACAAGGAGTCCAGGAGAGAGGCTTTGTTTGTTGAAAGGAGCAAGGAGGAGACCAAGCTCAGTGCTGACGATGTTATCCGGTTATTTCTCTCTCGCCGGGTCCTGCCCCTCCAGCGCCGTGCTCACAAGATGAGCCAGATGTCCGGCTTGAGGGATCCAACTAGGATCACAACTTATTCGCTAAGTCCGGCAGATTTGATCCTTAAGGCCAAGCAAATCTGCCGGAACACTTTGCGGGATAGTGGGAAATATGGCCTGAAGCCCTACAGCCGCTCCGATCCTCCTCCGCCCCGAGTAAGACCTCGGGATTTCCGGGAAGCTTCTTCAGGTATAGTCGTAACTTTTGTTCTAACTTAGCTCTTGTTGTGTTGCAGAACTTCGCCCGGATTGCCAGGGAAGAGCCGGCCTCTTTTGCGCCCAACCGCCAGTTTCCCGACGATACAGACGCTGATCCTTACGTGAGAGGGAGGCAGAAGATGGGCCCCACGCACTTCAAGATCTCCGGTAACTTTCCAAATCCGCCTCCGGCAAATAGTTCGGATACTGATGACGACGTCGTTGTCCTTGAGGTATATTGTTCATCTCCTTTTCCTTATAAAATTCTTTCTCTGTAGTACCTCCTTCATCCGGTGAGAACCCTCAGGTCGTTGAGCACGTTGCTCCCCTGGCTGCCGAGGTTGGCCATAAGTTCTTGGATAATCTGGCCTCGAAGGGGCGTAAGAACAAGCGGCCGAAGAAGGTCGGGGTAAAGCGCCGTCGCGAAATCCCGGTTGCCTCAGGGTAAAACCTAAAGTTATTTCCTTCCGGTTAAGATTTCCTCCTTCAGTGCCTCGTTGCTAAATCTCTTTTCTCTTTCTTTTTTCAGGGCTCCCCTGGTACTTACCAGGAGCGCACCAGGCATGAGGCCGGAGGCCTCCGAAGACGCCGCCAAGACCTCTCCTCCTCGTCCAACAAGTCCGGTACCTTCAGGTGCCGGCAAATCTCCCTCCTCCCTTCGGGGAGGAAATACAAGTTCGGGGCGCGCGGCCCCTAAATCGCCAGATCACCACGCGGAGGAGGAATTCATCTCCCCTCCAGAACCCGAAGACACCGGCGCCAGCAATATGGGCGCCGGTACAGAAGAAATCAGGCGGTCGGAACCTCTGGTTCCGCCCGTCCAGAAGAAGAAGAAGAAAGCTTCTACCAGCTCTACCCCCAAGGCCAGGCCGGCGGCCCCTTCCCCGGCCAAGACCGCACCTGCACCTCCGCCGACAGCATCTGCCGGTACGCCAGCTCCTGCCCTCCAGCAGACTCCACCGGAGGGCGCCACTATAACCGCACATCAACTTCGTGCTGCGGTCACAGCAGCAGCCGCACCTCCTTCCGGTTTTCAGACTCTGGTGCTGCACACAGGCCGCGCCGCGGTCGTTGCCGACGAAAAGGCCTCAGCTCAGCTGGGCCGGATCGTCGAGCTTACCCGTGGCAACGCCGACCTGGGGCCGCTCAAGGAATATGTGGAGAAGTGGAACCAAGCGGATCTTTCCGCGGCCACGCGTGGCCTTGGCAAGGACAAGCTGCCGGTGGTGGATGACTCCGGCCCGCGGAGCACGGCGCAGCACTTCAGCCGGCTTAGGCGTGCCATGCGGGAGTTTGACAACGCCTGGCACGACGCCAACGCCAACGTGGTGGTAAGTTTTTTTACTTAAACTTCAAAACTCTTTTCTTCATACCGATGCCGGTTTTCAATTTTCACTTATAGATATATCCTCATAGTCCCCGAGTTTCGAGTTAAGCACGCAGTACTTAGCGTGAAACTGCAAAAAACCGGCATAGCTAGTCCCCGAGTTTCGGGTTAAGCACGAAGTACTTAGCGCGAAACTGCAAAAAACCGGCATAGCTAGTCCCCGAGTTTTGGGTTAAGCACGAAGTACTTAGCGCGAAACTACAAAAAACCGGCATAGCTAGTCCCCGAGTTTTGGGTTAAGCACGAAGTACTTAGCACGAAACTGCAAAAAACCGGCATAGCTCACTGCATACTTTGATTTTGCACAGGGTACGGCTGACTCCCGGAAGCAGCTGTTCGAGGGGCTCCTGTGGGAAAACCGGGACCTTTCCGAGGCCTTCGCCAGCCTTGAGCAGGCCCACAGCAAGTGTCGAGGTTAGCTTCCAACTTCCGGCTTCTTTTTTACCAATCTCCTTGATCAATCCTTATAAGTTCTTTTTGTGCAGCTGCCCTTCCGGAAGCCTCGCTTGAGGACCTCAGCAGCCAAGTCTCCGCTCTCAAGGGTAAGCTTTGCTTGCCTATCGCCTTTTTTTATTGAGCTCATTGGCTTCTTTTATTAAACTTTGGCTCTTTCAGACTACAGCTGAGAAGGAGAAGCTTGCTCTCGAGCACCACGCCGTACTAGAGGCTCAGCGCACCCTTGCCGTTGAATTGAAGGAGAAGCTGATGCAGGCCGAGCTGAGGCACACGCGGGTGCTTAAGGAGGCTCAAGCTGCCGGCGAGGCCAAGCTGGAGGAGGCCCTGAGGGATTTTACCGATGCCTCAGGAAAGCTGCGGAAGGATCTGGATGAGGGGGCCAAGCTGCTGAAGCAGGCAGAGGACCGGAACAGCGTTCTGCTGGCAGATCAAGCTGAATTTGACCTGATGGTCATTCAAACCGATCAGCAGACGCTCAGTAAGTTCTTTCTTTTTTCATGCTTGCCAACTTATATCTTCTGTCCATGTATCTTAACATCTTTCTTTCTTTCACTTCAGAACTTTTTCCGGACTCCCAGCCACATGCTCATAAGAAGGTCACGGAGATCTGGGCTAAAAACGCCGTCAGCAACCCGGATGCAGCGTGGAACGCATATGATCATCTCATTGCGCTGCATGCCCGGCTCTCCCACATGAAGGCCATCGACCGACACCTTGGCGAGGTACCGGAAGTTGCCATCCAGATCTTCAAGATTCTGTGGCCCGGGGAGCCTGTACCGGACAACCTGGCCCTGCTTGCCCAGCGGCTCAAGGACGCCGGCGAAAGGTTTGGCGAATGGAGACGCTCTTCGGCCTGTGCCGGAGCTGACGCAGCACTTCGTGTTGCGTGCTCCTGGTATGATGACCTGGACCTGGATGCCTTGCGCAACCTCCGTGGGGATGCACCCACAGACACTGATCCGGCGAAGACCGCCAAACGCCGCGATCGTGCCTATCGGGTTGCCCAGTTTGCCTCCACCAGCCGCTTCATCCCTCCTCCCTCTGACATTGAAGATGAACTATCCAATGATGAGGAGGAAGAAGAGGCCGGCGAAGACGAAGCTGACACCGAGGCTGAAGCCCCCCCAAGAAGCTGCTCCTGAGCCCGCTGCTGGCCAAGATAACTCCTCCCCGATGTATCACACCCCATGATTTTGTGGCTCTTTCAAAACAATGCTGGTTAAATTCTCCCCCGGTATGCAGGGGTGGATGATGTAATACAACACCGTAAGTCCTTTTGGATGTGCTACTTTATTTAACCGGTAGGCCGGTAAACTTATATATTAAGCCGGTACTTGTGTTATCAAGCTCACTTTGGTTTGTTTTGTTTTGCTTTGATCTTCCTCGTGAAGATTCCGGATTTGTTTCCGCGTCCAATCTGATGCACACTTGGTTCTTTTGCTTTGGCTCTGCCTACCTCTTTTGGGTGTTTCGGCGTATGAGACTCAAAATTCTTTTGCCAAGCAAGCATTTTCTTGAACTTAGAAATAATTCAAATTTTTTCACAAAAAACCGGTATAACCGGGGTTAGTTAAACTTTTCTTCGGATTGTTTGTTTTCGCTTCCTTCTCGTTTTTCACGTGCTAGAAACCTTCCGGTTTATATTGCTTGCCATGAAGCCTGGTTTCGGACAGCAGTAAAGTCCAAGACTCCTTCAGGTTTAGCACGTTACTAAACCGGAAAAGAAATCGTCCAACAATCAAACCGGTATGCAGAAAAAATAAACATATTGCATGCAATTCTGGTAGAGACAGTCCCTGAGATTCATTCAAGGTGTCGGTATCTTTTATTCATAGCAAATAAGGTACAAAAAGGAACTCCTTACACAACATCTTCAGGAATAGAACGGGCGCAGCAAAACTATGTTCCACGGACGCTTGGTTTCATCTCCAGACCTGTCCTTCTTTCCTTCCTTCCATTCATGTGCATCGATTAGGTAATAGGTATCATTGTGCAGAGCCTTGCTCACAATGGAAGGTCCTTCCCATGGAGGTGAGAGTTTGTGCCGCCACTCAGTGCGCTGCACCAGGCGTAGCACTAGGTCCCCTTCCCGGAACACTCTCGGATTAACCTTCCTGCTATGATAGCGTCTGAGGTTTTGCTGGTATATGGCTGATCTTGCCAAAGCCAGCTCTCTCTGTTGCTCGAGCAAGTTCACATCGTTTTCTCGGGCCTCTTTTACCTCCTCTTCGGTATAGAGTTGAACCCGTGGTGAGTCATGGATAATGTCGGTTGGTATGACCGCTTCTGCTCCATAGACCATGAAGAATGGTGTGTATCCGGTAGACCGGTTTGGTGTGGTTCTTATTCTCCACAGCACAGATGGTAGTTCATCAAGCCAACATCCTAGCATTTTCTCAAGCGGTTCGATGAGCCTCGGTTTGATACCGGAAAGCACAAGTGCATTGATTCTTCCACTTGGCCATTGCCTTGTGGGTGTGCCATGGAACACAAATCCAACAGGATATTTTTGTCCTCACAGAATGCCTTAAATTCTCCTTGAGAAAAGTTGGTTCCGTTGTCAGTTATGATACTATGCGGGTATCCATACCGCAAAATCACATCTTTCAAGAATTTCACCGCAGTGTGCCCATCGCACTTTGCTATTGGCTTAACTTCCAGCTACTTGGTAAACTTATCCACCATCACTAGGATGTGGGTCATGCTTCCCCTTGCCGTTTTGAATGGGCCAACCATGTCCAGGCACCAAACAGCGAATGGCCAAGAATTTGGTATTGTTTTTAAACTGGATGCTGGGGTATGATTTTGCTTGGCGTACCTCTGGCACCCGTTGCATTTCCGGACTAAGTCCTCAGCATCTTGTAAGGCAGTGGGCCAGTAAAACCCATGCCGGAACACTTTTGCTACCAACGCTCTGGATGAAGCATGGTGCCCGCACTCCCCTTGGTGAATTTCTAGGAGCATCTCTTTTCCTTCCTCCGGCTCCACACATCTCTGGAGGAACCGGTAACACTTCGCTTGTACATTTCTCCATTGATGATGGTATAGGCCTTGGATCTTCTCTGCATCCTTCTCGATTCTACCTCATCCGCCGGTAAGCCACCATTGATCAGGAACTCCTTAATAGGTTTAACCCAAGTTGGTGCTTCTCGAACCAGAAAAACTGGCACATCAACGTCATGTAATCCACGACCATGGTTTCCTCCGGTTTAGATCCCAAAGACCCCGGGTTAGCTGAAGCAGTCCTCGGGTTTCCTTCGGCAATGTCCATTGGCACAATGTGTGACTCCGGTACAAAAATTGACTCAGATTTCGGACTTGGTTTGATTGATGGTGTCCTCATGTGAGCCAAGGCTATTCCGGGAGGAATTTCTTGCCTGGACGAGCCCAGCTTGGAGAGCGTATCCGCGGCTTCATTCTCTGCCCGCGACACATGGTGAAACTCACACCCTTTGAAGAATCCGGCAATCTTTTGCACATGAAACCGGTATGAGGCCATGTTGGCATCTTTTGCATCCCAATCTCTGGAACACTGCTGACGTGGGCATTACCCTTCGGGTAACCAATGTTTCCCTACCCTATATTTCCTAGTTGGAGGCCCATGAAGGCACTCGACGGCAAGATGGGCCGCCAAGGGAGACGCGGCGGAAGATTCCTTGAAGTGCAAGACACGGAAGGAGCCGAACAAGGAAAGCTTAGAGATAGATCTACTGTAAACCCAGTCGTACTCGATTAGACCTCTTGAGACCCGGCCTCCTATATAAAGGCCAGGAGAGTGGCTGTCGAGGGACACAACCAATCTTAGCGATCTTAGCCAGCAAAAGCTTAAAGCTAGGTTACCTTAGCGCTTAGCCAAACTCGACGAGATCTCAGCCGAATTATTCGGCACCCCCTTGTAACCCATTATCATCATAATCAAGAACGAGACGGAGCGGGACGTAAGGGTTTTACCTCATCGAGGGCCCCGAACCTGGGTAAATCGCTCTCCCCGCTTGTCTGTGAACCGATGTCTCGTGTCAGCTTGCAGGAATCCACCAACCCTAAGCCCCTATCGGAGGGCATTGCCGAGGAGCACCCTCGACAATTGACGCCGTCTGTGGGAAACCTGTCAGCACAAGGCAGGTCATCGGCAGTACCAGTCATGTCCGCGGCGTTCTTGCTCGAATCACCGACACCAGCAGAGCCAAGAGACTCGATCCGCTGCGGGACCTTCGAGTTCGCGCCACACCGCGAAACACTTCACCCGACCCAAGCAAGATCATCCCGCAATATGGATGCTACTTTCGGCGGTGTCCACTTCATCATCGACTCCGGAGGTTTCCTTCGCCTCCCTGCGGACAGCGCATCTGACACGAAGGTCGCGGCTTCGGAAGACGTTCCTCAAACAGCAGCCCTAAAAGTTCTGCCCAGGAGCATACGAGAGAGCAATCGAGGGAGTTTCGACATCATAACAGGACAGAGGAAAAAACGAAAGGGCTCATACCGCGAGGAGGAAGGCAGATCAGCAGTTCATCTTCGACAGTTCGAGCAAGGATGCCACGACACATCATCAATCAGGGGCCGCGTTCGCTCTCCGTACCTTTCAGCTACAGAGCAACTCGAGGCACCATGTTACCTCCACTCCTACATTGATCTGAAGGATGGTCGAGAGAAGTCCAGTAATTTGTTGAGGAACTGTCGACACTTCCTGGAGATTCGGCAGTTCTGTGATGATCTTAAAGCCAAAGCTATATCAAGAGTTCACATGGTGGAGAAGAGGGCAAGGTCCTACGGCCATCCGCCGGAACCGTATGTACCAGAACCGTACGAACCAATGGAAAAAGACGAGTATGTACCAGCCGAAGTATTCCCAGAGCCACGCGGGCAGGTCACCATGATCCATAAAACCAGCTTTTCAAAGAGGGAAATCAAGAAGTTCTCGCGAGAAGTGAAGTATGCAGAAGTGGCTATGGTTGACACACCCGAATTCATCGGCGGGTCGAGCAAAGCATCTCCTTCGAGCGGGACGGACCACCCAAAAGCCGTCCCTAGACCAGGTCATGCAGCGCTTGTCCTTGAGGCGCAGATTGGGGGATACAATATGAGCAAAGTATTCATGGATGGAGGAAGTGGCTTGAACCTATTATTCGCCAACACCATGAGAGCAATGGGTTTAACAGTCGACATGCTAAGAGAATCTGACACAGGGTTCCACGGCATCATACCGACTCGACCCGCTTATTCTCTTGGTAAAACATCATTGGATGTAGTCTTTGGTACGCCCAACATTTTCAGGAAGGAGAAGATCGAGTTCAAAGTAGTCGACTGGGAGTCTCAGTATCACGCCATCCTCGGCAGACCCGCGTTTGCCAAATTCATGGTCGTGCCTCACTATGCATACCTAAATCTGAAGATGCCAGGCAACAACGGGACCCCAATAACCGTTCATGGGAGCTTTGCTCGATCAGACACCTGCGATAGGGAGTTCCAGAAGATCGCTTCGAAGTTCGGAGCCAAGGAAGAACTCAACGCAATTGACGCTGCCACAGATCATACGCAACCACCAGCCGACAATCGAAACGTAAGATCCGGTGAATTCAATGCTACAAAGGAAGCCAAGAAGCTGCAGGTGCATCCCACCGACCCGAAGAAAACAGTCAATACGTCGGCTGACCTTACGGTCGCATAGGAAGGCGCGCTCATCGAGTTCCTCCGTGAGCGCTGGGAGATATTTGCATGGGAACCATCCGACATGCCGGGTATCCCCAGGGAACTCGCTGAGCACGCCCTTAATGTTAACCCGACGGCCAAACCAGTGCAGCAATCAATGCGTCGATTTTCCGAACCCAAGAGAAGAGCAATTGGCGAGGAAGTCAACCGACTCCGTAAAGCAGGATTCATTCGAGAGCTCAAAGAATCTGAGTGGGTGGCCAACCCTGTCATGGTGCCCAAAAAGGACACCACCGCTCTGCGTATGTGTATCGATTACACCAGCCTCAACAAACACTGTCCAAAGGACCACTTCCCGCTGCCCCGCATCGATCAGATAGTCGACTCCACAGCCGGATGTGATCGCCTCTCCTTCCTCGATGCATACTCCGGTTACAATCAGATCAAGCTGAAGAGAGAAGACCAGGAGCTAACCGCGTTCATCACCCCACACGGCATTTTCTGTTACAACGTCATGACCTTCGGGTTGAAAAACGCAGAAGCAACTTATCAACGTTGCATGCAGGCTTGCCTTGGAGAGCAGATCGGAAGAAACATCGAAGTCTACATCGACGATATCGTGGTGAAGACAAAGCACGCTGCTACTCTCGTTGATGATTTGCGGGAAACTTTCGACAACTTAGACAAGTATAAAATCAAGCTGGATCCTAAGAAATGCTTCTTCGGAGTACCAGGAGGACAAGTACTCGGGTACTTCATCTCTGCCAGGGGAATCGAAGCCAACCCCTCGAAGATCAAAGCCATACTTGATATGGAGCCACCAAAGAATCTGCACCAAGTGCAGCAACTGGCAGGACGACTAGCAGGTTCATCGCTAAGCTAGGGGAAAAAGCTTTGCCCTTCTACAATTTGATGAAAAAATCAGAAAGGTTCGAGTGGACAAAGGAGGCGCAGGAATCTTTCGACAAGCTAAAGAAGATCTTGTCGACATCTCCAGTTCTTGTAACCCCCCGTGAGAGAGAAACACTGCTCATGTACATAGCTGCAACGGCCCAAGTCTTTAGCAGCGTCCTGGTTGTTGAAAGAGAAGAAGCGGGGAGAGTTCATGGCGTGCAGAGACCCGTTTACTACCTCAGTGAAGTGCTCACGCCCGCAAGGCAGAGGTATCCCCATCATCAGAAGCTGGCATACGCAGTATGGAGGTCAGCCCGCAAGTTACGGCACTACTTCACAGAGCACCCGATTATCGTCGTGAGCGAAGCACCACTAAAAAGCATAATGACTAACCCAGAGGCCACAGGTCGAGTGTCCCAATGGGCCATCGAGTTAGCACCACACGACATAACCTACGTCAATCGAACAGCAATAAAATCCCAAATCCTCCCAGATTTCTTGGCAGATTGGATCCAATCACAGACGCCAGCAGCACCCGACATGTCGGGGTCATGGGTAATGTACTTCGATGGGTCAAAGCGGAGTACAGGTGCAGGAGCAGGAGTGGTGCTGATATCACCGCAGGGAGATAAGATGAAGTATATACTACGTATGAACTTCTCTCTACCAACGAACAACGAAGCAGAATACGAAGCGCTACTGCGCGGGATGAAGATGGCCAAGGCGTGCGGGGCAACTCGTCTAGAGATCTATGGAGACTCAAACTTAGTGGTGCAGCAGTCGATGAACTTGTGCGACGCAGTCAGCGACAACATGGTTGCCTATCGGCAGCTGTATCAGAATATGGAAGCTAAATTCGAAGGATGCGAGCTCAAACACATCGGCAGAGCTAGCAATGAAGAAGCCGACACTTTAGCAAACATCGGGTCCATCCCAGACGGAGTGTTTTACGAAGTGATCACTCAGCGATCAATAAAAGAAAAGACATCGGCACCTCCAAAACCTTCGGCTGATGAATTGGAGGCGAGTTTGCAGCAAGCTGCCAAAGAATCTCTAACTCCTCCTGCCGAACAAGTCCTCCTCCTCCAGCCACTATGGACCATGCCGTTCTTAGCGTATCTAACAAAACAGGAGTTACCCGAGGATCCGGTAGAAGCGAGACGAATCGTTAGGCGGTCGAAAGCCTTCACCATAGTGAATGGTGAACTTTACAAGCGCAGCATTTCTGGTATTTTCCAAAGATGTATCGCCATTGACGATGGAAAAGCACTGTTGCGAGAGATACATGAAGGAACCTGCGGACATCACGCAGGAAGTAGAGCCCTCGTGGCGAAGGCCTTCAGGGCGGGATTTTACTGGCCAACGGTGGCATCGGATGCTCGAGACCTGGTCATGAAGTGCGACCCTGCCAACGGTTTTCGCCAAAACCGCACGCCCCGACGACAGATTTGATGACGATACCACTAGCATGGCCCTTCGCTCAATGGGGACTCGACCAAGTTGGACCATTGCCAAGGTCGTCACCTGGAGGACACACGTACTTGCTGGTCGCAGTCGACAAGTTCACTAAGTGGGTCGAGGCAGTACCTGTACGGAATCAAAAAGCTAAAACAGCGGTCCAATTCTTCAAAGGGGTAACCTGTCGATTTGGTATGCCTCACAGTATCGTCACAGACAACGGAACCAACTTTGACTCCAAAGAGTTTCGGAAATTTTGCGACGACGGAGGAATCAAACTAAAGTTTGCATCAGTGGCCCATCCACAGACCAATGGCCAGGTGGAAAGAATCAACGGTCTCATAGGTGATGGCCTCAAAAAACGCCTTACAGGCGCAGCTGGAGCCTGGGTCGAAGAGTTACCATCCGTACTCTAGAGTCTGCGTACTACACCTAACAGGTCGACACAGTACACCCCGTTCTTCTTGGTGCATGGAGCCGAGGCGGTCCTACCAGCCGACGTTCGGTTTGAAGCACCTCGAGTGATAGCATACACGGAATCCTCTTCCAATACTGCACTACAGGACGCTGTAGACCTCCTCGACGAAGCACGAGACATTGCCTTGGCAAGAACGACGGTATACCAGCAGGCGTTGAGGAATTATCACAGCCGACGAATACGCAGTCGAAGCTTTAGAGTCGGGGATATGGTACTTCGGCTGAAGCAGGGAGAGACCCTTGAAACTTGAATCTCCATGGGAAGGACCATACATCGTCACTGAAGTGATACCAGGAGGAGCTTATCGACTCAAGAACCCAGCTTCAGGAAAAGATGTTGAAAATCCATGGAACATCGCACACCTGCGACGGGTTTACACATAGGATACGATTGTCCCTAATTATTCGACAACCCTTAAGGTCGCTTTTGCATTATGAATAAAAGTTCTAATCAGGTTTTCTACCTTTTTTCTTGCCCCAGGCTTTACCATCCGAACATACCGTATGGGGCCCTACCATTGGCTCTTACTCCCATCGGGAGCGTTGGCCTAAAAAAAACGCTTACACAGTGTCATTAATTAAATACTCCCAACGGGAGCTAAGATTAATGACGCGTAAAAGAAAACAACCAATCCAAGCCTCGGAAAGATACATGAGTGCTACAGTCGATGGTTACATTATCACAAAACAAGGCTCAAACCGGTGCACCGCGTGACGAAGCCAAGCGTCTAATTCCCTCGACTAAGTCGATGGGTCTCGCTCTTACAAAACTTACATACAGGCTTCGCAATAACATTGCATAATTCAACGAAGTCGTCAAGAGAGCAGGTTGAACTGATCACTCAGCCTCCCTCGACAATAAAATATCAATCAAACTAACATAGCGTGCAACGCACGCAATAAATTCATACAAAGCAATCTTATGCAGGTACAAGGTTATTACATTCATAATCGGGCTCCCCGGTCCCAGTGGGCCTTTAGTTCCTTCTCGAGGCACGACTCCATCCGAGAAACAATGGTGTAAGCAGGACCTCTAGCAACATCATAGTACTGGCCTAAATTCCTTTTAGTGTTTGCCACGGCTTTCAAGTCTAAAGACGGATGGCATGCCAATATCGAAGCAAAGGAAAGCTCGGCACCAGCCGGAAGTTCTTTCCGCACCAACTGTCGAATCCTCTCGGGAGACTTGAATCGAGTGAACAGGCCAGATAAGGTTTCGGGTGCTTCATCCAGAGGGAACAAGGTGTTCCAAATCATCGCGAGATGGGCATGGTACTTATTGAAGTAGTAATGCGCCTTCTCCACCCGGTATTTAAACTTCGCCATGACAACGGCCTTCGGACGATGCAGCCACAAACCGTGCATCGGGTGCGCAACGTTGGTCATCGCCTCGACCTCTTCGTGGATCTTCCTGTTCTCCTCAGTTGCATCTGAAGCTACGACTGGAAAAGGAGCGAATGTCAATTAAAAGAACATTTAAGCTATGCCAGAAATCAGAATATGAGCCAGCACTTACAGCCCAAACTTTCGGTAGCAATATGAAGACCATCGAGAGCATACTGTTCGATAGCAGTCGCTATCTCTCCCTTTTTCTTCACCAAGGCTGCCATCACGCGAAGGGAAGTAATGTCTTTATTTAGACAAGACACTTGGTCACGTAAGCGGCGAATAAGGCCTGATTCATCATGACTCGAAGGGTTCGGAAAAAGCTCGGCACGGGAAGAAGATGAAGGAATCTGCAGTACAGTTCCCAGTTCAGACTAGCATTAGCATAAAAACTCCCATCGGGAGCGCTTAGTATACATTGTACAGACAAAAGGATGTTCGAATTGGCAACAGAGCCGAATTTTAATTGAACTACGTCAAGTTACGGATGATCTTATTTACAACAAGTCAAATAACAGTTCAAGGATTCGCTGATGATGAACCAGGGGCAGACTCAGGAACAGGCTTGGCTTGTGCTTCATCCACCAGCTTCAGAAGTTGGTTGGCACAAGTTATTGCCGATCTTTTGAAAGGCTCAAGGTCGACCAGATGGTTGTCATCATCAACAGGCAATGCCTTAGATAACTTCTCCAATTCTGACCCCATCCCATGGCCCATAAGCAACTGGAAAGTAAGAACCGCCCCAACTAAGCGGCTACGGCATTTCAGTACCTCCACGGGCTCGGAAGGATCGACAAGGAAAGCATCCGCCATCTCGTCGAGAGTCTTGTCCTGCTTCATCTTCGGGAAGATCATCGAGTATAGCCTCGACAATGCTCCTTTGGTCTTTTGCAGAAGTCCAAGGACTTGGACATTAGACTCGGCGGCAAGCGACAAGGCATCGGCTGTAGAGTCCTCCCGAAGCTGGTGACGTCGGGTGACAGTTATGTTGGCGGCCTCTGAAAGAAAGACGTATCAGTAATCAATGAAAAAAAACACCAAGAAAAAAGCGGTGTATCATGGGTTTTACCTAATAAATCCTTGATGGATTCGCGGAGGACGCCTTCCTTCTTGTCGACTACAGCCGCCGCCGCATGCCTGGCATCTTCTTCATCCTTGATCTGCCGCTTCAGCCTCTTCACCTCCTCCTTCAGCAAGGCGTTCTCATTCTTGGCGTCGGCAGCAAGCCTGTTGGCCTCAAGCACCTGGTCAGCCGAAGATTTGACGGCCTTCCGAAGTTGGGAGTTTTCAGCCTCGAGGCGGGTGAATTGCTCGGCGAAATCCGCCACAGCATCAACTGTAGCGAAAATCGGCTGCAGCCAGGAAAATCAAGAGGAATCAGTTGACAGAAACTCGACAGAGCAGGATAGATTAAATACTTACATGATCGCGGCCGGCCGACGGAGTGGGAGCATCGCCAGGGGGAATGACTTTCGATACTGGAATCTTCTCTACACCCGTTCGCGAGGGAGGTGTCGACTTGGCGGGAGAACGATTCGACTCCTTAGCCGATGCTGCTCTCTCAGAAGCTAACTTGGCCCTGTTCGCGAGAGGAAAATCATCATCATCAGAGCTACTTAAATGCAGTGCACAGTTAGCATGCAAAATGATAGGAAGTAAATCAAGAAAAGAGTATAGATGCTCACAGGTCCAGATCATCTTCGCCTGCGAAGAAACTTGTCGAACTCTTCTTAACAGGAGGAGGTGCAGCAGTATCATCGGCATCAGTATCTCCTCCGCTAGGACTTGATTCAGCCGTTGTAATGAAATCGTCGTGTATCTGCTTACGACGTCTGCTCCTGAGGAAGGCATCATCTTCAGCAGCTTCCTCCTCTTGGACATCGCTGTCCTCAAGGGCATGCTGAGCATCCTCGGTCCCTTCAGAATCATCATCATCATCCTCTAGTACCACACCGCTCTCGGGTGTGGGAGGATAGCATTGAGCAACGGTGGGAGAGCCTGTCGAAGAAAAGAAACTTGTGAGACACAACGGGAAAAGAAGTAATAACAGCAAGTGGAAAACGACAGGGGATTACCTCGGTCGGAAGATGGTCAAAGTCGTAAGGAGGACGAGCCGATGTCAGGATGATGTTGTCCTTCATGCTAAGGCACGTCAGCCGACGAACCTCGTCCCGAAGCTCATCTGCCGACAGGTCGGCAGAGCTGATCCTCGAGTTGTCGGTCTTGCCGGTGTATAGCCATAACTGGTGGGGTTGAGACATCAGCGGTTGCACCCGACGTTGCAGGAACACTGAAACTACTTTGGTGCCGCACATCGTCAAGCCTCCCGCGTTCTTCAGAATGATGACCCGCTCAAACAGTCTGTCGGCTGTCGCCCTCTCTTCGGGAGAAAGGGCGTTTCGCCAGGACTTTTTCTTCTGAGCCACCAGGACATCATCAAAATGAGGAAGATTTGAGCGCCGCCCGGGCACTATGGGGTCGCGCAGATAAAACCACTTGTTGCGCCAGCCCTGGACGTACTCCTTCATTGGATAGTCAAAGTAATTGAACTCCTTCCTAACAACAAAGCCAACGCCACCTACGACGGGGGGGCCATTGCTGCCGTTGTGGCGCTTCACGTAGAAGATCTTCCTCCAAAGACCCCAGTGAGGGTCAATGCCAAGGAAGGCCTCGCAAAGAGTGATGAAGATAGAGAGATGGAGGATGGAGTTTGGGGTCAGCTGCCAGAGCTGGACCCCGTAAAAGAAAAGAAGGGAACGAAGGAACTCATGGGCCGGAAGAGAAAGGCCACGGAAGAGAAAGGCAACGAACATAACAGTGAAACCCTTCGGGGGCTTTGGGCGAGAAACCGCACCTAGAAGACGAATATCATCTTCAGATGCGGAGATGAAGCCGAGGGCACGCAGCCTGTTGATGTCGCGGTTGGAGATGGCGGAGGCGCTCCAATCGTGGATGACATTGGCCGCGTCCTAGGTGCTGGCGCTCTTTCTCTTGCCCATGGTGTGCGAGACTTGAGACGAAGAAGCAGAGGAAGCAAGAAGGTTTGGGTGAAGAAGATGAGCAGTAAAAGGCGTGAGACATAAAAAATGGAGGCCCTCTATTTATGCTATAACGATTTGTGCGAGATCGTGGCCATAACTCCACAGGTGTCTTGGGAGGTGGAGCGGATCTGGTTGTACACGTGGCACTTGAATGGAGAACGGAACCGGCGGCTCATTATTCCCACGTTGTGCAAAAATCGAGAGGACGCATCGGTCGCCGCGCTTGCACTGGTCAAATCCTACAAGCTGCCCGCGCAGAACTAGGGTGGGCCCATCAGGTCAAGTCTTGTCAATCAAACCACAGCAGCCGCACGTCAACAGTGACGTCACATAGATTGTCGCCAGCACTCGATGAAAAAATGAAAATTTATCGGATGAAAGATTTGAGTCAAAGTACAGACTGTGAGACATCCACACTTAGACTAGGGGGCTACTCCCATCGGGAGCGCTTGACGCGCACCCGATAAAATGAAGACTTGAAGAAAGGGACAATTGTTCGACTCGAGTCTGCGCTCGGTTACAAGCACCCGAGCCCAGACTCGGGGGCTACTCCCATCGGGAGCGCTTGACGCGCACCCGACAGAACTTTTTTGCACTCCAGGATCATGCACAGGGACTTGATTCTGTGTAGGGTAACGTTGTTTTGCCATCTGTAGTTAACCAACAAAAGTTGGGCACGTTACTTATCATCCCCTGCATGTGGAAAATATATCGGATGAATACGGAGATTTACAAAAAAACTTCGGCAGAGTAAAATCTTCGAGTGGTTCAACTTGAGTCTACGCACGGATTACAAGCATTCGTACCTAGACTCGGGGGCTACTCCCATCGGGAGCGCTGACGCGCACCCGACAGAAGAAGATGATGCAGATTCAAGAACAATCAGGGAGAAGAACCTTGGGAGGAGGCATGCTTTAGTCTCTACCCGAATTACTTTCGGCTAGACACTCGGGGGCTACTGACGTGGGCATTACCCTTCGGGTAACCAATGTTGCCCTACCCTATATTTCCTAGTTGGAGGCCCATGAAGGCACTCAACGGCAAGATGGGCCGCCAAGGGAGACGTGGCGGAAGATTCCTTGAAGTGCAAGACACGGAAGGAGCCGAACAAGGAAAGCTTAGAGATAGATCTACTGTAAAGGCCAGGAGAGGGGCTGTTGAGGGACACAACCAATCTTAGCGATCTTAGCCAGCAAAAGCTTAAAGCTAGGTTACCTTAGCGCTTAGCCAAACTCGACGAGATCTCAGCCGAATTATTCGGCACCCCCTTGTAACCCATTATCATCATAATCAAGAACAGACAGGAAGGACGTAAAGGTTTTACCTCATCGAGGGCCCCGAACCTGGGTAAATCGCTCCCCCCGCTTGTCTGTGAACCGATGTCTCGTGTCAGCTTGCAAGATTCCACCAACCCTAAGCCCCTATCGGAGGGCATTGCCGAGGAGCACCCTCGACAACTGCTGTACCACAAGATCTGAATCGTCGTAGCAAATGATTTTGTGTACGCCGATTTCTTTTACGACTTTGAGTCCGTGGACCAAAGCCTCATATTCAGCGACGTTGTTTGAAGCCCTGAAATGTACTTGCAGAACATACCGGAGATGATCTCCCTTTGGCAAGGTGAGAACCACACCGGCACCTAGACCCTCTTTGAGTTTTGATCCATCGAAGTGCATCTGCCAGTACTCTATTTTTTGTTCCGGCGGTTTGTACTGTATTTCCGCCCAATCGACCAGGAAATCTGCCAAAGCTTGTGATTTTATGGCGTCTCTCCTCTCGTACGCCGGTACGTTAGGTGACAGCTGAGTTGCCCATTTGGAAATCCTCCCGTTAGCATCTTTGTTGCACATGATGTCCGAAATGGGTGCCTCGCTTACCACTTTCATTGGGTGCTCCTCAAAATAGTGCTTGAGCTTTGTAGCGGCCTGCTGTTGGCGTGGTAGTTGACACATATCTGTTGGGAACCCCAAGAGGAAGGTGTGATGCGTACAACAGCGAGTTTTCCCTCAGTATGAAACCAAGGTTATCGAACCAGTAGGAGTCAAGGAACACGTGAAGGTTGTTGGTGACGGAGTGTAGTGCGGCGCAACACCAGGGATTCCGGCGCCAACGTGGAACCTGCACAACACAATCACAATACTTTGCCCCAACTTAACAGTGAGGTTGTCAATCTCACTAGCTTGCTGTAAACAAAGGATTAAAGTATGGTGTGGAAAATAATGTTTGTTTGCGAAGAACACTAAAGAACAGAGTTTGCAGTAGATTGTATTTCAGATGTAAAAGAATGGACCGGGGTCCACAGTTCACTAGTGGTGTCTCTCCCATAAGATAAATAGCATGTTGGGTGAACAAATTACGGTTGGGCAATTGACAAATAGAGAGGGAATAACAATGCACATACATATCACGATGACTACTATGAGATTTAATCGGGGCATTACGACAAAGTACATAGACCGCTATCCAAGCATGCATCTATGCCTAAAAAGTCCACCTTCAGAGTTAGCATCCGCACCGCTTCCAGTATTAAGTTGCAAACAACGGACAATTGCATTAAGTATGGTGCGTAATGTAATGAACACAAATATCCTTAGACAAAGCATTGATGTTTTATCCCTAGTGGCAACAAGACATCCACAACCTTAGAACTTTCCGTCACTCGTCCTGCATTCAATGGAGGCATGAACCCACTATCGAGCATAAATACTCCCTCTTGGAGTTACAAGTATCAACTTGGCCAGAGCCTCTACTAGCAACGGAGAGCATGTAAGAACATAAAAAACATATATATGATAGATTGATAATCAACTTGACATAGTATTCCATATTCATCGGATCCCAACAAACACAACATGTAGCATTACAAATAGATGATCTTGATCATGATAGGCAGCTCACAAGATCTAACATGATAGCACAATGAGGAGAAGACAACCATCTAGCTACTGCTATGGACCCATAGTCCAAGGGTGAACTACTCACACATCAATCCGGAGGCGATCATGGTGATGAAGAGTCCTCCGGGAGATGATTCCCCTCTCCGGCAGGTGCCGGAGGCGATCTCCCGAATCCCCCGAGATGGCATTGGCGGCGGCAGCGTCTCCGGAAGGTTTTCCGTATCGTGGCTCTCGGCATCGGGGTTTTCGCGACGA
This sequence comes from Lolium rigidum, assembly GCF_022539505.1. Taxonomy (NCBI): domain Eukaryota; kingdom Viridiplantae; phylum Streptophyta; class Magnoliopsida; order Poales; family Poaceae; genus Lolium; species Lolium rigidum. The sequence continues at coordinate 234,287,065 of NC_061514.1, forward strand.
AGGCTATAAGTAGGCGGAAGGGCAGAGTCGGAGGGCTGACAAGGGGCCCACACCATAGGGCGGCGCGGGCCCCTCCCTGGCCGCGCCGGCCTATGGTCTGGCCACCTCGTGGCCCCACTTCGTATCCCTTTCGGTCTTCTGGAAGCTTCGTGGAAAAATAAGACCCTTGGCGTTGATTTCGTCCAATTCCGAGAATATTTCCTTTGTAGGATTTCTGAAACCAAAAACAGCGAGAAAACAACAATCGGCTCTTCGGCATCTCGTCAATAGGTTAGTGCCGGAAAATGCATAATAATGACATAAAGTGTGTATAAAACATGTGAGTATCATCATAAAAGTAGCATGGAACATAAGAAATTATAGATACGTTTGAGACGTATCAAGCATCCCCATGCTTAGTTCCTACTCGCCCTCGAGTAGGTAAACGATAACAAGGATAATTTCTGAAGTGACATGCTATCATAATATTGATCAATACTATTGTAAAGCATATGAGATGAATGCAGTGATTCGAAGCAATGGTAAAGACAATGAATAAACAACTGAATCATATAGCAAAGACTTTTCATGAATAGTACTTTCAAGACAAGCATCAACAAGACTTGCATAAGAGTTAACTCATAAAGCAATAAATTCTTAGTAGAGAGTTTTGAAGCAACACAAAGGAAGATATAAGTTTCAGCAGTTGCTTTCAACTTCAACATGTATATCTCATGCATAATTGTCAACACAAAGTAATATGATGAATGCAAATAAGCAAGTATGTAGGAATCAGTGCACACAGTTCACACTAGTGTTTGCTTCTAAGATAGAAAGAAGTAGGTAAACTGACTCAACAATAAAGTGGAAGAAAGGCCCTTCGCAGAGGGAAGCATGGATTACTGTTCTTCTGCTAGAGCTTTTCATTTTGAAAACATAGAAACAATTTTGTCAACGGTAGTAATAAATCATATGTGTTATGTATAAGACATCCTATAAGTTGCAAGTCTCATGCATAGATTACCAATAGTGCTCGCACCATGTCCTAATTAGCTTGGATTTACATGGATTATCATTGCATAACATATGTTTCAACCAAGTGTCACAAAGGGGTACCTCTATGCCGCCTGTACAAAGGTCTAAGGAGAAAGATCACATTTGATTTCTCGTTTTTGATTATTCTCAACTTAGACATCCATACCGGGACAACATAGACAACAGGTAATGGACTCCTCTTTAATGCATAAGCATTCAACAACAGATAATATTCTCATAAGAGATTGAGGATTGATGTCCAAACTCGAAACTTCCACCATGATTCATGGCTTTAGTTAGCGGCCCAATGTTCTTCTCTAACAATATGCATACTCAAACCATTTGATCATGATAAATCACCCTTACTTCAGACAAGACGAACATGCATAGCAACTCACATGATATTCAACAAAGGTATAATAGTTGGTGGCGTCCCCAGAAACATGGTTACCGCTCAACAAGCAACTTATAAGAAATAAGACACATAAGCTACATATTCTTCACCACAATAGTTTTTAAGGCTATTTTCCCATGAGCTATATATTGCAAAGACAAAGAATATAATTTTAAAGGTAGCACTCAAGTAATTTACTTTGGAATGGCAGAGAAATACCATGTAGTTGGTAGGTATGGTGGACACAAATGGCATAGTTTTTGGCTCAAGGATTTGGATGCACGAGAAGAGTTCCTCTCAATACAAGGCTTTGGCTAGCAAGGTTGTTTGAAGCAAACTCAAGTATAAACCGGTACAGCAAAACTTACATAAGAACATATTGCAAGCATTATAAGACTCTACACTGTCTTCCTTGTTGTTCAAACACCTTAACCAGAAAATATCTAGACTCTAGAGAGACCAATCATGCAAACCAAATTTTAACAAGCTCTATGTAGTTCTTCATTAATAGGTGCAAAGTACATGATGCAAGAGCTTAAACATGATCTATATGAGCAACAATTGCCAAGTATCAAATTATTCAAGATAATATACCAATTACCACATGAAGCATTTTCTGTTACTCGATCATGTTGTTTTGCTAAAGCTTCACCGGAAAGCGACTCACACATCTCTACTGCAGCCTTAGCAGCTTTTATCGTTTTATCCGGACTGTTGTACTTAGGTTTTCTACAACGCTCAAAGATACCGACATACTCTTTCCGGCAAGAACTTCCCGGCGCAAGTCCTGATCTAGGTCGCGACCTCTAAGCCGGTTTTCCGCTACTCTAGAAGGCTGAGCGCTAACAGAAGCAAAGCCATGGGCAGCATTGTACTCACGTAGGGTTAGGTTGAGCTCTCGTTGAGCCTCGATGATGTCCGCTCCGCCGGAGAGCAGCTTCTTCCGCTCCGCCTCCAGTTCGGCTTGAACCGCGGCGGGGTCGATGTTCTGCGCGATGGGCGTAGCCAGCACGCTCATTGCCGCTTGGAGAGGCGTCTCCGGTGGCGCTGCAGATGTTCCTGCAACAACTTCGTCGCGCTCGGTCGGTGGCTTGGCCATGCGCGCGGACTTCGTTTGCCCAGCGCCTTCCGCTGTGGCCTATTTGCCGGCGTCAGCTGCGCCAGCCATCAGCACCTCCACGCTACCGGCGGCGTAGCCGGAGCGCGGCCCACGAGTTGATGAAGATCTTGGCGGATCCGGCGCCACCAGCACCGGCGAGGGGTACTGGCGCTCCTTGACGGTGCCGAGGTAGATGCGGTGGCTGCCGAACTCGATGATGCGGACGTTCTGCGGGTAGCGGCCGCCGTTAGCGAAGCAGCCCGCGTTGTCGTTGATGAAGTCCAGCGAGCCGAGGCGATAGACGAGGCCGGAAACCACGCGTTCGCCGGAGACGGTGAGGATGCCCGCCCGAATATGAACTCCAGCAAGCGCAGCTGCTGGCCCCACGGTGGGCGCCAACTGTCGTCGTGGTGAACAGACAGATGCCATGGGATGGCTTAAGTTGGGGCCGAATGTGCGCTAGAGGATTCGGGTGAGGGTTTTGGTAACAAGGGAAAGGGTTTTGGACAGAATTTCGGTATGTATTCCTTAACTTAGCCCTTGGCCAGAGGTTGAAGATGTACAGTGCAAGCTCTACTTCTTTCTACAGCTAGGTGGTGATCCGTCCCGCGCAGGGGTGTGCCCCCTCTCCTTATATTGGGGAGAGGGTGGCTTACAAGGGAAGAAACCCTAATGGCATCTTTGATGAGCTAAGCTAGTTTATAAAGCTTCTTTGGCCTTGAAGACACCGGTCCTGTCTTTAATCAGGGAGCGATGACATCCTCCGGTAGATTTTACGTCACCTTCTGCTTTGGCCCCAGGGCTTCGTTTAAAGCTGATTTCTTCTCTCATATTTGTCCTCTAGTTCCTGAAGGAATCTTTGACCAGTGTGCCGACAGGATACAGTTGAGCTCCTGCCGGTACTCCGGCCTCTTTTCTAGTTAACCACACTCCGGTATATCCCTCCTAGGATACCGGTATGTTTCCACTTGGCGCTAGCCAGCATAACTTAGTAACCCGGATTAATCTTTCAACCGGTATCTTTTTAACTGAAACAGGGCAAGTTTGCCATGTCCTTGGCCCACCGGGGGCCATCCCCAACACAACATCCCAGGTGCCATTACGCTCAAGAGCAGCAATCTCCTTAGCTATCGCTAGCTGCCATTCGGAATGAGCAAGTGCATCCCGATAAGAGGTAGGCTCACAGACAGCAGAAAGACCGTAGTGAGTGGAAGAATAGTGTGGTGACCCTGCATACCACTGCATGTTGTAGTATGCCAGTCGTTGATATAACATTCGCGAAGTACCATTCCGCAAATATCACATCCCTCAGAGTAGTACAACAGAACATAGCAACACAGCAGGTCCATAACTCATTCACATATTATTACAATACACAAACACAAGTCGTCTCGGAGCTCCTCTTGGGTCCTAAGAGGATATCTCCTGGGTTCGAGGTGAACCCAACTTAACTTACAATACCATTGTCTCTTTAAACAAACATTTATTTAA
>NC_061514.1:234291162-234314952 GCF_022539505.1 Lolium rigidum
GTTTTCATGATCAGATTTTATTTCGCATTGCCTCTTTTGCTATGATGGATGAATTTCTTTGCTTCATTAATGTCCAAGTAGCTTTATGCAATGTTCAGAAGTGTTAAGAATGATTGTGTCACCTCTGAACATGTTAATTTTTATTGTGCACTAACCCTCTAATGAGTTGTTTCGAGTTTGGTGTGGAGGAAGTTTTCAAGGATCAAGAGAGGAGAATGATGCAATATGATCAAGGAGAGTGAAAGCTCAAAGCTTGGGGATGCCCGGTGGTTCACCCCTGCATATTTTAAGAAGACTCAAGCGTCTAAGCTTGGGGATGCCCAAGGCATCCCCTTCTTCATCGACAACATTATCGGGTTCCTCCCCCGAAACTATATTTTTATTCCATCACATCTTATGTACTTTGCTTGGAGCGTCGGTTTGTTTTTGTTTTTGTTTTGTTTGAATAAAATGGATCCTAGCATTCATTGTGTGGGAGAGAGACACGCTCCGCTGTTGCATATGGACAAATATGTCCTTAGGTTTTACTCATAGTATTCATGGCGAAGGTTGAATCTTCTTCGTTAAATTGTTATATGGTTGGAATCGGGAAATGCTACGTGTAGTAATTCTAAAATGTCTTGAATAATTTGATACTTGGCAATTGTTGTGCTCATGTTTAAGCTCTTGCATCATATACTTTGCACCTATTAATGAAGAAACACCTAGAGCTTGCTAAATTTGATTTGCATATTTGGTCTCTCTAAAGTCTAGATAATTTCTAGTATTGAGTTTGAACAACAAGGAAGACGGTGTAAAGTCTTATAATGTTTACAATATGTCTTTTATGTGAGTTTTGCTGCACCGGTTAATCCTTGTGTTTGTTTCAAATAACCTTGCTAGCCTAAACCTTGTATCGAGAGGGAATACTTCTCATGCATCCAAATCCTTGAGCCAACCACTATGCCATTTGTGTCCACCATATCTACCTACTACATGGTATTTCTCCGCCATTCCAAAGTAAATTGCTTGAGTGCTACCTTTAAAATTTCCATTCTTTACCTTTGCAATATATAGCTCATGGGACAAATAGCTTAAAAACTATTGTGGTATTGAATATGTACTTATGCACTTTATCTCTTATTAAGTTGCTTGTTGTGCGATAACCATGTTTTCTGGGGACGCCATCAACTATTCTTTGTTGAATATCATGTGAGTTGCTATGCATGTCCGTCTTGTCTGAAGTAAGGGAGATCTACCACTTTAATGATTAGAGCATGCATATTGTTAGAGAAGAACATTGGGCCGCTAACTAAAGCCATGAATCATGGTGGAAGTTTCAGTTTTGGACATATATCCTCAATCTCATATGAGAACACTAATTGTTGCTACATGCTTATGCATTAAAGAGGAGTCCATTATCCGTTGTCCATGTTGTCCCGGTATGGATGTCTAAGTTGAGAATAATCAAAAGCGAGAAATCCAAAATGCGAGCTTTCTCCTTAGACCTTTGTACAGGGCGGCATGGAGGTACCCCTTTGTGACACTTGGTTAAAACATGTGTATTGCGATGATCCCGGTAGTCCAAGCTAATTAGGACAAGGTGCGGGCACTATTAGTATACTATGCATGAGGCTTGCAACTTGTAAGATATAATTTACATAATACATGTGCTTTATTACTACCGTTGACAAAATTGTTTCTTGTTTTCAAAATAAAAGCTCTAGCACAAATATAGCAATCGATGCTTTCCTCTTTGAAGGTCCTTTCTTTTACTTTTAATGTTGAGTCAGTTCACCTATCTCTCTCCACCTCAAGAAGCAAACACTTGTGTGAACTGTGCATTGATTCCTACATACTTGCATATTGCACTTGTTATATTACTCTAAGTTGACAATTATCCATGAGATATACATGTTATAAGTTGAAAGCAACCGCTGAAACTTAATCTTCCTTTGTGTTGCTTCAATACCTTTACTTTGATTTATTGCTTTATGAGTTAACTCTTATGCAAGACTTATTGATGCTTGTCTTTAAGTACTATTCATGAAAAGTCTTTGCTTTATGATTCAGCTTGTTTACTCATGTCATTACCATTGTTTTGATCGCTGCATTCATTACATATGTTTACAATAGTATGATCAAGGTTATGATGGCATGTCACTCCGTAAATTATCTTTGTTATCGTTTACACCGCTCGGGACGAGCGAGAACTAAGCTTGGGGATGCTGATACGTCTCCGACGTATCGATAATTTCTTATGTTCCATGCCACATTATTGATGATATCTACATGTTTATACACATTATATGTCGTATTTATGCATCTTCCGGCACTAACCTATTAACGAGATGCCGAAGAGCCAGTTGCTGTTTTCAGCTGTTTTTGGTTTCAGAAATCCTACAAAGGAAATATTCTCGGAATTGGACGAAATCAACGCCCAGGGTCCTATTTTGCCACGAAGCTTCCAGAAGTCCGAGGGAGAGTCGAAGTGGGGCCACGAGGTGGCGACACACCAGGGCGGCGCGGCCCAGGCCCTGGCCGCGCCGGCCTGTGGTGTGGGCCCCTCGTGACGCCCCTTTACCTGCCCTTCCGCCTACAAATAGCCTTCGTCGCGAAACCCCCTGTACCGAGAGCCACGATACGGAAAACCTTACTGAGACGCCGCCGCCGCCAATCCCATCTCGGGGATTCTGGAGATCACCTCCGGCACCCTGCCGGGAGAGGGATTCATCTCCCGGAGGACTCTTCACCGCCATGGTCGCCTCCGGAGTGATGAGTGAGTAGTTCACCCCTGGACTATGGGTCCATAGCAGTAGCTAGATGGTTGTCTTCTCCTCATGTGCTTCATTGTCGGATCTTGTGAGCTGCCTAACATGATCAAGATCATCTATCCGTAATTCTATATGTTGTGTTTGTCGGGATCCGATGGATAGAGAATACTATGTTATGTTGATTATCAATCTATTACCTATGTGTTGTTTATGATCTTGCATGCTCTCCGTTATTAGTAGAGGCTCGGCCAAGTTTTTGCTCTTAACTCCAAGAGGGAGTATTTATGCTCGATAGTGGGTTCATGTCTCCGTGAATGCGGGGAGTGACAGAAACCTCTAAGGTTATGGATGTACTTGTTGCCACTAGGGATAAAACATTGATGCTATGTCCGAGGATGTAGTTATTGAGTACATTACGCACCATACTTAATGCAATTGTCCGTTGTTTTGCAACTTAATACTGGAAGGGGTTCGGATGATAACTCGAAGGTGGACTTTTTAGGCATAGATGCATGTCTGGATAGCGGTCTATGTACTTTGTCGTAATGCCCAATTAAATCTCACAATATTCATCATATCATGTATGTGCATTGTTATGCCCTCTCTATTTGTCAATTGCCCGACTGTAATTTGTTCACCCAACATGCTATCTTATGGGAGAGACACTTCTAGTGAACTGTGGACCCCGGTCCATTCTTTTACATCGAATACAATCTGCAATACTTGTTCTACTGTTTTCTGCAAACAATCATCATCCGCACTATACATCTAATCCTTTGTTATAGCAAGCCGGTGAGATTGACAACCTCACTATTTCGTTGGGGCAAAGTACTTTGGTTGTGTTGTGCAAGTTCCACGTTGACGCCGGAATCTCTGGTGTTGCGCCGCACTACATCCCGCCGCCATCAACCTTCAACGTGCTTCTTGGCTCCTCCTGGTTCGATAAACCTTGGTTTCTTTCTGAGGGAAAACTTGTTGCTGTGCGCATCATACCTTCCTCTTGGGGTTCCCAACGAACGTGTGAGTTACACGCCATCACCGGGCTTACTGGATGTTGCCCGGCTGACACAAGCATTGCGTCCGGTTTGGACCGGACGGATCCGGCGTGGAAGCCGGTCGGACCGGGGCTGGGACCGGGTGGTCCGGCGGCACGGCCGGTCTGACCGAGCCTGGCGCCGGCCTGAACTGCATCTCCTCTTCTCGCGCATGCCTCTCGCTCCTCCCTCGCGCGTCCATGGGATGTCTTCATGTCCAGCTTCACGTCCAGCTTCTGGTCCAGCCGCTCCTCTCCTCCCCGTGTGATGCTTGTTCCCTCTTCATACCTGATCATACATAAGTAATACGACTTAGGCAGTATAAAGTACTCATCGATCAAAGTATCACATAGGAACAAGTTCACCTGTTGCTTAAGTAGCTTCGCACGAGCTCGTGTCATTGGTCCAATCCTGACTTCATTGGACTTGAGCTTCACAGCAGCATCGTCTTCATCTTGCAATGACGGAGGTAGTAGTGTAGTAGGGATGTCCTCATCATCTCCCCCCCTTCAAAAGGCGTCGACCTCGACGCTCCAAGGTCTTCTCCGTCATATGTTGTCAAATCAGCCACATTGAAAGAATTGCTGACACCAAACTCATCAATTAGAAGATCTATAGAGTATGCATTATCATTGATCTTGGCAAGCACTTTGTAAGGACCAGCTCCACGAGGAAGCAATTTGGACTTCCGCAGCTTCGGGAACCTATCCTTGCGAAAATGTACCCAGACCATATCACCAGGTTTGAACAACATCTCTTTGCGCTTCTTGTTCATCCTTGCAGCATTGCTCTTGCCTTTCTTTTCTATCAACTCTTTAATCTTCACATGAATCTTTCGCACAAAATCTGCCCTCTTGGATGCCTCCATATTGACTCTCTCACGTATGGTAAGAGGCAACAAATCAAGAGGAGTAATGGGTTTAAAACCATACACCACCTCAAAGGGATACAGCTCTGTGGTAGAATGTACCGCCCTGTTGTAAGCAAACTCCACATGCGGCAAACAATCTTCCCACTCCTTCAGGTTCTTCTTGATCATGGATCTCAACAGTTGTGACAATGTTCTATTCACCACTTCAGTTTGACCATCAGTTTGGGGATGACAAGTAGTGCTGAAAAGTAGCTTCGTCCCCAGCTTTCTCCAAAGCGTCTTCCAGAAGTAGCTCATAAATTTCACGTCACGATCAGAAACAATAGTCTTTAGGACTCCATGTAGACGTACAATCTCCCTGAAAAACATGTTAGCAATATGCGACGCATCGTCGCTCTTGTGGCAGGCAATAAAATGTGACATCTTAAAAAATCTATTCACTACCACAAATATAGAATCATGGCCTCTCTTAGTACGCGGTAAACCCAACACAAAATCCATACTAATGTCTTCCCATGGTGTAGTAGGTGCCGGTAACGGAGTATATAAACCGTGAGGCTTCAGCTTGGACTTGAAATTGTTGCAAGTAATGCATCTCTTCACATACCTGTCCACATCCCGCCTCATCGTTGACCAATAAAAGTGATCAGCAAGCATGGGTAGCGTCTTCTCACGCCCAAAGTGACCCATCAAACCTCCAGCATGAGATTCCTGCAATAAGAGCAAACGCACAGACAATTCTGGAACACATAGTTTGTTAGCTCTAAACAAGAACCCATCATGTATGTTATATCTTTTCCAGGCTTTACCAATAGCACACAAGCGATATGGTTCAACAAAATCATGATCAGTACCATACAAATCATATAGTATATCTAAACCAGGAATTTTAACATCAAGTTGAGTTAATAGCATATTCTCAGCGGATGTGCTTTTTAGACTGCACCGCAAGCGCGGACGCAAAAATGCTCTTCCAACGGGACGCTCCAAAATATTATTCTATTTATTATCGTGTATTTTTTTTGGCGCAGGCGCACTAAACTAACGGTTTTTACCTTGCGACCGCGTTTTAACACGTTTGTTGGCGCGCCATATTTCGGCGATGTAAACGTTGCTGCTACCGCGCTGTAAAACTATACCGTGCGCTGCGCAGTGTTTTTCTCCACGAGACGCGCTTTTTAGACTGCATCGCAAGCGCGGACGCAAAAAAACTCCAAAATATTATTCTATTTATTATCGTGTATTTTTTCCCAGAATATTTTGAAACACAAAAATATTTTGGTGTCCATGTAGACTCGTCAAGATAGTTAGTGGTAGAATTAAGTGTCGTGACCATAGAGGATAATCAGCCTGAGATGCACGGTTATGTCCACCGTCCGCTGGCGCCCCATCATCTCAAAACAAAAAAAGCGTCTCCCTTTGCTGTGCAGCCTGAGCCAACTCCGCCTCCAGCTTCTCCCCTCTTCTTCCTCAGCTCCGGTCCCCCTCCCTCTACTCTAGGGCAGAGAGGCGATTCCTCCACCTTGCCGCCTTCTAGAACCTTCCACGCCCTGCGCGCTCCGCTCCTCCTCGGCTCCCTCTCCTCCGTCTCCCCGCTCCCCGCTCACTCTGCAACGACGAGGATGGTCTCCATCCATGCGCCGCCGCCGACCCTGTCCTGGGCCAGAATGCTGGCCTGTGTCCTCTTCTGGGCCTCAATCCCCATACGACGCCCATCCCAAGGCCCAACTCCACGCTCCTCCCGCTCGTTAAATTTCCCCCTCTTCTCCTCCCCCTTCCCTGCTTCCCCTGTTTCGCGATCGCCCGCTTCGTCTCCGACTCCGAGCTCCACCTCGCACCGCCTTCTCCCGCACTCCGCTCCACGCGCAGGTAGCCCACGCGCCCCACCCACAACAACAACTATCTTCTTCTTCTTCTTCTTCTTCTTCTCGCAATTCACAAGCACTTCTTTGCTCTGAAGCAGGCGGAGGGATTGGGCAACAAGAAGCACCTCCTTCTCGTTGCAGGCTTCTCCCACCACCAACAAGGGCACCGCGCCGTCAAGGACCAAGAAGGGGCACCGCAGGAAGGCGCCAAGGGCCAACAAGGACTAGAAGAAGAAGAAGAAGCGTCGACGGCCAACAAGGCCGCGGCAGCAGGTAGCGCACGCACGCAGCCAAGAAACCAAGAACACTTTTCCTGTTTTCTCTAGAACAGCATTCTTCTTGCTCTAGAAATTTGACACTTTTTGCCTCTTATTCTGCAAGAAGAAGAGGAAGAAGAAGGCGTCTCCGACCTCCAAGAAGCTACCCGCAACGACCCCTCCCCGCTCCAGCAAGTGCAGCCGGAGCTGCGGATTCCGACCATGCTGACTTCCCTGTCGGCCTTTGTCCAGGAGTTGTTCCGCCTACTGCAGATGCCGACCATGCCGGCCTGGCTGTCGGCCTTTTTCCAGCGGTCCCGGACCGACGACGCCCCCGTCCCCGTCCCCGTCGTCGTCGGATTGTGCTTCAGTGACTTTGTCAGCCCACAAAGTCACTGACTTTGTGTCACTTACAAGTAGGGTCATGTGGGGTCCACATAATGAAGGGTTCCACTTGACCCCACTTGTAAGTGACACAAAGTCAGTGACTTTGTAGGCTGACAAAGTCACTGAAGCACAATCCGTCGTCGTCGTGCCTGCAAGGAAGAAGAAGCGGGGTTACCAATCGTACATGTACGCGCATCGTCGGCCGAGCGACGCAGAGCTTGCTCGGAACCAAGAAGCAGCAGATCGTATTCTCCCTCCAGGTCCTACTATCGAAAAGGTAAGTTGCAACTGCTGGCAATCTTGCATTTTCGGTTTCCATCGCTGGAATGGTCGTCTCTGTTGCACTTCTTCCTCTACTATCACTTTCACTTGCAAAATATAATATAATTGACCAGCGTCAGTTTCTTGTTCGGCTGATTGATGAAACAATTCACCTCTCACTTATCTCACTGAACCTGACTGACATTGTATGGCTGCAAAACCCATACAAAATAGGAGTCGGCATGGCACTGTTTGTTAACCATTTCTGTTATTGACTGGTGGATATGTTTCAGTTGCTGGCAGCACATAATGTCAGTATGAATTAACTAATGCCATTTGAATTGCAGAATTCCACCGTACCTCCTTGTTTTCTCTTCCCTCAACTTAAGGATTTTAGTCTAAGACATGCAACAACTGCATAGCCTGTATAACAGGGGTTGACGTGTTCATGTCAATTTTTCCAATCTAGAAACCATGAAACTTCATTCTGTTTAGTTATTATTTGTAAGCACCAACTACAGCAATGGATGACTAATACCTACCAAACAAAAATGTTTAAACTTTAACTAACCTGGCACATATGTTAGTTTAGAGGAGTCTCTCATCTAGTTTAGAGGAGTTCCTTGAAGTTTTGCAAAAACGTTTCATTATGTTAGTCATTTCAGTATGAGTTGATATGCCAAAATAACAGTTGTACAGTTACATATCATGAAGTTAAGGTGGTTCATATATCTTTGGGGTTTGATAGCCGAGGTATAGAATTTACAAATATAAAACAGGGGATATGGGATTCCATAGTTGCATCTCCGAAAATTAGATATTCCTTTTTTTCTAGCAGTACACTGCGAAGAAAATTCTGTACCATATTTAGAATTTAAACCCTTAATGTAGATATTGTCTTTCTGTATCTTCTGTCCCTTCTTGCCCGACATGAATTTCTTTGCTATGGTTTTTTCCTCAGTAGTATGTGAGCTTATTTTCCTTGCAGTCACTTTTAAAATCATATCTCACCCTAACCTATGCACGTTTACATTGAAAACAGATCCTTGCAAAGGATGCACAAGTTCTTGATCCGTATGAGCAGAAGGTCATTCACATTGAATATGTCACCATGAGACCCAAGAGTGGATCTGAGTGGGATTTTTGTTCCGCCTGCTATTTTGGGGACGGCAAAAAACTCAGACAACACAAAGACGCTGTGAGTATTGCTCAACATAGTACTGTTAAGTTCCCCAGTATGTTAGAATTAAGCACATTCCTGATTCGTCTCTAATTAATTGAACCTTTTATGACCAGCTGGGGAATCATTTTGATACCAAGCACGATGATGGTGGAGCATGGGACAGGTGCCAAGTGTGTCAGGCCGTGTTTTACACTCAGCAGCTTAAGTGCCACTATAAGTATTGCCACCCGCACATTGCATTTGGTTAGGTATGATATGGAAATATGTTTCCTTTGTTTTTGTGTATGTGCCTGCTATGGATATTTCAACAAAATGTCTAGTTAATTCCTTCATTAGCATAATGTATTCAGCTCCGTGCACACCACATTTTGTTTGAACTTGGGTTCATAGCTCTGTGCACACCACATTTTGTTTGAACTTGAGCTCTTATTAAGAAACAGGGTATGAGGGAACCATACAAACATTCATGGTCAGACCGCGCAGTTGGTTAGTTATGATACGACAACATGTTTTCCTTTGTCTTTGTGTGTGCCTGTTATGATATTTCAAGAAAATTTCAAGTTAATTTAGACCCAATTCCTTCATTAGCATAATGTGTTCAGCTCTGTGCACACCACATTTTGTTTGAACTTGGGCTCATATTGACCACGTAGGAGGCTCTGCGCTGTCTGAGGTTTTGATCAGGAGAATGCAGTCTCCTTCCAATGCTTTTTTGTGTTTTCACAAAAATAGGGTAAACAGGCTGTTTCCTTTAGGGTCAATCAGAAGTTCCATGTCTCTAGCATCTTGCACCCAGATAAGGTAGGACTGCAAAATACAAGATGAGTGTTCTCCAATCCTGCTTTTACCGTCGCCAAAAAGAATGTTACTATTAATTAGGTGCCACGTGGGCTACCATAGTAGCAGTAATTTAACTCTCATCTCTTCCTTTACCTGACTTGGTAAGACTAGTGCCATGTCCAGTAAATCGAAAAGCATGTTCATCAGGGAGGGACCAATCTTTGTGGATCTTCTGTCTAAGATTTTCCACTGCTGGATTGGTTTAAGTTTTACACGGTTAAATACTTTGATTTTGTTATGAATGCAGATGAGAACTTTATAGTCAATTTTTTTGAAGTTAGCTCAGTCAAGTTTTCTTTATCTTTGTCATCGCCTGAAGTTTCTGCGTGTTTGAAAACTAAGCGTGCATGTTCTTCATTTTTTTCCAGGGATTTGAAGCAGGTCTCATCATGATCATGCACGTGTCTCAATCAGGAGAAGGCGTTTACAGTGGCTGGTGGTAGAGAAAAGCACATGTTCTCCTAAAACAGCCCGTCATTTTCTCGGAGATGATTTGTACATCAGGATGTTTCACCTTTTGGTTTTTCGTTTTCTCATCTAGGATCTAGGAGAAGAGATAATCTCATATTCATTAGGTTATCGTAGAAATTTGTGATAATTGTCCAAAACATCATTCCCAGTACTTCATTGCTCAAGCAGCACACCTCCTGGCGTGAAGTTTATATCATGGCAATTCTCTTTGATGAGTAATAGGGCAAGTCTAATGAACCTTCATAAAGATTCTTTAATTCAGTTTGCATATGAGCAATGTAGTGGGCCTGATCAATTTGCATAAAGATTATGTCATTTCAGTTCTCGCTGATGAGCAACTGTGTATGCCTTGTCTGTCTTGGAATTGAGAGCTTGAATGATTATTGTTTTGTGACAGTTCTGAGAAACATCAACTGTGTGAGGTAAAAAAAAGGAAAATGATCCTATTCCCCCGGGGGATATGCGTCACGCAGCCTCCGGCTTGTACGAACGACGCGTGTCCCTGTGTGACGTATGAACCGATTGATTCCTGGTGGGTCCCACCCACGTGCAGCTATCTCTTCCTCATCCCCATTCGATTTCACCGTCCGCCTTGGAGAGATACAGCGCCGCCGCCGTAGTCCCTGTACGTGGCCGCCGTTGTCGCTGCTCTGCCCCCCTGCGTGTGGCCGCCGCCGTTGACGCTGCTCTGCCTCCCCTGCATGTGCCCGCCGCCTTCCCCGACCTCCTCCACCTGCAACCGCCGCGCCCTCGTCGCCGACTCGCCGTCCGCCTCCTCGAAGGCCGCCTCGCCGAGCATCCCCACTCCTGCGCGCTGCCGTCTCCCCTGACATCCTCGTCCTGTAGCCGTGACGCCGCGTCCTCGTCGGCGCTAACGCAGAGGTCCACCTCCCCTGCGCGTTGGACGGAGCGCCTCCCTACTGCCTGCTCCGTGCCTCATATGTATCCCCACGGGAACAACCGAACAACCTCTAGCTTCCGGTCGAGGCCAAGGATGGGCGGCGCCATGGCTAGAGGAGAACGTGGAGGAGCCGGCGGAAGGCTTCCGGTCGCCCTCAAGCCGTGCTTTCCTGGGGTGTCAGATGTTTCTACCACCGGCGAGGGCGTGTGCTACCACCGGCACATGGCCTTGTTACCGACGGATGCCGGCGTTGCTACATTTGGCATTTGGGGTTGCTACCAGTGGAGGGATGGATTGCTATCTTAGGTGTCCGACGTTGCTACCGGCGGTCCGAGGTGTTGCTGCCTTAGGTGGACGGAGTTGCTGCAACTTTAGACGGCATTGTCCGATGAGGTCTCCATCATGTTGATTTGTACCGTAGGAATATTTTTTTGCTACAATTTTTATGTGGTTTTGCTCCAATTAGTCCAGCGAAGTCTCCAGTGAAGTCTCATGGTTGTCTCCGACGATATTTTATTTTTGCTACAATAGCATTTTTTTGCTACGAGGTCTCCGGCGAGGGTCTCCGGCAAGGTCTTCGTCCATTTTTTTCGATGATATTTGGGTTTTGCTACATTAACATTTTTCTGCTACAATAGCATAATTTTTTTGCTACGAGCTCTCCGGCGAGCTCTCCGGCGAGTTCAGCCTTTTTATTTGATTTTCGTGACTGAACCGTTTTTTGCTACAATGTAGCAAAAGCGGGTTATTTTTTGCTGCCGGGAAGTGTTTTTTTGCTACATTCAGCAAAAGCAAATCTGGCCGTCCAAGATGGCTGATCCGACGGCTGGCGACCCGGGGGCTGGGAAATCAGATCCCCCGGGGGACGCCCAGCAGTTTCCTAAAAAAAAAAGGGCAGCGCTAGGAATCGGAGCCCGATGGATAGCTTCCCATCGGACTAGGTCGTGGCCACACGATCAAATAGATGATAGCCGTATGATGTTGAAGCCAGTCCCGCGTGACTACCTCCGTAATTCGTGGGGCAGGTTGCATGCTTCTATGGAACAGATCTGGGAATCTCAGGTAATTCTGAATTATAGTTTGTTTCCTATTAAATACTTCCTAAAATGATTCCAGATTTTTAGGTGACTGGTTGATTTGATAAACCTTGTTTCCACGCAGATCAAAATCTGTTTCCTTATTTGATTCTTTACGGGATCATATTTTATTTTCAATATTATTTGATGTTTCAAAGTAAATATGAATTTGCTTAAAAAACAATCGGACCGTGCTTCTCATAATTCGTCTCCAAAAAAATAAATGTTGAAAAATAATTATGAATTGTATTTTCAATATGCTGACAGAAGCATTCCTCTTGATTGATGGAAGCACCATTTTTTCAATCTCCATTTGTTTGCAATGGCGTCATGGTGACATGTTTTTGAACCAAGAAAGCACTTATATTGACAAATGGAAGCATCATTTTTGTAGCACTAGAGACATATTGTTCACATTATGGAACATTCAACATTCTTTCTACGACGAATAAATATATTTATTTATACATGCTACTCCCTCCGTTCCTTTCTATAGTGCCTATAGATTTTTGGTATTTGTTTCACAATATAAGGCTGTAGCTTGGCTTTTTTTCAATTACCCCCTCCACCGGTCAACTCCCACACGACATGCATGAAAAAAAAATCCATACAAAATAGGAAACAATTAATTGAGATTCCTAATGCATGGCCCCAAGAATTGCTTAGATTTAGGAAGCAATGTTTTTTTTCCTTAATTAAACCTGGCTGCACATATATGGAGAGTCAATCAGACAGATTTGTGGGATTTGTTACGGTAAGTTAGGAAGTTATCGATTTCCCTAATTTTATTCTGATCTCAAATCGTTCAGCTAGGGGGTCTTGTGTAAAAAATACTCTTGCGTAATTTCCGTGCCAAAAATCTATAGGCACTATAGAAAGGAACGGAGGGAGTAGTATTTTTGATATATCAATACAAGTTTTGATGCAACCAAAACAAAATTCAGATCGATATGGGGCGGAACAATCCGGCCGTGATTTTTGAGATTGATTGAGGATGAGCTATTCAACCCAAATTTTAGGAAGGAGGTGGGCACCGTGCGGTGTTATCGGGCCAGATTTTTTTTTCTCGGTCTGAAGTCTTAATGCCTCCGGGCTGTACGATGAAATGCGAATGAGCGGAATCTAATCGGTCCGATGTTTTGCTTTCCATCGGACTACGATGAATAGTGTTTACCTAAAAAAAAGCACAATCTTCACTAATCCGGAGTAATATGAACTTTTGGTGACTTTGAGTACCAAGGTCGTGCCCGGCGGAGCTGTAGTGCCCTGGAACAGCATCCGGTAGCGCCACTTCCATCTGAACTCGTCCGCGGTGTCCTTGCTAGTGCAGGGCACCGCAAGCATGGCCGTGTTGACCGAGAGTTCGCCGGCCGAGCGACGTCCCTACCCATCTGTTATTTGCCAGGCTATCATGCACTGATCGCTTCCTCCAGAGTTTTAAATAGCTGGCTATTGGAAACAACGGCAGATGTTTTGGCAGCTATACAAGGCTATAGTCCAGCTATAGCCGGCTATACATTTAGCGGTTTTGCTAATAATTTATTGAAAAAAAATCAAAATCTGGGCAGCACATACCCATATATACCTGTCTATATTTCACAGAGGCATAGCATATTAAGTTATTAACATAATTACATAAGAGGCACAAGTAAGAGGCACAAATAAGACGTAGTTCTGCCTACATATTAGAACATTATAAGCAATTTAAGACATAGTTCTGTCCAAATATTACATAACCAACAAAAGCAAGTAACATGTAGCAACAGAAAGTTTAGGACCTAGTTTTGTTCACGGTTCGGCCCAAGCCTACCGGCAACGGGCCTCGCTCCGCTCGTCAGAAGTTAGCCTCCCTTTAGTATATGAATTTGGATCACAATACAACAAACTCCACCATGAGACAAATTCCATTTTGTAGCATGAACTTCAACAATCTCCTGAACAACAAAGAAAAACACTTGCTGGCGCCAACAACCACTTGGGCTAAACAAGTATACCAACCAAGCTCGAGCAAAGCTCAAACTTGGAAATTGGAACCGGCTTTGTCATCATATCAGCGAGGATTATTATGAGTACTTATCTTGCATACCTTCAGTTTACCTTGAGCAACAATATCGCCAACATAATGGTACTTGATATCAATGTGCTTTGTCCTCTCATGGAACATTTGATATTTAGTAAGGTATATCCACTTTGACTGTCAGAAAACAAGATAATGCAAGAATCATCTCCACAAAGCTCAGCATACAAACCTTTCAACCAAACGGACTTTTTGCAAGCTTCATTAATTGCTATATATTCTGCTTCGGTCGTAGATTAGGTAACAACAGGTTGTAACGTTGCCTTCCAACTCACAGCACATCCACCAACAGTGAACACATAACCTGTGAGGGATCTTATCTTATCCAAATCGGCAGCAAAATCTGAATCCACATAGCCTACGAGTCCCTCACCAGTCTTGCCAAACTTCAAGTAAGCTTTGGATCTGCCACGAATGTACCTGAAAATCCACTGAACAACTTTCCAATGTTCTTTACCAGGATTAGCCATGTATCGACTGATCAAACTCATAGCATATGACATATCAGGACGAGAACAAACCATGGCATACATCAAGGAACCAACACTAGAATATGGAACTCGAGACATGTACTCAAAATCTTCATCAGTACTAGGGCATTGCAATGCTGATAATTTGAAGTGATGAGAAATTGGTGTACTAACAGACTTTGCATCATGCATACTAAAACGATGAAGAATTTTCTGAATGTAATTTTGCTGACTAAGAAATAACACACTAGATTTTCTGTCTCTTATAATTTCCATACCTAGTATTTTCTTGGCAGCACCAAGATCCTTCATCTCAAACTCACTACTTAATATTGACTTTAAAGTAGTGATCTCTTTCTTGCTCTTGGCAGCAATCAACATATCATCAACATATAATAGCAAGTATATTGGTGATCCATTAACAAACTTGATATAAACACAACTATCATACTGAGATCTCTTAAACTTATGTGCAATCATAAATGAATCAAAACTTTTATACCACTTTCTTGGAGACTGTTTCAAACCATAAAGGGACCTCTTCAACTTGCAAACAAGATCCTCCTTACCAGGCACAACAAAACCTTCAGGTTGGTCCATGTATATCTCCTCAAGCTCACCATGCAGAAAAGCATTCTTCACATCTAACTGCTCAAGCTCAAGATTATGCATAGCCACAATACCAAAGAATGCACGAATGGAACAATGCTTCACAACCAGAGAGAATACATCATTATAATCAATACCTGGAATTTGGCTGAAACCTTTTGCTACTAACCTTGCCTTAAACCTCGGAGGCTCATTAGGAGACAAACCTTCCTTTCTTCTGAATATCCACTTACACCGGAAATCCTTCTTTTGTTTAGGTAAGGGCACAACATCCCATGTGCCATTCTTGTCAAGTGATTGCATCTCCTCTTGCATAGCGGAAATCCACTTCACGCGGTCAATGGATGCAACGGCCTCAGCATATGTAGCAGGTTCAATATCATGCTCCACCTGTTCAGCACAACTCAAAGCATGGTGAACAAGATTACATTCTTCAATCAAACGAGGACGTGGACCTTTCTTACGCCTCAGTCTATCGGCAGCAATGGAACTATTTGTTTGCTGCCTCGGACCTGCTGTGCTTCTGCCTCGGACCTACCTCGGACCTGTTGTAGTTGTTGTTTCTGTTCTCGGTCCTGCCTCGGACCTGCTGTGCTTCTGCCTTAGATGACGAACTCTCTGCATGCACCATAGATTTCATCTTTTCCCTCTGCTGGAGGGCTTCATAAACTTCAGCAAGGGTTAGTTCATCACGGCTGTATAACAAGGTATATCGAAAATTCGCAAAAGAATTAGGCAACGAGAGTAACAGTATAAGAGCGAGATCCTCATCATCATAATTTACCTCCATGGACAGCAAATCAGAAACGATCTCTCTAAAGATCGATAGGTGATTCATCATTGACGCACCTTCTTGCAGCTTGTGCGAGAACAACTTCATCTTCACGTGCATCTTACTGGTTAGATCTTTGGACATGCAGATCGATTCCAGTTTCAACAACAGCGCCGCTGTGAATTTCTCAGCCAGCACTTCCTGCAAGATATTGTTAGATAGATGAATCTGAATTAATGAAAAAGTCTTACGGTCTTTCCTCTTTTCATCGTCGGTCCAGGTCTTGGCATCTTTCTTGCCAAATCCATCAAGAGTTTCATCCAGATCAGAAGATTGGGTAAGGATCGCCCTCATCTTCACTTGCCACGCAGAAAATCTCGTGGTATAATCCAGCTGCAGTAGATCGAATTTCAAGGAAGACATGTCGCAAAACCCTAGATTGAAACATGGGCTCTGATACCACTTGTTATAAAAGCAACAAGAAAATAACGAAGAACGATAAAGGAAAACGCAGCGGAGACACGAGATTTAACGTGGAAAACCCCTTCCAACACAGAAGGAAAAAAAACCACGGACGCCAGCCAGCAAAACTTCACTATATCGGGGAATGTTTACAAACATTATGGGTTATCTTGTAATCTGATAAACCCTAGCCGGCGGCTTACAAGATCTATATATAGGCGGTGCCAACGATCCGTACCATACGCTTCAGCCCAAGCCTACCGGCGACGGGCCTCGCTACGCTCGTCAGAAGTTAGCCTCCCTTTAGTATATGAATTTGGATCACAATACAACACATCTAGTACATTTTGTTTTATTATTAGTCCTAGGAGACGCGTCAGCGGGACAAGGATAGTGTTTTTTACAATTAATACCACATATATTCATAGTAACAAATAGTACATGGTAGAGATACATGAACTACTCCGAACGATTACAAAATAAAGTCTAAAAGATAGTAACAAATCTTCGAGGTCTTCAAAATCTTTCTTCTTCCATAACACAATCTTGTACTCTTCTGAAGGCAGCCAAAGATAGATAACGAACCATAAACCTGTAAATACCGACGAAAGTTCTCTCATAATTTTTTGAGACGCAATGCCAAGGCTGCGTGCACGCACGCAACCAATAAAGCAACCATTCAACATCGGCAAGAGTACCAACACCAGAGAATAACAACCGACTAGCTTTGTCGTCATCGATGGAGAGCCGAGAGTACGAATCACCATTGCTGAGGACGTAGCAGCCGGGACAAAAACTGTGAGGATAATCCTCCTTGCGGCAACAACGATAAAAGATCCGAAATCGATCCGGCAAAGCAAGATCTAAAGGCCCATACCTAGTGGATTGTAATTTTTCAACGCCACCATTGACGTCGGGAAGCAGATCTCGTTATCGAACGAAAGCCCGAAGATCACTTATTCCAGACGATGCTATCTCCATTGATAGGAAACCAATAAGAATACGAATACCAGAATCCTAACATAATCTACTGAAAACACTGCTTTTATTGAAAACTCCATGCATAGATCGGATTCCCCACTCCTCCTGACGTCGGTGAAGCCGACCGAAGGAGGGGGAACCGATCTATGGAGGATGCTGAAGTGGAGGCGGCTAGGTTTTTGAGAGGCGGCGGCTGTCCAGGGCCCGAGGGAGTTTCGTGGTCCCTTTACATTTAGACTTTGCTGGAACAAGGATAGTGTTGGTTCAATGGTTCATGTTTGCCCGACATGGTGGACGACATGACGAGGGCGCCGACTACTTCTTTCTTTTTTGAGAACACGGTACCTTATCGATCACAAAGCATGAATACAAAGAGTCTTCCCAATACAATTTGGACCAAAATCATAAATAAAACCTAAGCTAAAAACATCACAAGTTCTAGCAAGAATCTGTGCCGCCTCGTTGAGAAAACGTCTAACATGTCGAAAGGAGACTGAATGGAAAGTCACTACCCTGACGCTTGATGTCCATCACCACCGTGCCCACCATGGAGCAGTCCAAAAGTGGAAAATTCTATCGCTGAATCAGAGACAAGTAATCAGAAGCAAAAATCACTTTGTTGTAGCCCTTATCTGCAGCGATCGACACCGCACACCTTAGTGCAAACGCCTCGGCAAGCTCAGGGGACGTGAAACCCTCCAGCGGTTCACTAGCCGCGGCTAGACAGTACCCAGAATGATCCCAGAACATTGCACCCATAGCCATCCGATGAAGATTAATAAATAGAGCAGCGACGACATTAATCAAAACTTCCCCGCAGAGGAGTCCATTTCTGAGCTCTATTGGACTCATGCCTAGAACCAGGATTTTCTTTAAAGCAATGTTGGATAACCTTGTCAACGTACACAATGATCCTCGCACTTGTGCGCTTTGGTTCTGGAATGGTGTGGTTATTCCTGGCATCGTTCGTTGCATCCCATATATGCCAACAACCAATTGCTAAAACACTAGCCTCCAAATCAGTCGTCTGTGCTAAGAACTCTTTCGTTTTTTTAGCTCACTGGCCATCCGCTGGCAGTTTCGGGCTTAATACCAATATTTTAGCAACAAATCTAATAAATCTAACTGTAGTGGTTGGTGTTTTGATTTTTTTTGGAAAGGGAGTGTGATGCGAGTTGTCTATTTCAAGAATAGATTGGATCTATCCGGCTGCACTTTAGAATATTTTTTATTATTTTAGGATAAATAAGAAAAGGGTGCACGATCTCGACGAATTACTTCTGAATAAATTTAGAAATCACATAATATGGAAGAACCATAGCATTTCGCGACTCATTGGTAAATCCACTTTGATTCTCTATAAACCATAGCTGGTGCGGATCCGTTTAGAGCTTAAAAGTTACCTCATACAGCACCTGGGTCGTCCATGTACGATCACTGCTTTCGCAATAAAGGCACGGGTTAATTTATATTATCGAGCGAAAGGATCTCTTAGAGTCAAAGGAAGGGGAACAACCAGTGTTTAGAAGACATGATAAGGGGTGGTCCGATCTTCTCAGTAAGCAACGGTGGTGATGATGATCACGGGATGATCACAGCGGAGATAACTTGATGAAGAGTGGATGATAACTTGTATGACGCAACGAGATCTCTCGATTGGTCCTTGTCGCCAATGCAACAACTCTTAACCCGCAAGATATTCACAACTCCACACACTTGCGCACGTAGCCGCCGACCACGAAGCGGTAAGTTGTAACCTTCTAATTCCCAATGGAACAGCACATCACACAAGACTTTTCAGGGTTTACACCAAATCAATGCAATATGGTGTAGGGATTCAATAGAGTTGCAAAGCAATCAACTATGAACTAGGGTTTATCTTAAACATGGTCTAAACCTAATTTGGGGGCGTCCTAGGCACTTATATAGGGGTTCAGGACGACCTCAGGTCGAAAAATTACAAGAATAACTGACCCAGATCGGGATCTGGTCGAGATAGACTCGGACACGGCCGGTTTGGGGGCCGGTCGACCGGGCCTGGGATCGGGTCAGGCCGGTTGAAACAGGGCCTGGCGCCGGGTGGTGACCGGGCTAAGGTGCCGGGCTTACTGGATGTTGCCCGGCTGGCACAAGCATTGCGTCCGATTTGGACCGGACGGATCCGGCGTGGAAGCCGGTCGGACCGGGGCTGGGACCGGGTGGTCCGGCGGCACGACCGGTCTGACCGAGCCTGGCGCCGGCCTGAACTGCATCTCCTCTTCTCGCGCATGCCTCTCGCTCCTCCCTCGCGTGTCCATGGGATGTCTTCATGTCCAGCTCCATGTCCAGCTTCACGTCCAGCTTCTGGTCCAGCTGCTCCTCTCCTCCTCGTGTGATGCTTGTTCCCTCTTCATACCTGATCATACAAGTAATACGACTTAGGCAGTATAAAGTACTCATCGATCAAACTATCACATAGGAACAAGTTCACCTCTTGCTTAAGTAGCTTCGCACGAGCTCGTGTCATTGGTCCAATCCTGACTTCATTGGACTTGAGCTTCACAACGAACATCGTCTTCATCTTGCAATAACGGAGGTAGTAGTGTAGTAGGGATGTCCTCATCATCTCCCCCCCTTCAAAAGGCGTCGAGCTCGACGCTCCAAGGTCTTCTCCGTCATATGTTGTTAAATCAGCCACATTGAAAGAATTGCTGACACCAAACTCATCAATTGGAAGATCTATAGAGTATGCATCAT
This sequence comes from Lolium rigidum, assembly GCF_022539505.1. NCBI lineage: Eukaryota > Viridiplantae > Streptophyta > Magnoliopsida > Poales > Poaceae > Lolium > Lolium rigidum. Next base: position 234,311,169 of record NC_061514.1, read on the forward strand.
CATTGATCTTGGCAAGCACTTTGTAAGGACCAGCTCCACGAGGAAGCAATTTGGACTTCCGCAGCTTCGGGAACCTATCCTTGCGAAAATGTACCCAGAACATATCACCAGGCTTGAGCAACATCTCTTTGCGCTTCTTGTTCATCCTTGCAGTATTGCTCTTGCCTTTCTTTTCTATCAACTCTTTAGTCTTCACATGAATCTTTCGCACAAAATCTGCCCTCTTGGATGCCTCCATATTGACTCTCTCATGTATGGGAAGAGGCAACAAATCAAGAGGAGTAATGGGTTTAAAACCATACGCCACCTCAAAGGGACACAGCTCTGTGGTAGAATGTACCGCCCTGTTGTAAGCAAACTCCACATGCGGCAAACAATCTTCCCACTCCTTCAGGTTCTTCTTGATCATGGATCTCAACAGTTGTGACAATGTTCTATTCATCACTTCAGTTTGTCCATCAGTTTGGGGATGACAAGTGGTACTGAAAAGTAGCTTCGTCCCCAGCTTTCTCCAAAGCGTCTTCCCGAAGTAGCTCATAAATTTCACGTCACGATCAGAAACAATAGTCTTCGGGACTCCATGTAGACGTACAATCTCCCTGAAAAACATGTTAGCAATATGCGACGCATCGTCGCTCTTATGGCATCTTAGAAAATCTATCCACTACCACAAATATAGAATCATGGCATCTCTTAGTACGCGGCAAACCCAACACAAAATCCATACTAATGTCTTCCCATGGTGTAGTAGGTGCCGGTAACGGAGTATATAAACCGTGAGGCTTCAGCTTGGACTTGGAATTGTTGCAAGTAATGCATCTCTTCACATACCTGTCAACATCCCGCCTCATCGTTGGCCAATAAAAGTGATCGGCAAGCATGAGTAGCGTCTTCTCACGTCCAAAATGACCCATCAAACCTCCGAGCATGAGATTCCCGCAATAAGAGCAAACGCACGAGACAATTCCGGAACACATAGTTTGTTAGCTCTAAACAAGAACCCATCATGTATGTTATATCTTTCCCATGCTTTACCAATAGCACACAAGCGATATGGTTCAGCAAAATCATGATCGATACCATACAAATCATATAGTATATCTAAACCAGGAATTTTAACATCAAGTTGAGTTAATAGCATATTCCAGACGGACGTGCTATTTAGACAGCACCGCAAGCGCGGACGCAAAAATGCTCTTCCGATGGGACGCTCCAAAATATTATTCTATTTATTATCGTGTATTTTTTCCAGAATATTTTGAAACTCAAAAATATTTTGGTGTCCATGTAGACTCGTCAAGATAAGTCCCCAGGATCCGTCCTGTGTGGCGTGGTATCGCACCCGAATGCGCTCTACTACTCTATCCGTATCAACAGATACGAAGAAAAATCCTAGCGGACGCGTTAGGTACTCGATAAAACATGTCTGTAATTCGATTTGCGATAAGTCCTTAAGCAGCACGTGTCTAATTACTCTAGTATCCCGAGTTCAAGTCCAGGGACTTGAGATCGAAGTAGGTTTGTGCGGATTTGCCACAAGAGCAGTTAACTGGTACCTGATCCGTCAGATGAACCAGCCCCATTTACCAGCATCCCTGTACAAAATAGACGCTAAAACAGAAATATTCGACTCCTTGGTATAGAAAGATATAGTTTGATTCTACGTCGGAGATTTTGCTCGATTCTACGATTCAAACAAAATCTCGGGGCTACTCGACATAGGCATCCCGGATGGGCCTGCCGAATAAGGTACCCGAGGTTATCTAGAGGCCCACGACCCGAAGTTTTCAAGGCCCAGAAGCCCAGCAAGCGTCGATATGGAAGATAGAGTTATGTTAGGAATCGAGAGTCATGTAATTATAAGTAATTATACGGGAAAGATTCAGAGAGTCTCCCGGAATTTGTAACTTGTACGACAAGAAGATCCCTCGGCTCTCCCTCTTATATAAAAGGGAGTCGAGGGGTTGAGAATCATCGAATCTATTATCCACAAACCCTAGTTTTTACTTGGTCGAGCACCTTTTCGGCTGAACCTTCGAGATCTACTTGCCCTCTCTACTTTCTACGAAAACCCAAGTCTACAATCCGTAGGCATTGACAAGTTAATCCCTTGTCACTTACATTCTATAAAGCATACATAATAATAAATGACATTGTAAGCAGATTAAGGATTAAAGATTCGAAATTTTTAGAAGGGAGACAATTAAAACATTTGGATGACAGAAAAGTTTTAATTGATTCATCCCTAAACAGTATTTCCATCTAGTACTTGGCAACTCTTTCTTTTTCAAAACTTTGAAACTAAGATTCAAAAGAGGTTTTTTTTTGGGCAGAGAGGTAGTTCAATTAGAAAATATTACATGATTAAATAGAAATATATTTGTAAATAAAAAATAGGGATTTCTAGTTTCGTGCCCCTGGTTCGTTAGTTGTACTCAGTTTTCCCTAGCCTCTTAACTTTTCCTCAGTTTTCCCCTCCCTCTAGTTTGAAACCCCTTTCAGAGGCTCGGACGGGAGGGTTGCCGTCTGTTCAGAGGCCTTCCGTTACCGGTGACGGCTAGGGAGCCACGGTGGTTTTGACTTGACCGTTGCTTTCGAAATGTGTTGACTATTGACTGGAAGAGCTGACCCAAAGCTTCCCCCTCCGTCCGAGACCGGAGGAGCTCACACACCGCCCCTCCGCCGCCATGCCATCCTGCCCACCTACCTTATGGCGTCGTCCGCCGCCGAGCCGGCCCCGCCCCCACCACCACCCCCGGGCTCCACCTCCACCGAGATCTCGGATCTACCCCTGTCCTCTTTGTAATTCCGTATGGTGTGCGGACTATTCCCGCCGGCCGTGGAGAAGATTGGGAATCGGAGGGATCTAACGCATGGATTCCATCCGGGTAAGCATCGTCTCGCCTATCCCATGTGAATTAACGGTAGGCAGTTTTTGAGCGCCAATTGTTGTTGCTCAACTAACTCGCGTTGCTTTTCGAATAGGATGGATCCAGCGGCTGGCTTTTCGGCTGGTGGTTAGGCTGGATTCTAGCTTTACGCGTGATTCTAAACGCTGTAAGACTCGGGTTTAACTTCCTGCGGTGGTTGCAACCACCATCTCGTTAACGGATTTCAAAGCTAACATCTACGATAACTACACCTGGAGCTCTCTCGATGCGGTTCATTTCGAATATTTCAACGGCTCGGAGGGAAGATTTGTTCCACTAATTTCCGAAGACGATCCGGGATTTCTTTTTGCTTTGAATGCTTCTTGCCGGTTCGGTAAAATTCGTATCCATGTGGACGGGGGCCGGGCATCATCCGGTGCTCGGGGCATCATCGGGTGGTCGGGCATCATGTCTCTCTACTGCTGCTGCCTCTACTAATAGTGTGCGCCGTGGCGCTCCTTGTAGGTCCACGGCGGCACCATCCGTCCCCAGTGCTAGTGGTAGCCAGATCGTTCGTACGGTCGATGTGGAGGACGATGCAGACATTGAGGATCAGCCTCCTCAAGATGATGAGGATGAGTTGATGTTTCCTGAATTGGTAGATCGATGTAGTAAGCAGGCAATGGAGGATCAATACATGGAAGATATGGCTTTTGGTGCCAGATTTGATGACACTGATGATGAAGAGAAGAATGAGAATGATGACAGCCTCGTTTTAGCCGATTACGAAGGTGAAGACTTGCCAACAATTGAGTGGAACGAGGGAGAAACCCCGACACTACAAGAAAAGTTCGATAGACAACGTCTCAAAATCGTCCGCTAAGGGGTATTTTTCGTCGCCTATGGGCCTAACC
>NC_061514.1:234315052-234412982 GCF_022539505.1 Lolium rigidum
TGCATCACTATTTTATATCATAATTTGTTGTTATTCATTGATATATTTCATATTTGGAGATAATACTTATGTTATTTCATCTATTTTGCATGTTTCATGATTATTGGAGGATCGCGCACCAGAGGCAGGATTCTGCTGGAAAAAGCACCGTCAGAATGCAATATTTCGGAAGATCAATAGTTGACGGAAATTATATGAAAAATCCTATTTTTCCAGATGACGGAGGGAGCCAGAAGAGGGAGCCGAGGGGACCCGAGGTGGGCCCACCTCATAGGCCGGCGCGGCCCAAGGCCTGGCCGCGCCGCCCTATGAGGAGGGGGCCCACAGCCCCCTCTCGCCTCATTTTCTTCGCGTATGCCTTCGTCCCGAAAACCTAAGCTCCAGGGGTACGTCGCGAAGAGTCACAGCCGCCTCTGCGGGGCGGAGAACACCAGAGAGAAAAGAGCTCTCCGGCAGGCTGAGATCCGCCAGGGAAATTCCCTCCCGGAGGGGGAAATCGACGCCATCGTCACCGTCATCGAGCTAGACATCATCTCCATCATCATCACCAACATCATCACCGCCATCTCCACCGCTGCACCTCGTCACCGCTGTAACAATTTGGGTTTGATCTTGATTGTTTGATAGGGGAAACTCTCACGGTGTTGATTTCTACTTGTTATTGATGCTATTGAGTGAAACCATTGAACCAAGGTTTATGTTCAGATTGTTATTCATCATCATATCACCTCTGATCATGTTCCATATGATGTCTCGTGAGTAGTTCGTTTAGTTCTTGAGGACATGGGTGAAGTCTAAATGTTAGTAGTGAAGTATGGTTGAGTAATATTCAATGTTATGATATTTAAGTTGTGGTGTTATTCTTCTAGTGGTGTCGTGTGAACGTCGACTACACGACACTTCACCTTTATGGGCCTAGGGGAATGCATCTTGTACTCGTTTGCCAATTGCGGGGTTGCCGGAGTGACGAAACCCGAGCCCCCGTTGGTATATCGATGTAGGAGGGATAGCGGGATCTCGGAGTTTAAGGTCTGTGGTTAGAATTATCTTAATTACTTTCTTGTAGTTGCGGATGCTTGCAAGGGGTATAATCACAAGTATGTATTAGTCCTAGGAAGGGCGGTACATTAGCATAGGTTCACCCACACAACACTTATCAAAACAATGAAGATTAATTAGCCGTATGTAGCGAAAGCACTAGACTAAAATCCCGTGTGTCCTCGAGAACGTTTGGTCATTATAAGTAAACAAACCGGCTTGTCCTTTGTGCTAAAAAGGATTGGGCCACTCGCTGCAATTATTACTCTCGCAGTTTACTTACTCGTACTTTATTCATCTGTTACATCAAAACCCCCCGAATACTTGTCTGTGAGCATTTATAGTGAATCCTTCATCGAAACTGCTTGTCAACACCTTCTGCTCCTCGTTGGGATCGACATTCTTACTTATCGAAGATACTACGATACACCCCCTATACTTGTGGGTCATCAAGACTATTTTCTGGCGCCGTTGCCGGGAGTGAAGTGCTATTGGTAAGTGGAATTGGTAAGGGAAATTTCTACTGTTTGTGCTGATTTTATTTCTGCCTGCTGCTATAATTCATTATGGAGAGATCTTCTCTTGAGTGTTTATTTGGGAAATCTACTACTACTGCAAAGGTAGTGGATGAGGCGCCAGGTAAGGAAGAAATACCATACAAAATACCTATGAAAATTATTGAACGTGTAGTGGATAACCGTTATACGGGGGATGGAACTGTCCACCACGGAGACCATTTACTTGTTCTTACATGAATTATGCGGTTTATTCAAGTGTGCAGGTATTGCTATGGATGAAGTGAGGAAGAAACTATTCTCTGTATCGCTTGTCCGGTAAAGCTGCGCATTGGTATAAATTACTGGATAATGGGGATTCTCTTCAATGGAATGATATTGTGCCCCGGTTTTATTCTAAGTTCTATCCTCCAAGTGAGATTCACAAAGATCGGAATCGCATATATAATTTTTGGCCTCATGAAGGAGAGAGTATTGCCCAAGCGTGGGGGAGATTGAAGTCTTTAATGCTCAAATGCCCCATTCATGAGCTTCCTGGTAATATTATTATTGATAAATTCTATGCAAGACTTTCTTTTCAAGACAAGACCTTGCCGGATACTTCTTGTTCTGGATCATTTACACGCAACAAGGAAGAGTTTAAAAGTGACCTTCTTAATCGGATCCAAGAAAATACTGAAGGATGGGAGAACGACAAGGATAGAGAATCAGGTATAAATTATGATTATAAATGCATTGAAGCTTTTATGGATACTGATAAATTTCGTAATATGAGTGCTACTTATGGTCTTGATTCTCAAGTTGCTGTAAATCTTTATAAAGCTTTTGCTTCTCATTATGAATTGCCTAAGAAGAACTTTGATAAGTATCATGAACCGTATAAAGATAAAATTGATTCATCTATAAATAAATGTGTTGTAGTTGAAACTGTTGATCATGTTATTCCTGAAGCTTATATTGAAAAAACTCCTTTCCCTGCTAAAATGAAGGAGTACTCTGTTATAAATAGTGTGGTTCATAAAAGTGAAAAGAAAGCTATAGAACTCTGAAGAACAAATAAAAGTTGAACTCTGTTGTTGCAATTGTTAAAGATCTTGTGACTCGAAAATGTGGAGGATGGTCATATTATTTTCCGTGAAGATGCCTCTAATATTGTTTCACATCCTAATAAGTCTAGGAAAGCTAGTGTTCCTATGCTATCTCGTTAGAATTGGTGATCATTGTTATTATGGTTTATGTGATATTGGTGCAAGTATTAGTGCTATTCCTTATGAGCTTTACACGGAGATTATGCACGAAATTGGTTCTTGTGAACTTGAAGATATTGATGTGGTTATTCGGCAGGCTAATAGAGAAACTATATCTCCAATTGGTATTGTTCGAGATGTGGAAGTTCTATGTGGTAAGATTAAATATCCTGCTGACTTTTTGGTACTTGGTTCTGCTGCTAGTAAATATTGTCCTATCAGTTTTGGTAGACCTTTTCTAAATACTTGTGAAGCTATTATAGATTGCAAGAAAGAGAAAATTTTGACTAAATTTGCTGGTGAATCTTATGAGTTTAACTTCTCTAAATTTACCAAAACTCCTTATAAAATTGATTCGCCTAATAGTGATTTTAAAGTTGAACAGTGTGCATCTATTGCTCTTGCTCCTAGTAATCCTTTGCAGCAACATTTGGAGAATAGTGAGAGTGAAGTTTTTAGGGAAGAAAGAGATGAGCTTGATGAAATTTTCCTTCGCCAACCTATTCTTAAGCATGATTTACCGATAGAAGATCTGGGTACAACACCACCACCAAAGGAAGATCCTGTCTTTGATTTAAAACCATTGCCTGATAATCTTAAATATGCTCATATTGATGATAAGAAAATATATCCTGTTATTATTAGTTCTAAGCTTTCAGAGTTTGAAGAAGAAAGGTTATTGGAAATACTGAAGAAACACCGAGGTGCTATTGGCTACACTCTTGATGACTTGAAGGGGATTTCTCCCCCTATTTGCCAACAGGCCATTAATATGGAAGATGATGCGAAACCTGTTGTTGAACCTCCGCGTCGTCTAATTCCTAAGATGAAGGATGTGGTAAGAAATGAGGTATTAAGACTCCTTGAAGCTGGTATTATATATCCTATTGCTGATAGTAGATGGGTTAGTCATGTGCATTGTGTTCCTAAGAAAGGAGGAATGACTGTTGTGCCTAATGATAATGATGAGCTCATCCCTCAAAGAGTAGTTGTAGGGTATAGAATGTGCATTGATTATCGAAAAGTTAATAAGGTTACTAAGAAAGATCATTACCCTTTGCCTTTTATTGATCAAATGTTAGAAAGGTTATCTAAAAATACTCATTTTTGCTTTCTTGATGGTTATTTTGGGTTTTCACAAATTGCTGTTAAAACTAAAGATCAAGAGAAAACCACTTTCACTTGTCCCTATGGAACTTATGCTTATAGACGTATGCCTTTTGGTTTATGTAATGCTCCTGCTACTTTTCAAAGATGCATGTCTGCTATTTTTCATGGCTTTTGTGAGAGTATTGTAGAAGTATTCATGGATGATTTTTCCGTCTATGGAAATTCTTTTGATAATTGCTTGCGGAACCTTGATAAAGTTTTGCAGAGATGTGAAGAAACTAACCTTGTTCTTAATTGGGAGAAATGCCACTTTATGGTTAATGAAGGAATTGTATTGGGACATAAAATTTCCGAGAGAGGTATTGAAGTTGATAGAGCTAAAGTTGAAGCAATTGAGAAGATGCCCTATCCTAGGGATGTTAAAGGTATTCGTAGTGTTCTTGGTCATGTTGGGTTTTATAGGAGGTTTATTAAAGACTTCTCTAAGATTTCAAAGCCTCTTACTAATCTTCTTCAAAAAGATGTACCTTTTGTTTTTGATGATGATTGTAAGGAAGCTTTTGAAACTCTAAAGAAAGCCTTAACAACTGCTCCTGTAGTTGAACCTCCTGATTGGAATTTACCATTTTGAAATTATGTGTGATGCTAGTGATTTTGCTGTAGGCGCTGTTCTTGGACAGCGAGTAGATAAAAAACTGAATGTTATTCATTATGCTAGTAAAACTCTTGATGCTTCTCAAAGAAATTATGCTACTACTGAAAAAGAATTGTTAGCTGTAGTCTTTGCTTGTGATAAATTTAGATCTTATATTGTTGATTCAAAAGTTACGATTCATACTGATCATGCTGCAATTAGATACCTTATGACAAAGAAAGATGCTAAGCCGAGGCTTATTAGATGGGTACTTCTTTTGCAAGAATTTGATTTACATATTGTAGATAGGAAAGGTGCTGATAATCCTGTTGCTGATAATTTGTCTAGATTGGAAAATATTGCTTATGATCCTGTTCCCGTTAATGATAGTTTTCCAAATGAACAATTGCCCGTAATAAAGGTGAGCTCGCGAGACAGTCCTTGGTATGCTGATTATGCTAACTTTATTGTTTCCAAGTACTTGCCTCCAACCTTTTCAGCTCAGCAAAGGAGGAAATTCTTTTATGACTTGAGGCATTATTTTTGGGATGACCCACACTTATATAAAGAAGGAGTGGATGGTATTCTGCGAAGGTGTGTTCCCGAATATGAACAACAAGAGATATTGAGTAAATGTCATGGTAGTGCTTATGGAGGACATCACGCCGGAGATAGAACCGCACAAAAGGTTCTACAATCGGGTTTTTATTGGCCAACTCTCTTCAAAGATGCAAGGAAGTTTATTTTATCTTGTGATGAATGTCAAAGGGTTGGTAATATCTCCAGACGCAATGAAATGCCTATGAATTATACTCTTGTTATTGAACCATTCGATTGTTGGGGATTTGACTTCATGGGACCTTTTCCCTCTTCGGAAGGTAACACTCATACACTTGTTGCTCGTTGATTATGTTACTAAATGGGTGGAAGCCATACCTACAAAAAGTGCTGATGGTGAGACCTCTTTAAGAATGCTTTTAGACATTATTTTTCCTAGATTTGGAGTTCCTAGATATATTATGACAGATGGAGGTTCGCATTTTATTCATGGTGGTTTTATAAAAACTCTTGCTAAATATGGTATTAATCATAGAATTGCTTCCGCTTATCATCCTCAAACTAGTGGGCAAGTAGAACTATCAAATAGAGAAATTAAATCTATCTTGCAAAAGACTGTTAATAAAACTAGAAAGAATTGGGCTAGTAAATTGAAGGAAGCACTATGGGCTTATAAAACTGCTTATAAAAACCCCATGGGAATGTCACCTTATAAAATGGTTTATGGAAAAGCTTGTCATTTACCTTTAGAACTAGAGCACAAAGCTTATTGGGCTGTTAGAGAACTAAATAAAGATCCTAAACTAGCCGGTAATAAGAGGTTGCTGCAATTAAGTTCTCTAGATGAATGGAGAAGTGAAGCTTATGAAAATGCTAAACTCTTTAAAGAGAAAGTTAAGAAATGGCACGATAGAAGGATTGTCAAAAGATAGTTTAATATTGGGGATAAAGTCCTATTGTATCGGTCTCGTCTCAGATTCTTTGCAGGGAAATTACTCTCGAAATGGGAAGGACCATATGTTGTTGAGGAGGTGTATCGTTCAGGAGCAATTAAAATTAGTTCTCTCCAAGGCAATGCCACGCAAGTGGTGAATGGTCAAAGACTCAAGCATTATATTTCAGGTGATTCTTATAATGTAGATGTTTGACGACCCACAAGTATAGGGGCTGTATCGTAGTATCTTCGATAAGTAAGAATGTCGATCCCAACGAGGAGCAGAAGGTGTTGACAGGCAGTTTTGATGAAGGATTCACTGTAAATGCTCACAGACAAGTATTCAGGGGGTTTTGATGTAACAGATGAATTAAGTACGAGTAAGTAAAATGCGAGAGAAATAATTGCAGCGAGTGGCCCAATCCTTTTTAGCACAAAGGACAAGCCGGTTTGTTTACTTATAATGACCAAACGTTCTCGAGGACACACGGGATTTTAGTCTAGTGCTTTCGCTACATACAATTGATTAATCTTCATTGTTTTGATAAGTGTTGTGTGGGTGAACCTGTGCTAATGTACCGCCCTTCCTAGGACTAATACATACTTGTGATTATACCCCTTGCAAGCATCCGCAACTACAAGAAAGTAATTAAGATAAATCTAACCACGGCCTTAAACTCTGAGATCCTGCGATCCCTCCTGCATCGATATACCAACGGGGGTTTAGGTTTCTGTCACTCCGGCAACCCCGCAATTGGCAAACGAGTACAAGATGCATTTCCCTAGGCCCATAAATGGTGAAGTGTCGTGTAGTCGACGTTCACATGACACCACTAGAAGAATAACACCACAACTTAAATATCATAACATTGAATATTACTCAACCATAATTCACTACTAACAATTAGACTTCACCCATGTCCTCAAGAACTAAACGAACTACTCACGAGACATCATATGGAACATGATCAGAGGTGATATGATGATGAATAACAATCTGAACATAGACCTTGGTTCAATGGTTTCACTCAATAGCATAAACAACAAGTAGAAATCAGTACCGGGAGAGTTTCCCCTATGAAACAATCAAGATCAAACCCAAATCGCTACAGCGGTGACGAGGTGCTGCGGAGGAGATGGCGGTGATGATGATGAAGATGATGGTGATGGTGATGGAGATGATGTCCAGCTCGATGGCGGTGACGATGGCGTCGATTTCCCCCCCGGGAGGGAATTTCCCCGGCGGATTCCTGCCCGCCGGAGAGCTCTTTTCTCTCGGTGTTCTCCGCCCCGCAGAGGCGGCCGTAACCCTTCGTGAGGATTCCTTTGTGGCTTAGGTCTTCGGGACGAAGGGTTTCGCGAAGAAAAGGAGGCGAAAGGGGCCGAGGGGGCCCCACACCACATGGTGGCGCGGCCGAGCCATGGGCCGCGCCACCCTATGGTGTGGGCCCACCCTGGGTCCAGCTGGCTCCCCTTCCGGCTTCCTCCGTCATCCGGAAAAATAGGAGTTTACGTAAAACTTCCTTCCACAGTTGATCTTCCGAAATATTGCATCCTGACGGTGCTTTTTCCAGCAGAATCCTGGCTCCGGTGCTCGATCTCCAAATAATCATGAAACATGCAAAATAGATGAAATAACATAAGTATTGTGTCCCAATATGAATTATATCAATAAATAACAGCAAATTATGATATAAAATAGTGATGCAAATTGGACGTATCAACTCCCCCCAAGCTTAGACTTCGCTTGTCCCCAAGCGAAACTGAACTCTGTAAACAGGTCCACATGTTTATGGAGTGAAGAGTCGATAAATAAAATACGGACAAGAAGCATCGTATTCATTCACACAAGACATTATAGTAAACAACTTCCTCATATAATTCAACTTGAAACAAGTATAAGGTAATCACAAATAAAGGTGCATAAGGAATCATAATTGGTGATGGCAAACTTTGTTCTTGGTCAGAGAACATTTAACAGATTATACTTTATCTATTGAGCAGCGCTCTCATATTAAAAGCTTATGGTAAACTTGCATACTCAATCATATTAATCATTAATGACTTTCAAAGCTATATTCATTCAAGGTAAAACTTGTACTAAACAAGAAAGAGTAAAGACATGATGAAGCAAATCACAATATAATAGTTTAATCACAACAACTCAAATGCTTGCTTGAGATGGAGGGAAATAGGTTTACTGACTCAACATAAAGTAAAGGACAGGCCCTTCGCAGAGGGAAGCAGAGATTAAATCATGTGCTAGAGCTTTTTCAGTTTTGAAATCATATAAAAAGAATAAAGGTAAAGTTTTGAGAGGTGTTTGTTGTTGTCAACGACTGGTAGCGGGTACTCTAACCCCCTTGCCAAACAAACCTCCAAAGAGCGGCTCCCATGAAGGACGTTATCTCTACCAGCAAGGTAGATCATCCCTCTTCTCTTTTGTTTACACATGTACTTTAGTTTATTTTAAGGATGACACTCCCCCAACCTTTGCTTACACAAGCCATGGCTAACCGAATCCTCGGGTGCCTTCCAACAATCTCATACCATGGAGGAGTGTCTATTGCAAAATTAAGTTGCTTACTGATGAATCAGGGCAAAACATGTGAAGAGAATTATTAATGAAAGTTAATTAATTGGGGCTAGGAACCCCGTTGCCAGCTCTTATTGCAAAATTATAGGATAAGTGGATGAAGCCACTAGTCCTTTAGTGGAGGCTGCCTAACAAGACTGAAAGATAAAACACCACATACTTCCTCATGAGCTATAAAACATTGACACAAATAAGAAGTAATAAGTTTTGAATTGTTTAAAGGTAGCACATGAAGTATTTACTTGGAATGGCAGACAATACCATGCAGTAGGTAGGTATGGTGGACACAAATGGCATAGGTTTGGGTTCAGGTTTGGATGCACGAGAAGTATTCCCTCTCAGTACAGGTCTTTGGCTAGCAAGGTTAATTAGCAAGCATAAAAGTTGAGGGAAACAAACAAATATACATGTGATAGAAACAATCATGCATCTTACTTGTAAGCACAAACAGTTTAACTTTAGAATACTAAGCTAAGAACTGATAAGAAAGATAATAACATCTTCTACATGTATTTCCTCTATTCTTCTTAAACTCAAAGTGTTGTTGCTATTGACCATTGCTAAGTTTGCCAAAACCAAATAGATTAACTCAATGCTCCCAAAGTGGTACCAATACTAAAATCAAGATCAATCATATAATAGAAATTGCAAACTAAAATAAGATGTGCAATATGTAAATGATAAGACTTCTCATTAATATTCAGTTTAGAGGCACCATGGTCTCCAAGAACAAAGGCAAGGGGCTTCCGGATGAAGATAATCAAGATCGTGAGTGGAAAGAAGAGGACAAGAGCGTCAAGGAAGAAGCAAAGGAGGATGAAGAGGAAGTCGAAGAAGTTCCGCGAGTACGCCCGCGCACCACCATTGCAAGCATCGGAGTGGTGTCGAACCCGTTCAACGCCAAGAAGAGTGCACGGATTAGCACCGGAGGAAGAGTTCCACGTCATTACCTAGCTCCAAAGACATCTTCTTCGGGCACTTACCATCCCTTCCGCAATCTGATCTACAATAATCAAATTGAAAGGACTCCCAAGGCAGCATTGCCTAGCAATTGGGATATAGATCGTTCTAACACTGCAGGAAGGACGAAGCCTGAAGCTGAAGGGTGGGGAAATAACTCCAAGAATTGGGACTCGCTGTCGGACATACTTCTTAATCGCGTCGAGCACAATTCGGAGATGATCCGCAACCTCATGTACAAGATTGATGAGCTTCAGGAGCTTGTGGAGAAGCTTGTTGGGAATTCATCACCACCACCGCCAAAGGAGTAATTCATCATCGGTATTGGCATCCCCTTGGTTTGTTCCAAGCTTGGGGGAGTGCCGCGGTATCACATCATCACTACCTTTTTACTTTTTACTATCAAGTAATGTCATATCATGAGTAGGGAAGTTATCATATAAGATGGGTTGCAGTGTGGAAGTATCTCTCCTTTGGTTGGTTGTCTATGTATCCCTTGGTGTGAGTTATCGTTATGAAATATTAATGAGAAGTCTTATCATTTACATATTGCACACCTTATTTTAGTTTGCAATTTCTATTATATGATTGATCTTGATTTTAGTATTGGTACCACTTTGGGAGCATTGAGTAAATCTATTTGGTTTTGGCAAACTTAGCATTGGTCAATAGCAACAACACCTTGAGGTTTAAGTAGAAAAGAGAAATACATATAGTTGTTTCATTGTCTTCCTTTCTTGTTAGCTCATAGCTTATTATTCTGAAGTTAAAATTGTTTGTGCTTACAAGAAAGATGCATGATTGTTTCTATCACATGTATATTCGTTTGTTTCCCTCAACTTTTGTGCTTGCTAATTAACCTTGCTAGCCAAAGACCTGTACTGAGAGGGAATGCTTCTCGTGCATCCAAACCTCAACCCAAACCTATGCCATTTGTGTCCACCATATCTACCTACTACATGGTATTTCCTGCCATTCCAAGTAAATACTTCATGTGCTACCTTTAAACAATTCAAAATTTATTACTTATTATTTGTGTCAATGTTTTATAGCTCATGAGGAAGTATGTGGTGTTTTATCTTTCAGTCTTGTTAGGCAGCTTCCACTAATGGACTAGTGGCTTCATCCACTTACCCTTTAATTTTGCAAAAAGAGCTGGCAACGGGGTTCCCAGCCCCAATTAATCAACTCTCATTAATAATTCTCTTCACATGTTTTGCCCTGATTCATCAGTAAGCAACTTAGTTTTGCAATAGACACTCCTCCATGCTATGAGATTGTTGGAAGGCACCCGAGGATTCGGTTAGCCATGGCTTGTGTAAGCAAAGGTTGGGGGAGTGTCATCCTTAAATAAACTAAAGTACATGTGTAAACAAAAGAGAAGAGGGATGATCTACCTTGCTGGTAGAGATAACGTCCTTCATGGGAGCCGCTCTTTGGAGGTCTGTTTGGCAAGGGGGTTAGAGTACCCGCTACCAGTCGTTGACAACAACAAACACCTCTCAAAATATTACTTTTATTCTCTTTATGTGATTTCAAAATTGAAAAAGCTCTAGCACATGATTTAATCCCTGCTTACCTCTGCGAAGGGCATGTCTTTTACTTTATGTTGAGTCAGTAAACCTATTTCCCTCCATCGCAAGCAAGCATTTGAGTTGTTGTGATCAAACCATTATATTGTGATTTATTTCATCATGTCTTTTATTCTTCCTTGTTTAGTATAAGTTTTATCTAAATGAATATAGCTTTGAAAGTTATCAATGATCATTATGATTGAGTATGCAAGATGAGCCATATAAACTTTAACATGAGAGCGCTGCTTGATAGATAAGAATAACCTCGTTAATTGTTCTCTCGACCAAGAACGAAGTTTGCCATCACCAACTATGATTTCTTATGCACCTTTATTTGTGATTACCTTATACTTGTTTCAAGTTGAGTTATATGAGGAAGTTGTTCACTAGAATGTCTTGTGTGAATGAATATGATGCTTCTTGTCCGTATTTGATTTATAGACTCTTCACTCCATAAACATATGGTCCTGTTTACCGAGTTCAGTTTCGCTTGGGGACAAGCAAAGTCTAAGCTTGGGGTGAGTTGATACGTCCAATTTGCATCACTATTTTATATCATAATTTGCTGTTATTCATTGATATATTTCATATTTGGAGATAATACTTATGTTATTTTATCTATTTTGCATGTTTCATGATTATTGGAGGATCGCGCACCGGAGCCAGGATTCTGCTGGAAAAAGCACCGTCAGAATGCATTATTTCGGAAGATCAACAGTTGATGGAAATTATATGAAAAATCCTATTTTTCCAGAAGATGAAGGGAGCCAGAAGAGGGAGCCGAGGGGACCCGAGGTGGGCCCACCTCATAGGCCGGCACGGCCCAAGGCCTGGCCGCGCCGCCCTGTGAGGAGGGGGCCCACAGCCCCCTCTCGCCTCCTTTTCTTCGCGTACGCCTTCGTCCCGAAAACCTAAGCTCCAGGGGTACGTCGCGAAGAGTCACAGCCGCCTCTGCGGGGCGGAGAACACCAGAGAGAAAAGAGCTCTCCGGCAGGCTGAGATCCGTCGGGGAAATTCCCTCCCGGAGGGGGAAATCGACGCCATCGTCACCGTCATCGAGCTGGACATCATCTCCATCATCATCACCATCATCATCATCATCACCGCCATCTCCACCGCTGCACCTCGTCACCGCTGTAACAATTTGGGTTTGATCTTGATTGTTTGATAGGGGGAACTCTCCCGGTGTTGATTTCTACTGATTATTGATGCTATTGAGTGAAACCGTTGAACCAAGGTTTATGTTCAGATTGTTATTCATCATCATATCACGTCTGATCATGTTCCATATGATGTCTCGTGAGTAGTTCGTTTAGTTCTTGAGGACATGGGTGAAGTCTAAATGTTAGTAGTGAAGTATGGTTGAGTAATATTCAATGTTATGATATTTAAGTTGTGGTGTTATTCTTCTAGTGGTGTCGTGTGAACGTCGACTACACGACACTTCACCTTTATGGGCCTAGGGGAATGCATCTTGTACTCGTTTGCCAATTGCGGGGTTGCCGGAGTGACCGAAACCTGAGCCCCCGTTGGTATATCGATGCAGGAGGGATAGCAGGATCTCAGAGTTTAAGGCTGTGGTTAGAATTATCTTAATTACTTTCTTGTAGTTGCGGATGCTTGCAAGGGGTATAATCACAAGTATGTATTAGTCCTAGGAAGGGTGGTACATTAGCATAGGTTCACCCACACAACACTTATCAAAATAATGAAGATTAATTAGCCGTATGTAGCGAAAGCACTAGACTAAAATCCCGTGTGTCCTCGAGAACGTTTGGTCATTATAAGTAAACAAACCGGCTTGTCCTTTGTGCCAAAAAGGATTGGGCCACTCGCTGCAATTATTACTCTCGCACTTTACTTACTCGTACTTTATTCATCTGTTACATCAAAACCCCCTGAATACTTGTCTGTGAGCATTTACAGTGAATCCTTCATCGAAACTGCTTGTCAACACCTTCTGCTCCTCGTTGGGATCGACATTCTTACTTATCGAAGATACTACGATACACCCCCTATACTTGTGGGTCATCACACCGCCACCACGCCGTCGTGCTGCCGGATTCAAGGAGGAGCTACTACTTCCGCTGCCCGCTGGAACGGGGAGAAGGACGTCGTCTTCATCAACACCGAACGTGTGACTGAGTACGGAGGTGCTACCCGATTGTGACACCGTCAAGATCTTCTACGCGCTTTTGAAAGCGGCAAGTGATCGTCTACCGCAGCAACGAGAGCCTCCTCTTGTAGGCTTTGGAAATCTTCAAGGGTTAGTCTCGTTCATCCCCTCGTTGCTATCGTCTTCTAGATTGCATCTTGGCTTGGATTGCGTTCTCGCGGTAGGAAATTTTTTGTTTTCTATGCTACGAATCCCATCACCGAGGCCATGTCTGTACATGCTAGGCTCGCCAAGCAAACCCAAGTATTCCGCGTGTGCAACATGGCTTACACCCGTTGTATGTGAACGTGGAATCTATCACATCCGATCATCACGAGATGCTTCAAAACGATGAACTGTAGCAACGGTGCATACGAGGGGAGAACACTTTATTATCTTGATATTAATGTGAGGGATCATCTTATAATGCTACCGTCATGATCTAAGCAAGATAAGATGCATAAAGGATTAACATCACATGCAATTCATATGTGATATGATATGGCCCTTTAGTCTTTGCGCCTTTGATCTTCATCTTCAAAGCACGGACATGATCTCCATCATCAACGGGCATGATCTCCATCATCGTTGGCGTATCGTCAAGGTCCATGGCGTCATCTTCATGGTTGTTCACCGTGTGTAGCAACTATTACAACTACTTTGAAATAATACTACAGCATGAAATATAAAGACAACCATAAGGCTCCTGCCGGTTGCCACAATACAATAATGATCATCTCATACATATTCATCATCACATCATGGCCATATCACATCACCAAACCCTGCAAAAACAAGTTAGACACCTCTAATTTGGTTTGCATATTTTACGTGGTTTAGGGTTTTCGAGTAAGATCCAATCTACCTACGAACATGAACCACAACGGTGATACTAGTGTTATCAATAGAAAGAGTAAATTGAATCATCACTATGGTGGGAGAGACAGACACCCGCAAAGCCACTTATGCAATACAAGTTGCATGTCGGGCGTGGAGCAAATCTCATGAACGCGGTCATGTAAAGTTAGCCGCCGCTTCATCCCACCATGCCGCAAGATGCAAAGTACACGAACCAAAGACAACAAAGCATCAACGCCCACAAAACCATTGTGTTCTAGTCATGCAACCAATCTATGCATAGACACGACTCTGATACCACTGATGGGATTCGTAGCATAGAAAATAAAAAAAATTCCTACCGCAAGAACGAATAACAAGCCAAGATCCAATCTAGAAGATGGTAGCAACGAGAAGATCATGAGACTAACCCTCGAAGATTTCCAAAGCCTACGAGATTAGATCTCGTTGTTGTTGTAGTCGATCACTTGCCGCTTTCGAAAGCGCGTAGAAGATCTTGACGGTGCCACAGTCGGGCAGCACCTCCATACTCGGTCACACGTTCGGTGTTGATGACGACGTCCTTCTCCCCGTTCCAGCGGGCAGCGGAAGTAGTAGATCCTCCTCGGAATCCCGGCAGCACGACGGCGTGGTGGCGGTGGTGGTGGAGAACTCCGGCAGGGCTTCGCCAAAGCGCTACTAGAGGTGTATGAGGAGGAGGGGCGGCTAGGGTTTGGGGAGGGGGGGCGCCGGCCTTGGTGCCTCTAGGGGTGCGGCCAAGGTGGTGGTTTGAAGTGGCCGGCCCCCTCCCCTTTGTCCCTCATTATATAGGTGGATCCCCAAGGGTTTGCCCAAAGTCTTCGAATAAGACCCCAATTCAAAAACTGCCATATGGACGAAACCTAGAGGGATAGGGACTCTCCCCTTCCCCCCCCCTTGTTGGCCCGCCAAGGAGGTGGAGTCCACCATGGACTCCACCCTCCCACTTGGTTGGCTGGTTGGGGTTGGTGGAGTCCAACCGGGACTCCACCTTCCATAGTGATTTCTTCCGAAAGGTTCTAGAACATTCTAGCGCCTTCCATAAATGCACCGGATCATTTCCAAACTTGGAAAGTGACTTCCTATATATGAATCTTATTCTCCGGACCATTCCGGACCTCCTCGTGATGTCCTGGATCCCATCCGAGACTCCGAACAAAACTTCGAACTCCATTCCATATTCCATATCTACTTAAAACGACATCAAACCTTAAGTGTGTCACCCTATGGTTCGTGAACTATGCAGACATGGTCGAGACTTCTCTCCGACCAATAACCAATAGCGGGATCTGGAGATCCATAATGGATCCCACACATTCAACGATAACTTAGTGATCGATTTAACCATTTACATATGATACCAATTCCCTTTGTCTCGCGATATTTTACTTGTCCGAGGTTTGATCATCGGTATCTCTATACCTCGTTCAACCTCATCTCCGACAAGTACTCTTTACTCGTACCGTGGTATATCATCTCTTGTGAACCATTCACATGCTTGCAAGATAATCAGATGACATTCCACCGAGAGGGCCCAGAGTATATCTATCCGTCATCGGGATGGACAAATCCCACTCTTGATCCATATGCCTCAACTCATACTTTCCGAATACTTAATCCCACCTTTATAAACACCCATTTACGCAGTGGCGTTTGATGTAATCAAAGTACCCTTCCGGTATAAGTGATTTACATGATCTCATGGTCGAAGGACTAGGTAACTATGTATCGAAAGCTTATAGCAAACTGAACTTAATGACGTGATCTTATGCTACGCTTATTTGGGTGTGTGTCCATTATATCATTCACCTAATGACATAACCTTGTTATTAATAACATCCAATGTTCATGATCACGAAACCATGATCATCTATTAATCAACAAGCTAGTTATACAAGAGGCTTACTAGGGACTCCTTGTTGTTTACGTAACACACATGTATCAATGTTTCGGTTAATACAATTATAGCATGGTATGCAAACATTTATCATAAACACAAAGATATATTATAATAACCATTTTATTATTGCCTCTTGGGCATATCTCCAACATAAACAACAACAATTATTGGACAAAGACGTCTTAACAATGTGCATCCTAAGTAGTTCTGGGGACGCTTTCGCTTCGTGTCGCGCTTGGGGCCCGTCTGTCCAAGCCGTGCCACCCAAACGCGTCCCCCAAACTTATTTTTACATTAGAATAACTATGTTCATTTTTTTGTATTTCATTTAAGTAGAGAGAAGGAACATTACACAAACTAATAGGTAGTTTAGAACATGGCTAAAACATTGCAAAATGAGAAAACCTAACTAGTGTTGACCTCGACATTTCTCAATATGGAATACTTTATACTTACACCTGGGCATTTCTCGGATCGGGTTGGGTTTCGCGTCGGGCCTACAAAAAGCCTGGCCCTAAAGAGGTGATACCGTGACTGCTTGTACACCAGCGGATATCGTCGCACCACATCCTCCAAGGTGTCACCGAAGAATACAACATGTCTTCTCGCCCCAGCATGAAGTGTCGATCCTGCCAGCCAACAAGAACCAAGAACAACCACAACTTAGTTACTTGTAAAAGATAGGAGGCCTCTCACATCGCCTAATCTGTTATGCCTAAACCTCCTTTATTTTTTTCTTTACAGATATATTTCTATTTAATCATGTAATATTTTCTAATTGAACTACCTCTCTACCAAAAAAATCTTAGTTTCAAAACAAGTTTTTTGAAAAAGAAAGAGTTGCCAATTACTAGATGGAAATACTATTTAGGGATGAATCGATTAAAACTTTTCTGCCATCCAAATGTTTTAATTGTCTCCCTTCTAAAAATTTCGAATCTTTAATCCTTAATCTGCTTACAATGCCATTTATTATTATGTATGCTTTATAGAATGTAAGTGATAAGGGATTAACTTGTAAATGCCTACAGATTGTAGAATTGGGTTTTTGTAGAAAGTAGAGGGCAAATAGATCTCGAAGGTTCAGCCGAAAAGGTGCTTGACAAAGTAAAAAAACTAGGGTTTGTGGATAATAGATTCGATGATTCTCAACCCCTCGTATCCACTTTATATAAGAGGAAGAGCCGAGGGATCTTCTTGTCATACAAGTTACAAATTCCGGGAGACTCTCTGAATCTTTCCCGTATAATTACATGACTCTCGATTCCTAACACAACTCTATCTTCCATATCGACGCTTGTTGGGCTTCTGGGCCTTGAAAACTTCGGGTCATGGGCCT
Source organism: Lolium rigidum (assembly GCF_022539505.1). Taxonomy (NCBI): domain Eukaryota; kingdom Viridiplantae; phylum Streptophyta; class Magnoliopsida; order Poales; family Poaceae; genus Lolium; species Lolium rigidum. Next base: position 234,332,489 of record NC_061514.1, read on the forward strand.
CCAGATAACCTCGGGTACCTTATTCGGCAGGCCCATCCGGGATGCCTATGTCAGTAGCCCCCGAGATTTTGTTTGAATCATAGAATCGAGCAAAATTTCCGACGTAGAATCAAACTATATATTTCTATACCAAGGAGTCGAATATTTCTGTTTTAGCGTCTATTTTGTATAGGGATGCTGGTAAATGGGGTTGGTTCATCTAACGAATCAGGTACTAGTTAACTGCTCTTGTGGCAAATCCGCATAAACCTACTTCGAACTCAAGTCCCTGGACTTGAACTCGGGATACTGGTGTAATTAGACACGTGCCGCTTAAGGACTTATCGCAAATCGATTTCCATACATGTTTTATCGAGTACCTAACGCGTCCGCTAGGATTTTTCTTTCGTATATGTTGATACGGATAGAGTAGTAGAGCGCATCCGGGTGCGATACCACGCCACACAGGACGGATCCTGGGGACTTACCTTCGTAAAGTTTTACGGTATCCAAAGTTTTTACCGCGACGGACGCGCTCTGGGAATATATTGTCGAGTGCCTTTACCGGCTGCTGAAGTTGCCAATTTCTTCGAGTCATTAAATGACAATATCTTGATCTCCCGATGGGAGTACATGACGAGTTATGTATAACTCGAAGATGTACGATAAAAACGTCTCACTCGTTCTTCGATACTGTCTTGTTTTTTCTCCTTCATAATTCATCGGGTGCGCGACCAGCGCTCCCGATGGGAGTAGCCCCCGAGGCTACAGTCAAGTGTTTGCACTTGGATGTAGGCTCAACTTTTGCTATCTTTGACCAACTCAATATTTTTGTCTTTCGCCTTACCCTCTTATCAGAAGTAAAAAATGATACTTCTGATAAGAGTAGCCCCCCAGCATATGAGAAGATGCTTGCATTTCATCATAGGCTCCCAAAGTTTCTCTTTTTAATTAGCCAAAATTTTCTTGTTGCTATATTTTGTTGAAGCGGTCGAAGCTTTCTTGAATGACGTCGCTGCTGACGGTAGCCACGATGTGTGCGTTGGAAAGTCACGACTCATGTCACCTCACTGGGTCATGGGTCTAAAACTCTGCGCTATCGACACGTCGCACAAGTGGGGGACACACGTCCTCCGTAATTTCCGGCACGCACGCAGTAACTTCCGCCCAGTAATTTCAGACTGATAAGACCTTTTTACCCTTTTAGACACGCGTAGGGCTGAAAACACTCCCCCTTTTCATCCAACGGTTTGGCGGATCAACTTCTCGCTATAAATTTACCGCATCGTGCTCATTTATCCCCTTCGCCGCGCTGCACATCTGCTCTCTCTCTCTCTCTCTCCGCCATTGCCGTTCCTCAAGCTTGTTGCGATGTTGCTTCCGTTCGCCTCACTCTTCCACCAAAGCACTCCCCATGGCACCACGCACAAAGCTGCTGAAGCACAAGGCCTCGGACACCGACGCACCCGTGGAGAAGACGCATGTTTCTGGTTGGGACCGATCGAAGATCTCGAACCAGGACCAGAAGAAGCTGAAGAAGCTTGGCCTGCTGAAGAAGCAGGAATCCTTGAAGTTTCCCGAAGATGAAAGCTTCCCTCATCCTCCTACCGGATTCCGGGTAACATTCATCAATTTCCTTATTCGCGGTCTCTCCACTCTGATCCATTAATTTCTTCATGGATTTTGTTCATCTACGGGATTCAGCTGCACTAGCTGACCCCGGATTCTCTCCTCCACATTTTTATTTTCATCACTCTCTGCGAGTGTTTCCTCGGCATCCATCCTCATTGGGGCCTTTGGAAACGCATTTTTTTATCACCGGCGCAACAACTCTAGGAACGTCGTCTACAATGTAGGTGCCGTTTGCATCTGCGTTCGACCCGATGTTGATTATTTCGATGTTAAATTCTCCGACTCCGTCCAAGGGTGCCGCAAGAAATGGTTGTACATCCAGGATGAGTCTGCCCTCGCCCAGGAGTACAGTATCGCGTCGTTTGAAGCTACCGAAGAAATTCAGAGGCGCCCATGCTGGGACACAGAGGCGACTGCCGAAGAAAGAGCGGCCACTGAAGCTCTGATGACTCACATCCATCAACTCCAAAACACCGACGGAAAAGAACTTTCGGGTGTTCAGATGATCGTGTACTTCCTTAGAATTCGAGTGCAGCCACTGCAGGCTCGCAAAAACCCTCTTTGGATGTACTCCGGGGCTAAAGATGTCGACCGTCTGTCCAAAGATCTCTATGTGAAGGACTTGGAGAGGCTCGTCTGACGTTTTACCTCTCTGAACAAAAACCACCCCATTCCTTCATCCTGTCGTGTGGAACCATTCAGTGCTTCCCACGCTCTTCCCAAAGTAAGTATTTCTTTCGGGTTAAGCTCTCTATTTTTGTCGACTGCTACTGATTTTCTTCGTGTTCTTATTTCCTTGTCTTTTCTTTGCTTTGTGCTTTGCAGGACCACCAAATTCTCTCTTCGCTTCCCCAACTCCCTAAAGGTGGAGAGGTGGACGGTCGAATCGTTGTTACTGACGATTCGCAAGAATCCTCTCTTCCTGAGAGTGAAACTGTGGGTTCTCAAAAATCCACGGGTTCCTCCGAAAAAGAAACCGGGTCACAGCAACAATCTGATTCTGGTCATTCTGTCTTTCCTCCTCCTGCCACTTCTCCTAGGCGCAAGAGGAAAATAAACGATGTCGAAGATTACGGTGCCTCCAAGCCTGCTGAACCGACTGCCGAAGAATCTTCTCCGGAAGAAGAGGGTGCCTTCGACCCCTTTGACGATGCTGGCGCTGTTAGCTCGTGAGTTGCTTTATTTTTCCATGTGCCTATCTCTTTGTTCTTTGGTATTCTCACATTTTGGTTTGCTGCTATATTGAAAAATCTGAGGAAGGAGCAAAGGAGGAAGAACCCGCAATTCATGGCACGGCTCCTACGAGTACGTCCAATACCATGGTTCTTCCGAAGAACACCGCACTGCTGCAGAAATTTCGCCTCCCCCACAGCAGAAAATGGAAGCGTCAACTCATGTGCCCAGCCCCCGAGCACCTTTGCCGAAGAAAGCAAAATTCTTTTTTTGCCTATGTTGGTCCATCCATGTCGAGTTTTCTTTCCCTGACTATATTGTTTATATCTTATTGTTTTTTGACAGCCCTTAATGAAGGATCTCATCAACCTGGGCTCCCAATTTATTGGGTTCCGTGATGAATCTGAATCTTTGAGAGGTAAAACTGCATTGTTCCTGCTATGACTCATATTTTTGCCAGATGATTGTTCGCCTTCTGATGATTGTCCTTTGCCTTTTGATTTTATCTTTTCAGAAGCGCTCCGCCGAGCCGAAGAACGTGCTGATTTGTTGGAGGCCAAGCTTGTAACATCCCAAGTTTTCAATAAAGAGACAAAGAGAGAATCACCCAAATACCAAATTTGAGAACCAACAAAAACTTTTTCTCATCATATAGTGCTATGCATATAGGTCACTTGATTGTTTACTTGAGTGTGCAATTGACCATGTTATGTGCTTATGTGTTTACACTCATACCTAAACCCTAACATTGATCTTTAGATCACCCAAATACAAGGGAAAAGAAATAAGAAAAGAAAAGAGAAAATCCATCTCCACACACACATATGGCTTATGCCATTTTTGCAAATTATTAACCAAGACTACTTTGGCTTGCACCATTAGTTTTAATTGGTTACTAAACATATTTAAACACCTTTGAACTCAAAGAAACTCAAATCAAATGAAAATCAAATGCAATTTCCAAGTTACATGCAATATGGTCACATGTGAAAATTATAACCTGATGCCTACTTTGGGCCCTGTTATTTCAAGATTTCTCAACTAAACTTTGCCCAACCTCTGCACCTCATCCAAGACAACATAAAAGTGAACAACTTTGCTCAAGCAACCCTATACAAACTCCTTCTGGATTCAAAGATAGCATCAAGCAAAGTTGGGACCGAGAGAACAAAGTGAAGATCATATGCATTTTGGATTTTTGCATTCCAACTCCATTTTGACCACCACCACCACCAATCTACTGCAAATAATATATGATTACACTCCACCAAAATTCAATTCAAAATTTGAAAGTCAAGTTCTTGCGGGCATTTCATCAAACACTTGGTGAGCACAAATCTGCCAAACCAAGACATGGTATTGTCCAGCAGGTTTTAGCATAAACCATCCACACTAGGTCATCACTTGTACTCCATTGACCTTCCTCTATCCTGCCAAGCACACCAGACAAGCCCTGGTACACCATGGCATCATCATCTGATGCAAAACATGCCATGCCGTGGCATGGCATGAGCTCACCATGCCCACCTGCTCTCCGGCCCTCTCCACCGTGCACCACCTTGCCAACGAGCTTCCCCACACTCCACCGAGTCTCCACGACACCAGCCCCGGTCGATTCGTGCACCACGGTGCCCGAGAACGTGACGCCCAGACACGCCCAGGATGTACACATGCACGCCAGAGCGCGCACGGCGAGCGTCGCGGACGCGTCTGGCCACGTCGACCCCGAGCGCCTCCGTTGACCCCTCCTGCTCCTCTCTGCGCCAAACGCTTCACGACGCCACGGTGAGCCGCCCAAACACTGCCATTGGTCCGCGGGAACGCCGTGCACCTCGCCCATGCCGACGACGTCCGCCACGGACACCCAGCTCGCGAGGACGGTGACGAGCTCGCCTGTGCCTCGTTTTCAACGCAATCACGCTTCACGTCATCGCCAGGACGTCGCCTGCCCGCGTGCGTCATCGCCAGCCCATGACCGCCGCTGTAGCACCGTCGACGAGGATGAGATCATCCATGCGCCCCGGCCACCTCGCGCTGCTATAAAAGGGGCGCCCCTCTGCTCAAATTGACCACACCACCCGCTTCTCCTCTTCACCCTGAGCCGCCTAGCCACCTCGCCTTGCTCGATTCACCACCACACCGCCCCAATTGCAAGATCGTCGCCGCCGCCAGTACACGGAGCCCGCCGGAGAAGGACGCCACCCCCGGCGACGCAACTGCTTCCCTCTGCTTCCCCTTCATCAACAACGTCGCCGCAGCTCGTCGCCGACCCTCGCCGCGCCGCCGGTGAGCCGTCGACCCCCTGCCGTCGCCGCCCGTAGCCTAGCTTCTCGTCGGAGACGACGATGCTCGTCGTCCGTTCGATCTAACTCTAATCCGACGGCCCTCTTTTCCTCATACCGGTTCGGTGTTTTAAACACACTGACGTGTGGTCCCCACACTCGTCGGGCGGCCCACTGCGCCGGACGCAGTACTGGGCCGGCCCATTTCCCTCCTCTGCTAGTTAGCCCGTTAGCGTTTCCCGCCGAAGCCCATCGTTTGAAATTTGAATTTTAGATTTTGATTATTATTCTCAGATGCTGTTTTCAAAATTAAATAGGGGAAAATCTACCAAACCAAATTTGACAAATTTTATATATTTGAAAACCTTGTCAAATTGTCTACAAAACTACACTGGCCCCAACTCAAGATCTGTTATAGAATAAATGTGATAAAAAGAACAAAACAGGGACTTTTCCATATTCAAATAATTCTTAAAAATCAACCAAATTAGATATTAAGTTGATTCCAACTCTAATAGCTCACTTTTGACTTACACTAATTGTTTATGCAATAAAATGGTGTGGTCACTTTGCATGATCAGGCCCTAGTTTAATGGAAGGATCATTTGACTAGTTTAACTAGTTGATATTGTCCAAAACTATTAAAGTAAATAATGTGGAGTTTTACACTCCATTTAAACTTGTCTCACATGAATTCATGGGATGCTTGGACCCCTGGTTTCAAGCTCTCTTATATGAATTACTTGAGATTTAAATCAAATGTAGTGTTACTTAAATAGTAGGAGGTGATCTACCTCATTTAAATTATTTTCCCAAGTAATACTTATGAAGAGGTTGACCTTGGTCAACCTAGGTCATATAATATTATTTGAGGAAATTAAATCTTAACAAGATTCAATGAGAGGAAATCATTTTTTTTCTGGAGAATACACCAAGGCCAACTTATGTAATAAGCATGTTGTGTGGTAGCCTAGAGGGTGTGACCCATGTGGTGTGCATTAGTCTAGTAATTAAGCTTGTGTGGTGATTATACTTCGTATTCGTATTATAGACGCTAGTACGGAAGAGTATCAAGAGGAGGAGGAGGCTTACTCCCAAGGAGAAGAAGATCAATTTGATCAATACCACTACCAAGGCAAGCTAATATACTTGCTAAGTGCAAAGCTCTCAAGAGCTATGCATCACCCCTTTTTACCTTATGCTTAGTGGTCCTATCCCAATTTTTATTATACGAGTTTTAATGCTTTATTTTCAAAGTACTTTTTGATTGATGTTTTTACTTGGTCTAGAGTAGCATATGAGCACAAGCTTAGAGCTAGAACAAGCAATGCTAAGTTAGCACCCCTCATGATTAGTGCTATTGCTAACAAATAAAACTTGACTACTCTAGATGGGAACTTGGTGAAGTGAAGTTGTTTTTGAATGATTTTTGAAAGGTGATATGACCAAGAGAAGATGGTGATTTTTGATTTAAAACTGATATTGGTTTGGATGCGATACCTTTCCAATTTACAAGTACCCCCACAATACCTGATTATGGGTAGGGCTTAGCTGGAAGTTTGTGTGTCTTAGTATGGGTTCCCTCTGAACAAGCATCATAGGGGTTACGCCGAGGCTGCCTCCGTAGTTGAGAAATGATGTGAATTGAGGTGAATTGTACGGCCAAGCCCTGTGCAGTTCCCAGGCTGACGGTTTGTCTTCACTGGGAGGCCAAGCTCATGGGGAGAGGTGCCTATACTAGGATATATAAGTGAAAGGTTAAGGTTGATGATCCGCGTCTTGAGTTACGATGATTCGGGGTTATTCCCGACGGATGTAATCAAATGTTGTGGCACAAGTGTGCAACCTCTGCAGAGTGTAAACCTATTCGAATAGCCGCGTCCACGGTTACGGACGGTTGGAAAGGCCATACAGTTTCCAATGTCATATCTTTGAAAATGATATTGAAAAGGATGATGGTGAAGTATCTTGTGGTGAATTGAATTGAAATCACCACTTGAATGGTGGGAATGACACTAATGTTCCCACTTGAGTTAGTTAGCAAAGTTGAGTCTTTTACTAAGCTGTTTATGAAATAAAACTAGCTTTATGCAAATCAAACTAGAGCTTAGTACCCCCACTAGAACTGAATAGCACTTACAATAGTATTAGTTTGCGAGTACTCAACGTACTCACGGCTTTGTCCCTGGCTATTCAAATGGCCAGAGTATGAAGACGAACAGAACTATCAAGGTGAAGATCAGCGGGACGCCTACGACAACTAGGAGTCTTCTGACGTCAAGCGTTGGCCTGTGGACTAGAGAGTCCTTGTATCTTACGCTTCCGCTATGAACTTGTGTTTGTTCGTTGATCAATAGATCAACTATTCGTGTAATATGGATGATGTGATTCCAAATGTAAGACCTTATGGTTTGTAATGAATGATGATCTGTGATACTTAACTATTATGCCTCGCAACAACAATATTCCTGGGATTGCGATGTATGACATAATAGGCATCCGGACTTAAAAATCCGGGTGTTGACAAGTTGGTATCGAGCCATTGTTTGACCTTAGAAGACCCTAGTTAGAATGGACGTTCATAAAAATTTAACTTTGAAATCAAACCAAGAAGCTATTTATGAAAATCTAATTACATTCTTGCCTTTGAGACTTTTTCAAAATTTGAATCATGCTCTTTCTTATTCGAATTTACTTAAAATTTTGCCACACTTGTTCACTCTCTAACTTACTTATCCAATTCGCTTTCAGATGGAGCAAAATGAACCCATCAACACCAAGTTCTACCAGCTTGGAAATGGTGGACACTTGATCTTCGAGCATGACCTCGACTCCCTGTCGGAGCACCTTGGCCGCCCCCACCCTGAGTTCCACGGGATTCAGGTGGACGACCAGCCGGGAGGGGAACTGCAGTGGATTATCACCGCTGACTTGAGGGGCAAGCTGGAGCCTCCCACCTCTGAGAGGATCCTTTTCTCTTTCAGGGAGAGCAACTGGCTCGACGGGCTTGCACGTGCTCTTCAGGAAGCACTTGCTCGCCTGTGCGGACAGAATGTGGAAGCACTTCAGGAGGAACGCTTTGCGCATCTTGCAAGGCGTAACCCTGAGGGAGTACCCATGGAGGTGCCCCTGCACCCCCAGTTGAGGCACCATGTGGATCACTTGGACTTCATGCTCTACCAGACTCAGAGGGACCTCGACGCCTCTCGCGCTTATGCGAACCAGACCCATGCTCACATCACCGAGCAGGGTGAGGCGATCAAGCTCCTCAACAACGATCGCAAGAGCCTTCGCCAGCAGCGTGCCAAGAAGGACGCTACGATTCGTCGCCTTCGCGCCCGGATCGCGTCACTTGAGGCCACTGTTCAGGCTCAGGAAGCTCAGCTGAATGAGATGGAGGAAGAAGGCGAAGACATTCAGGGAGGAGGCGCCTTCCCGAGTGACGACGACGACTTTGAGGAGGATGAGAACACCGAGGAGGAGGACTACGAGTTTACGGAGGCCGGAGAGGATGGAATCATCCCTATCGATGTGGATGATGAGGAAGAGTAGTTGCACTAGTTTCACTTATAGTAGGTGTGAGTTGTATCCCGTCCCTTGTATCGTAGCTCGAGAATGGTTCTTAAAACCATTGGAGTATGTGTGTAGTTTGTACTATGTGTTGCATGAATAAATGAATGTTATGTTTGTCATGAAAAGCTTACAAGTTTTCAAATTGTTTTCAAACTTAACCAAAATGAACCATAGAATGTTCCCCCTTATCTCATAATCTTCTATATATTCGAGATGGCCCCTCCAAATCGCACCAACGACGCGATGCTTGCAACTGCTGCAAACCTTGCTTGCTGACCGGGAAACTGAAAGAGCTGAACGTCAAGCCAACCTCATCGCCTTGCAGAACATCGCTAACCAAGGCCATGGAAATCATGACCACCCCGGATCCAAGCTCAAGAACTTCCAAAACACCAACCCTCCTGTGTTTAGCAAGACCGAGGAACCCCTCGACGCCGACGATTGGCTCCAGACTATGGAGAACAATGCTGGAGGTAGCCGGAGTGGAGGCCAACGAGAAAGTCTTGTTCGCCACTCACTATCTCGCTGGACCAGCCCGCGCTTGGTGGACAAGCACCCGTGCCATGAATGGAGGTCAATTCATGACTTGGGAGGATTTCAAACTGAAGTTCAGCAAGTACCATGTACCCCGGGTCTTATCAAGAAGATGAGGGATGAATTCCGTGAACTAAAACAGGGTCGCATGACGGTGGTTGAATACCGCGACAAGTTTCTCACCTTGTCAAGGTATGCCCCTGATGAAACCGACACCGTTGAAAAGAGGAAGGAGAGATTCCTGAACGGACTGCATGATGAGATGCAGACTGTCCTCGTCAACATCCCCTTCGCCGACCTCGAAGCCCTTGTTGACTCCGCCATCCAGATGGAGGGCAAGTTACACCAAGCCAATGAGAACCGCAAGCGCCGCATGGCAAATCAGAGTGGATCAAGCCACCCCCAAAAGTTTCGCCCTAGCTCAAGCGGAGGTTTCACTCCGAGAAACAACAAGCCACCGATGCAGAACTCTCGCCCTGGTTATCAGAACCGGAGTGGAGGAAACTCCAAGCCAGGAGGCTACAACCACAACAACTACAACAACAACAACAATCACAACTACAACCGCGCTCCACCCCGAGCCCCTAACAACAACAACACCAACACCGCCCCCAGAACTGGAAGCAATGCCATTCCCGTTGCGAACAAGCCAGACAAGACCACTATCACTTGTTATGAGTGTGGTGTAGTGGGGCACTACTCCAACGAGTGTCCCAAGCGTCTGGCCAAGCTCGCCGGCAACACCGCTGCACCTGCTCAGCAGCAGCGCCGTGTCTCCACCGGCAAGAAGTTCGCCCCCAACAACCCCAACAACCGCAACGGCCGCCTCTACCACATGAGCGCCGAAGAAGCCCAGGAAGCACCCGATGTTGTACTGGGTATGTTTTCTGTCAACCACACCCCTGCCAGAGTGTTGTTTGATTCCGGAGCATCTCATTCCTTTGTCACTGAAGACTTTGCATCAACAAGTAAAATTCAACCCCTCAGTTTGAAGCATGTCATGATAGTTCAAATTCCCGGATCAACCACCAAAGCTAGAAAATTTTGCAAAAATGTGCCAATCAAAATCCATGATGTAGATTTCTTTGCAAATCTAATCATACTGGGAACTAAAGGGTTGGAAGTTGTCCTAGGAATGGACTGGATGTCCAAACACAACGGATTGATAGACTGTGCCAAGAAAGCCATAACCATGACTAGTAGCACCGGTATCGTAGTTGAGCATGTCTCTGAAAAACTACCCAGAAAATTCACCTGCAACTCAAGTGTAGCCAAGCCAACACTGGATCAAATCAGGGTCGTTTGTCGTTACCCTGATGTGTTTCCGGATGACCTACCCGGTATGCCCCCGGATAGGGATATCGAGTTCATCATCGAGCTAATCCCTGGAACGGGACCTATCGCCCAGAGAGCCTATAGCATGAACCCAGCAGAGCTAGTGGAGCTGAAGAAGCAGATTGACGATATGCTAGCCAAAGGTTTGATTAGCCCGAGTGCATCCCCCTGGAGATCACCAGTTTTATTTGTGGACAAGAAGGATGGTGCCAATCGTTTATGTACGGACTACCGTAAGCTTAACGACGTCACCATCAAAAACAAATACCCGCTACCAAAGATAGAAGACCTGTTTGACCAGTTGACCGGAGCCAAAGTTTTCTCTAAGATAGATCTTAGAACTGGGTATCATCAGCTGAAGATTCGAGCCACCGATATTCCCAAGACTGCCTTTACCACTAGATATGGGTTGTACGAGTACAACGTCATGTCGTTTGGATTAACCAATGCCCCCGCTTACTTCATGAACCTCATGAATAAGATCTTCATGGAATTTCTGGACAAATTTGTCGTTGTGTTCATCGACGACATTCTTGTCTACTCCAAGTCCGAAGAGGAACATGAACAACACTTGGAGATGGTCCTAGAAACCCTTAGACACCACCAGCTATATGCCAAGTTTAGCAAATGTGAGTTTTGGCTGAAGGAAGTTGGATTCCTGGACACATCTTGTCCGCGGGAGGAATTGCCGTAGATCCCGCCAAGATTAAAACCGTTATGGAATGGCAAGCCCCAACCACTCAAACCGAGGTCCGCGCTTTTCTTGGATTAGCCGGATATTACCGCAGATTTGTAGAAGGCTTTTCGAGCATCGCTCGACCAATGACCCAACTGCTGAAAAAGGACAGAAAGTTTGAGTGGACCGATAAATGCGAAGAGAGCTTTCAACAGCTCAAGAGTAGACTGACAACAGCCCCAATACTGATCATGCCAGATATCGCAAAACCCTTTGACGTATATTGCGACGCCTCCAAGACTGGACTTGGATGCGTGCTTATGCAAGAAGGCAAGGTTGTATCCTACCTTTCAAGACAGCTCAAGCAACATGAACAGAACTACCCAACCCATGACCTCGAGCTTGCAGCCGTGGTCTTAGCCCTGAAAGTTTGGCGTCATTACCTCATGGGTAATCGATGCGAGATCTACTCCGACCACAAAAGCCTCAAATACATATTCACCCAGAAAGAGCTAAACATGAGACAACGCCGATGGATCGAACTGATCAAGGATTACGACATGGAGATTCACTACCACCCTGGCAAGGCCAATGTGGTAGCGGATGCTTTGAGTCGACTGCCGTGCCAGTTGAACTCCATGCTCGCGACCGAACAGCCCAGCTTGCATCAAGAGTTTGAACAGTTCAGATTGGAACTTGTTAGTGAGGGATTCCTAGCCAGCATAGAACTGCAACCCACCTTGGTTGGTCAGATCAAGGAAGCCCAGAAGGACAACGCTAGCATTGACGGAATAAAGAAACAGATAGCCGCAGGAAAAGCCCCCGGATTCACCGTAGACGAAGCCGGAGTGCTTTGGTACAAAGAACGTCTCTGCGTACCATCGGACTCTGACTTAAAGCAAGTCATCCTGCAAGAAGCCCATGACACCCTTTATTCAATCCACCCCGGAGGTACCAAGATGTACCAAGACCTAAAAGAACAATTTTGGTGGCACGGAATGAAGAGAGAGATCGGTAGCTATATCGCTAAGTGTGACATCTGTCAGAGAGTCAAGGCAGAACATCAACGACCCGCCGGACTATTACAACCCCTCCAGATTCCGGAATGGAAATGGGACTCCGTAGGAATGGACTTCATCACCGGACTGCCCAAATCCAGCAAAGGCAATGATTCAATATGGGTCGTGGTCGATAGATTGACCAAAGTCGCCCATTTCATCGCCGTCAAAACCACCTATCAAGGCCCAAAGCTAGCTGAACTTTACATCTCCCGAATAATCGCTCTGCACGGAACCCCCAAATCGATAGTGTCAGATAGAGGATCACAGTTCACCTCAAGGTTACGGCGAGAAAGTGCATGAAGGACTAGGCACTCGCCTAAATTTCAGCACAGCCTATCACCCTCAGACTGACGGACAGACCGAGAGAGTCAACCAGATACTGGAAGACATGTTGAGAGCTTGCGTCCTAGAATATGGATCCAAGTGGGAAGACTGCCTGCCTTACGCAGAATTCTCGTACAACAATAGCTACCAAGCCAGTTTGCAAATGGCCCCCTTTGAAGCCCTGTACGGAAGGAAGTGCCGTACCCCCCTGAACTGGTCAGAAGTCGGAGAGAGCCAAGTCTTTGGACCAGATGTCCTCCGAGAAGCCGAAGAGAAGGTGCACAAGATCCGCGAGTACCTCAAGACCGCTCAGTCAAGACAGAAGAGCTACGCCGACAAGCGACGTCGAGAGATGACCTTCGAGATTGGAGACTTTGTCTATCTCAAAGTGTCACCCCTCAAAGGAATGCAGAGATTCCAGCTGAAGGAAAGCTCGCCCCCGGATATGTCGGACCTTTCAAAGTCCTGAGCCGCCGAGGAGAAGTTTCATATCAACTTAAACTACCGGAGGAAATGTCGGCGGTGCACAATGTGTTTCACATCTCGCTACTCCGAAAGTGCCTTGAAGTCCCCGAGAAGACTGAAGTGTTCAAGAATATCGATCACCGCTCGGTGGATATCAACACGGATTTGACATACCGTGAAGTGCCTATTCGCATCCTGGAAGAAGCCTTCAGGACCACCCGCACCAGGAGTATCAAGTTTCTGAAGATTCGGTGGAGCAATCACACCGAAGATGAAGCCACTTGGGAACGCGAAGAGGACATGAAGAAGGAATACCCGGATCTCTTTAGTACCTAATTTTTTCTTTAGATCTCGGGACGAGATCTTTTGTAAGGGGAAGGGTTTGTAACATCCCAAGTTTTCAATAAAGAGACAAAGAGAGAATCACCCAAATACCAAATTTGAGAACCAACAAAAACTTTTTCTCATCATATAGTGCTATGCATATAGGTCACTTGATTGTTTACTTGAGTGTGCAATTGACCATGTTATGTGCTTATGTGTTTACACTCATACCTAAACCCTAACATTGATCTTTAGATCACCCAAATACAAGGGAAAAGAAATAAGAAAAGAAAAGAGAAAATCCATCTCCACACACACATATGGCTTATGCCATTTTTGCAAATTATTAACCAAGACTACTTTGGCTTGCACCATTAGTTTTAATTGGTTACTAAACATATTTAAACACCTTTGAACTCAAAGAAACTCAAATCAAATGAAAATCAAATGCAATTTCCAAGTTACATGCAATATGGTCACATGTGAAAATTATAACTCGATGCCTACTTTGGGCCCTGTTATTTCAAGATTTCTCAACTAAACTTTGCCCAACCTCTGCACCTCATCCAAGACAACATAAAAGTGAACAACTTTGCTCAAGCAACCCTATACAAACTCCTTACGGATTCAAAGATAGCATCAAGCAAAGTTGGGACCAGAGAACAAAGTGAAGATCATATGCATTTTGGATTTTTGCATTCCAACTCCATTTTGACCACCACCACCACCAATCTACTGCAAATAATATATGATTACACTCCACCAAAATTCAATTCAAAATTTGAAAGTCAAGTTCTTGCGGGCATTTCATCAAACACTTGGTGAGCACAAATCTGCCAAACCAAGACATGGTATTGTCCAGCGAGGTTTTAGCATAAACCATCCACACTAGGTCATCACTTGTACTCCATTGACCTTCCTCTATCCTGCCAAGCACACCAGACAAGCCCTGGTACACCATGGCATCATCATCTGATGCAAAACATGCCATGCCGTGGCATGGCATGAGCTCACCATGCCCACCTGCTCTCTGGCCCTCTCCACCGTGCACCACCTTGCCAACGAGCTTCCCCACACTCCACTGAGTCTCCACGACACCAGCCCCGGTCGATTCGTGCACCACAGTGCCCAGGAACGTGACGCCCAGACACGCCCAGGATGTACACATGCACGCCAGAGCGCGCACGGCGAGCGTCGCGGACGCGTCTGGCCACGTCGACCCCAAGCGCCTCCGTTGACCCCTCCTGCTCCTCTCTGCGCCAAACGCTTCACGACGCCACGGTGAGCCGCCCAAACACTGCCATTGGTCCGCGGGAACGCCGTGCACCTCGCCCATGCCGACGACGTCCGCCACGGACACCCAGCTCGCGAGGACGGTGACGAGCTCGCCTCGTGCCTCGTTTTCAACGCAATCACGCTTCACGTCATCGCCGGGACGTCGCCTGCCCGCGTGCGTCATCGCCAGCCCATGACCGCCGCCGTAGCACCGTCGACGAGGATGAGATCATCCATGCGCCCGGCCACCTCGCGCTGCTATAAAAGGGGCGCCCTCTCGCTCAAATTGACCACACCACCCGCTTCTCCTCTTCCCCCTGAGCCGCCTAGCCACCTCGCCTTGCTCGATTCACCACCACACCGCCCCAATTGCAAGATCGTCGCCGCCGCCAGTACACGGAGCCCGCCGGAGAAGGACGCCACCCCCGGCGACGCAACTGCTTCCCTCTGCTTCCCCTTCATCAACAACGTCGCCGCAGCTCGTCGCCGACCCTCGCCGCGCCGCCGGTGAGCCGTCGACCCCCTGCCGTCGCCGCCCGTAGCCTAGCTTCTCGTCGGAGACGACGATGCTCGTCGTCCGTTCGATCTAACTCTAATCCGACGGCCCTCTTTTCCTCATACCGGTTCGGTGTTTTAAACACACTGACGTGTGGTCCCCACACTGTCGGGCGGCCCACTGCGCCGGACGCGATGCTCGGGCCGGCCCATTTCCCTCCTCTGCTAGTTAGCCCGTTAGCGTTTCCCGCCGAAGCCCATCGTTTGAAATTTGAATTTTAGATTTTGATTATTATTCTCAGATGCTGTTTTCAAAATTAAATAGGGGAAAATCTACCAAACCAAATTTGACAAATTTTATATATTTGAAAACCTTGTCAAATTGTCTACAAAACTACACTGGCCCCAACTCAAGATCTGTTATAGAATAAATGTGATAAAAAGAACAAAACAGGGACTTTTCCATATTCAAATAATTCTTAAAAATCAACCAAATTAGATATTAAGTTGATTCCAACTCTAATAGCTCACTTTTGACTTACACTAATTGTTTATGCAATAAAATGGTGTGGTCACTTTGCATGATCAGGCCCTAGTTTAATGGAAGGATCATTTGACTAGTTTAACTAGTTGATATTGTCCAAAACTATTAAAGTAAATAATGTGGAGTTTTACACTCCATTTAAACTTGTCTCACATGAATTCATGGGATGCTTGGACCCCTGGTTTCAAGCTCTCTTATATGAATTACTTGAGATTTAAATCAAATGTAGTGTTACTTAAATAGTAGGAGGTGATCTACCTCATTTAAATTATTTTCCCAAGTAATACTTATGAAGAGGTTGACCTTGGTCAACCTAGGTCATATAATATTATTTGAGGAAATTAAATCTTAACAAGATTCAATGAGAGGAAATCATTTTTTTTACGGAGAATACACCAAGGCCAACTTATGTAATAAGCATGTTGTGTGGTAGCCTAGAGGGTGTGACCCATGTGGTGTGCATTAGTCTAGTAATTAAGCTTGTGTGGTGATTATACTTCGTATTCGTATTATAGACGCTAGTACGGAAGAGTATCAAGAGGAGGAGGAGGCTTACTCCCAAGGAGAAGAAGATCAATTTGATCAATACCACTACCAAGGCAAGCTAATATACTTGCTAAGTGCAAAGCTCTCAAGAGCTATGCATCACCCCTTTTTACCTTATGCTTAGTGGTCCTATCCCAATTTTTATTATACGAGTTTTAATGCTTTATTTTCAAAGTACTTTTTGATTGATGTTTTTACTTGGTCTAGAGTAGCATATGAGCACAAGCTTAGAGCTAGAACAAGCAATGCTAAGTTAGCACCCCTCATGATTAGTGCTATTGCTAACAAATAAAACTTGACTACTCTAGATGGGAACTTGGTGAAGTGAAGTTGTTTTTGAATGATTTTTGAAAGGTGATATGACCAAGAGAAGATGGTGATTTTTGATTTAAAACTGATATTGGTTTGGATGCGATACCTTTCCAATTTACAAGTACCCCCACAATACCTGATTATGGGTAGGGCTTAGCTGGAAGTTTGTGTGTCTTAGTATGGGTTCCCTCTGAACAAGCATCATAGGGGTTACGCCGAGGCTGCCTCCGTAGTTGAGAAATGATGTGAATTGAGGTGAATTGTACGGCCAAGCCTCGTGCGGTTCCCGGGCTGACGGTTTGTCTTCACCGGGAGGCCAAGCTCATGGGGAGAGGTGCCTATACTAGGATATATAAGTGAAAGGTTAAGGTTGATGATCCGCGTGTCGAGTTACGATGATTCGGGGTTATTCCCGACGGATGTAATCAAATGTTGTGGCACAAGTGTGCAACCTCTGCGAGTGTAAACCTATTCGAATAGCCGCGTCCACGGTTACGGACGGTTGGAAAGGCCATACAGTTTCCAATGTCATATCTTTGAAAATGATATTGAAAAGGATGATGGTGAAGTATCTTGTGGGGAATTGAATTGAAATCACCACTTGAATGGTGGGAATGACACTAATGTTCCCACTTGAGTTAGTTAGCAAAGTTGAGTCTTTTACTAAACTGTTTATGAAATAAAACTAGCTTTATGCAAATCCAACTAGAGCTTAGTACCCCCACTAGAACTGAATAGCACTTACAATAGTATTAGTTTGCGAGTACTCAACGTACTCACGGCTTTGTCCCTGGCTATTCAAATGGCCAGAGTATGAAGACGAACAGAACTATCAAGGTGAAGATCAGCGGGACGCCTACGACAACTAGGAGTCTTTGACGTCAAGCGTTGGCCTGTGGACTAGAGAGTCCTTGTATCTTACGCTTCCGCTATGAACTTGTGTTTGTTCGTTGATCAATAGATCAACTATTCGTGTAATATGGATGATGTGATTCCAAATGTAAGACCTTATGGTTTGTAATGAATGATGACTGTGATACTTAACTATTATGCCTCGCAACAACAATATTCCTGGGATTGCGATGTATGACATAATAGGCATCCGGACTTAAAAATCCGGGTGTTGACAAAGCTTAAGTCCAGCGAGATGGCTCGCAAGAAAGCCGAAAAAGAAGCCGCAGCTGTCGAGGGTCTCTGCCAAAGACTCAAGACTACTGAGGATGCTTTAAGCGAGAGAGAGGCCCGGCAAATTGAGCGTGAAAACACCATAGTGGACCACTTCGATACGCAGAAACGAAGATTCATTAGGACGATTTTACTTCACTTGCCTTTTGCTTCTGCCTTTATTTGTTTGTCTCTGATGTTGATGAACCCGTGATTTGCTCCAGCAGGGCGGATGGGTGAAGAATATACCTTGCACGAGGAGACCGAGGACCGTCTGCTCGACACTCTCTCAATCTTTGAGCTAAATGGTGACTTGGCGTGCACCAACATTTCCAATGCCCGGTCCACGTTTAAGCGCATCTTCCCCCATTTCTTCCCCAAGGAGACGCAGCCGGAGATTTTCTCTGAGCTCGTCCAACGCTTCCTGACGAAGGAAGATCCTGCTTTGGCCCATCGTCAGGGTAGCCTGAAGATTGGAGTCGAAGGGACCATCGCCTTGGTCGCTGCCAGCGGTCAGGAAGTTGACTGGGTGAAGGCTGGCACTCCCCAAGGACAGAACAAGGAAAAGTGGAAGGCTCTGGTGAGGGACGCCAAGCCCCACTCGAAGAAAATCATCGCCTATCTTGACCCGAAGTCTGTTGCGTCCACTAGCACTGTCAGGACGGAGGTCAAGTAGACCAACCCGTGTCTATTTTTCCTTTCCTTTTGTAGTTGTCGCCTTATTTTGCTAATCGCGATAACTCATGTCGACTCGCTAGGAGTCGCCTTTTATACGGACCCTCTTTTATGTATATGTATTGAATGTTAATGAAAAAGTGTTCCTTGCTGAATGATTGATGTCGATATTTATTTCTTCCAGTTGATTTTTGATAACTATACCGAAGCTGCCGGCGTTTTCTTGGACGATTCTTCGTGCGCTGACTCAATTCATCAAGAACTTTCCGATCTTCGACAGCAACTCCAAGCTATGAGGAATCAGGCTGTGATTGTTATGGACCGGTCTCGCAAATCTTCGGATCGTGAATAAGTGTGGTGACCCTGCATACCACTGCATGTTGTAGTATGCTAGTCGTTGATATAACATTCACGAAGTACCATTCCGCAAATATTACATCCCTCAGAGTAGTACAACAGAACATAGCAGGGTCCATAACTCATTCACTTATTATTACAAGCATCAAACATATATTGTCTTGGAGCTCCTCTTGGGTCCTAAGAGGGATACCCCGGGTTCGAGGCGAACCCACCTTAACTTACAATACGTAAGTTTCACTAGGTTATACATTTATTACCACGAGCAGCTAAATACTAGGTGTTCCCACCGCTCGGCTACAACTACTACTTGGTGCTTCTAGGCTTGATCTCCACCGGAAGCCTCCCCGGTTCCGTAGACTATGAGATAGTCTACGCCTTCAATACCTCCTGAGAGGTCTGGTTCTTCATAGCCGATGATCTCGGCTCCTTCAGGGTTGTCGTAGCTCTCCTCCAGACGATTCGGACAATCTAAGCAAGGGATTTAAGAGTGGGATGAGTACGAGCGTACTCAACAAGTTCATTATAGGAAAGAGGTGTTTAATGCACTACCTACGATATTAGACCAGAAAGTCTAATACCAATGCAAGTTTTGTTAAACATTTCTTCAAGAGATTGCTTTTATTTCAAAGAGCTATGTCCGTCGACCTTCACCGGTTTACTAGAACTTCATGGAGCTCCTTTCCGGCCGCGTTCGCAGTTCCTCATCCCGGAACAGTGGAGTGACAGGTCACGGCTCTTTACACTCTGCAGAGGTGTGTTGCTTTACCCATAAGAGATCTTAACCTTGGTGCCAACCGAGTCTAGTTCTCGTCCACACTTCCTTTGGTGTGAGGCCCGGTATAAGGTCTAGCCAATCATGTTCCTCTCGCTACCTCGAACACCCACCCTTTGTTGCATGCCCCGACCCCGGGTCCACGCCGGTCCCATTATTCCTGTAGATTTCAAGGTGGACCCCGACCACGACGACAGTCGTCGGGCTCTACCATACACTCCTACGCCGGTAGCTGCAACCCATCATAGACCGCAATACCGTGGGGACTTAGGACTCCCCAGCCTCACCGCTTGCTCCTTCGGGCGACAAGTGTACTACGGACTATGCCGTGGGGACTTAGGACTCCCTGAGCCTCACCGCTTTCCCCCTTGGATCACAAGTGTACTACGGTAAAGCGCATCCGTTGATGAACGAGAGGTGGAAACACTTTTGACTACTCCGTCCCACTCCGGATCTTATGGTTAACACGGGTATTACGGCACAAGAATCACTGGCGACATTTGTTGTTTAATCCTAGATGGATATAAACCCTTGCAATGGAACCTCCACCATATCAACACAATCCATGGTTCCATTGCCCACCACATAGTCATATTCATAGTTATGAAAGTAGTGATTTTGGTTTTTATGCAATAGTGATAACCATAGTACTTTGCAAGTAATTTGATAGAAATACTCAAATGACATGAGCAAGTGATGAACTTGCCTCGAACACCGCAAAGTTTTGCAGTTGGATGGTGTGGACTGACCCTTGTCCTCTGGTTCTGAAAAATAGCATCATTGTCCGATAAGGGCAATGGTTAAAGAAGCAATTATGCATGATTCTAGTTTTAGGGTTTGTTCCCCCCTTCTGATGTCGTTGTTATTTTATGAGAGGTTAGTACTAAGATGGATTTGGAGATACTCTGTTTAGGGTAAATACAACCTTGAAATATTGTCAAGGTGTTTTGAAAATCCAATAGCATTAATGGACTTATTTTCATTATTGAAAATAATATGTGTGTTTTAAATCATTATTTAAGTCCTCAAGATAGGACTTATTCTTAATTGTCTTCAAAAATTCTCTTTGATATTTTATTTAAATAGAGAATTTTATGCTGATCCTTTTTCATAATTTTAATTTATTTTTTTCAGCTTTTATCAATTTTCTATTGAATTTCAAAGTTTCATGTATTTATTGAATTGTGAAAAGTCATTTTTGCCCCTGGGCCCACCTGTCAGGGTGGCCCAGTGGGTTGGGCTAAACCAGCTCGGGTCCAACCGACCCGAGCGGTCGCTTGCTCACTCCCTCACCTCGCGCCGCTCGACCTAACCCTAATCCCCTCCGCTCTCACTAGCGACCTGCGTCGCCCGCACCGTCGCCGGCCGATTCCGGTGGTCTCCGGCCGCCATGGCTTACGCCATGGGGCGCAATCGAACCGCCAGACGACGGCGATTCGCTCCCTCCGCGTCGATTTGGAGCTGATGCTGTCCCTCGCTCGTCATCGACCCTCACCGCCATGCCTAGGGTTCGGGATCCGCTTGATCCTGTGGTTCCCCAAGCTCCGGGCGTGATGGTGATGTGGCCGCCACGATGGGGTGGTGCTGTGGCGCCGCCATGGCCTGGCTTGGCCTAGCGCCGCCGAGCCCTGGCGTGTGCCGCCGTGGCCGCCATGGTGGTTGGCCAGCTCGACCCTGGTACATCCTCCACCGCTTCTTCTCTCTTATGTCCTGTTCTTCTTCCTCTCTCAGTAGCTCTAGCCAACGCGTTCCTCCTCATGGAGGCCTGCCGTGCTGTTGCTGCTGCTCTGTTGCGCCTAGCTTGCTGTGTGGCGTGTGCTGTTGCTGCTTGTGCTACTGCCATGGATTCTAGCTACGGTGCTGCCCTATTCTGCTTATTAGCTAGGCTTAATTCTTGCTATCTTGATTGTGCACAGTTTCGTGCATGTTTCAGAGCCACATGCTTGTTGAATCTTGCATATCTGTCTTGGATCCTTCCCTATGCCTCTGTTCTAGTTACTATTCTTGCTAGACATTCATGTGTATTCAATTTGGCTGCCCTGGCCTGATTACCATGTGTATTCCTTTCAATTTGCAAGTTCCAGGGCACTGGTATGCTGTCCCTTGTGCTCAATTTCATGTGTATGCTTGATTGAGCATTACTGCTGGTTTAACTGCATGATTCAGTGATGAGCACTAAGTGCTTTACTAAATTATCTTGATCTAGAGGTTCATCCTTCCTTGGATGTGCTTCTGGATACAATCATTTAATTATCTATTTATGTGTATGTGTGTGGCACAGATCAGTGCTGGTGCTTGCTCAAGCATCGACTGATGCTTGCGATGATCCTCCGGATCATTAGCATGTGTCTGTTTCATGATTTACTTGTTATTATCAATTATCTATGTTGCCTTTATTGATTGAGTGGATAATTGATGTGAACTGTGATACAGTAATGATCATCACATTTGATTGGCTTAGGCTAGATGGATGCCCACAGTGGTTGGGAACCCTAGCCCTTCTTTGAACCCAATCGTGGTGATGATAATTGTATTTGGCTTGTTGGTTTGGCTGTTCTAGGGTTTGAGGTGACCCTGGCAGTAGTCATATGCTGCCCTAGGGTAGCTCCCCTATTTGGTGGATTTCTGTTGATGGATAGATGCTTACTGGCTAGTCACTTAGTGAATTTCCAGTAGCCTTGATGTTGATAAATAGGATAGGCACATGTTGCCTGTCAATCTGATGGTTTAGCTAGGCTAATGGGTGCCTTGGGAACCTGAATGACTACAAGGAGTAAATCCATGCTGGATTTCTCTGGTTTTGACACTGTGTTGTCACAACCAGTGTTCCCTGGTTTATTTTCCTTTTAGCCTTGGTTGTACTTGCTGGCACCAATTGGTTTAGTAACCAAATGATGATACACCCAGGGTTTTCCTACCCTTCTGTGCTCCTGTGATGCAAGCATGCTTAAGTATGAGCAAGATATGATCTTGCTCAGGCTCTTGTGTGGTATACCTCACTCCAGCTCCTAGAAATAGGTGTTGGTGTAGAGGATTGCTTCGTGATGCTTGGTTTGCTTGCCCTCGCTCCTCCTTGCAAGCTTGTGGTGCTTTACTCCATCCGGTACTTGCTCACAGCTGACAGCTTCTTGATGAATCTGTCCCCGGATGGTTTCGGTGGCTTGTTGTTCTTCCCTGTTCTAAGTGTTCTTGCTGTTCTTGGTGAACTTACCCAGGAGCTTGTGTCGATGGAATGTTTAGGGTTTGGATGGAAAAAGGTTTTATATCATTCTCACTTTGCTCTCCTAGTCGACAACTGAGCTCGGCACCATTTTGGTGACTCCCCGGCTTGTGTGTGTCTGTTGTGCATGCACATAGCCCGGTGAGCTGCCCGGTTGTGTGTGTGTGCAAGTGCCGTGCACCTAGGCTTGATTCTATCTATGGCATGGACCTCGCTCTGCGAAACTTGAGCATATCCATCTCATTCCATTGTTTGCTAACCTGCCAAGTGGCTTTGCCACTTGGCTTAATACTTGTTTATTTGTGTATGTGTGCAGGTACCAAGTGCTGATCAGGATGAATTCAAGATCAGCAAGATCATAGAATTCATGAAAATCACTTTGTAGTTAGTTTATTTAGATAACTTGTAATTTTCCTTTTCTTTTTTCTATTTATTCAATTCTTGTAATGTGTTGTAATTCCATAATTCAAATCTGAATATTGTAAAGACAATGTATAATGTGTGTGATTATCAATAAAGCTCAATTTTTCCTTAATGAGCTTTAAGTAATTGTTGTATTACTTATATTCTTGCTTAATGATAATTGTTTATTAAATTATCTCAAATTTGAATTATGTGATAACCATTTAATGTTTGAATTTGAAATTCAAATTCAAAGTTGTTTGAATTCATTCAAACAACTTAACTTGTAATTCAATCATGCAACTTAAGATTTTTAATGCAATATCACTCTCTCTTCTCAAAACCCTAATTTTAGACAAGTAGGAACAAGTTCATCGCACTCTCGAAACCCTAACCCTGTAAGGTGTCGAGAGAGAAACTTGTCCCCCTTCGATGCAGTTTTTGTTTAAAAGTGCGAAATTTCCCCGTAAGTTACAATGCAATGCACATCTCTTTCTAAATATACCCCTCGATCGTCTCTAAACCTGGGATATTACAGCCTTTCCCCCTTAAAGAAAACTTCGTCCCGAAGTTGTGGTGGTAATACCTGAAAAGTTCGGGGTATGTTTTCCTCAGGTCTTCCTCTTTTTCCCAAGTAGCTTCCCTCTCGGGATGATGCTTCCATTGTATCTTGCGATATTTTATGGCTCGATTCCTCGAGTTGTTTCAGCTTTCCTCGAGAATCTTTGCTCGGCTTCTCGATGTACGTCAAATCTGGTTGTAATTCAAGTTCTTCATGTGATACCGGCTCATCTCGGGGTCTTCAAACACTTTCTCGAGTTGCGACACATGGAATACGTTGTGAACTCCGAGATAACCTTCCCGGTAGTTCCAATTCGAAGGCTAACCCTC
This sequence comes from Lolium rigidum, assembly GCF_022539505.1. Lineage (NCBI taxonomy): Eukaryota > Viridiplantae > Streptophyta > Magnoliopsida > Poales > Poaceae > Lolium > Lolium rigidum. The sequence goes on from NC_061514.1 coordinate 234,356,503, forward strand.
GGTTTTGACTCAGAATCTTGAAAGGTCCGATGTATCTAGGGTTGAGCTTTCCTTTTACTCCAAACCTCTGGAGTCCTTTCATCGGGCTCACCTTAAGGTATACCATGTCTCCAACTCGTGGCTCCCATGTTCTCCTCTTTTGATCGGCATAACTCTTCCTGTCGGCTCCGGGCTATTTTGAGCCTATCTCTCGATGATGTCAATGATTTGTTGCTTTTCCTTGACATAATCAGGGTTGAACTCTTTGCTTGCTCCGGCTTCATACCAACATATCGGGGATCTACACTTCCTTCCGTAGAGAGCTTCAAACGGTGCCATCTTGATGCTGCTTTGATAGCTATTATTGTATGAAAACTCTGCTAGTGGCAAGTGCTCCTCCCATGATCCTCCGAAATCTAGGGCACAAGCCCTAAGCATATCCTCTAGGATCTGGTTGGTTCTCTCGGTTTGTCCACCGGTCTGGGGATGATAAGCGGTACTATAGTCCAACTTGGATCCTAAAGCTTCGTGTAGTTGCTTCCATAATGCTGATGTGAACACGGATCCTCGATCCGACACGATCTTCTTGGGCACTCCATGCTTACTCACGATCTCTTTGATGTAAAGATCGATGAGTTTCTCTCCTTTATCCCGCTGATTTACCGCTAAGAAGTGTGCACTCTTCGTCAACCGGTCCACGATTACCCATATCATGTCCTTCTTTTTATTGGTCATGGGTAGTCCGGTGATGAAATCCATCCCTATTTCTTCCCATTTCCACTCTGGTATAGGTAAAGGTTGTAACTTTCCTGCCGGACTTTGGTGTTCAGCCTTCACCCTTTGGCAGGTATGACATTCCGCCACATATTGTGCTATCTCTCTCTTCATGTTGTTCCACCAGAATAACTCCTTTAGATCCATGTACATCTTCGTACTTCCCGGATGAATAGAGTATGGTGTTTGATGGGCTTCCCGGAGTATTACTTCCTTGATTTCAGCAATATCTGGAACACAAATTCTCTTCTGGAACCATAGTGATCCTGATTCTCCTCGGTGAAATTCTGATGGTCTTCCTTCATCTATCCTTCTCATCTCCTCCAGGATGAATGGATCGTCTAGCTGACCCATCATTATCTCATTCTTCAAGTTGACATTAAGCTCATCGGCTACTTGTAAAGCCGATAGTCCTTCATGAGCTTCCTTCTCCCAAAGTTGTATCTGAGCTTGGCTTATTTCCTTCCTCAACTCCGGTGATAACTCTTGTTCCACTCCTCCAGTGCTCTTCCTACTCAAAGCATCTGCTACAACATTGGCCTTCCCTGGAGTGTAATTGATGGTCAAATCATAATCCTTGATCAATTCTAGCCATCTTTTCTGTCTCATGTTGAGTTCCTTCTGAGTGAAGAAATATTTGAGACTCTTATGATCTGTATAGAGCTCACACTTGGCTCCATAAAGGAAATGTCTCCATGTTTTGAGTGCAAATACAACTGCTGCTAGCTCTAAATCATGTGTTGGATAATTCACTTCATGAGGTCTGAGTTGCCTCGATCCATAAGATATCACTTTCCGATCTTGCATGAGTACGCAACCCAATCCATGTTTGGATGCGTCACAGTACACGGTGTAATCCTTGCCAACTTCTGGAACTGCTAACACCGGTGCCGTGGTGAGTTTCTCTTTTAGAGTTTGAAAACTCTTCTCACACTCCTCTCGTCCACACAAATGGTGTGTTCTTTCTTAACAGCTTCGTCATTGGTCCTGCTATCTTGGAGAATCCTTCAATGAATCTCCGGTAATAACCTGCCATTCCTAGGAATCCTCGGATTTCCTTGACAGTCTTGGGTGCTTCCCATTCTAAAACTGCTGCGACCTTGCTTGGGTTAACAGCTATTCCATCTTTGCTAATGACATGACCAAGAAATTCCACTTGACCTAGCCAAAATTCACACTTGCTAAATTTGGCATAGAGTTGATGTTCTCTTAGTGTTTGCAACACTAATCTCAAATGTTCAGCATGTTCGGCCTTGTTCTTGGAATAGATCAAGATATCATCAATGAATACAATGAAAAATTTGTCTAGATATGGCATGAAAATCTTATTCATGAGATTCATGAATATTGCTGGGGCATTGGTTAATCCAAAAGGTACTACAAGGTATTCGTGATGTCCGTACCTTGAAACAAAGGCAGTTTTCAGAACGTCTTCCTTCTTGATCTTTATCTGGTGATAACCGGATCTTAGATCAATTTTGGAAAAGACTCCCGAGCCTCTAACTTGATCAAATAGATCTTGAATTCTTGGAAGTGGATACTTGTTCTTGATTGTGACATTGTTCAAATTTCTGTAGTCTCCGCACATCCTTCTACCACCATCTCTTTTATCCACGAAGATTACAGGTGATCCCCATGGTGAAACACTTTCTTGTATAAATCCTTTCTGTTCCAAGTCATCCAATTGCTCCTTAAGTTCTTTCAACTCCTTGGGCCCCATCTTGTATGGTGCCTTAGCAATCGGAGCTGTTCCTGGAATTAGGTCGATAGTGAATTCTATCTCCCTATCTGGTGGCATACCAGGTAATTCCGCAGGAAACACATCCTGGAATTCATTCACTACCGGTATGTCTTCCAATTTCACTTCCTTCATGCTGTTCAGCTGTAGCTCCACTTCAATCTGTGTATGTTTGTCGCCTTGGTAAATCATTCTACTTCCATCGGGGCTTTTCAACGATACCGTCTTATTCACACAGTCGATCAATGCTCCATTAGCTTCCAACCAGTTCATACCAAGAATGACATCAATGTCCTTCATCGGTAAAATGAACAGGTCCGCGTCAAACGCGCACTTATTGATCATGATGACTTGTTTTTGTTTGGTATGGGTTACTACTATCGTTCCCCCGCGAAAGTATGGTTATGGGTGTATCTAACTTAGTGCAACTAATCCCATGTTTGATGATGAATTGTTGAGAAATGAATGATGTAGTTGCACCAAGTATCAAAAAGTACTTTGCCAGGATGAGTGAGTATCTGGAGCGTACCTATCACCGCCTGATCGGAGTTGACCACCTCCTCCAGACTGGTTCAGTTCAGCTTGCCGAAGGGCTTCTTATTCTTCCAGTTCCCTCCGGTGTTTCCTCCTCGGCTTCCACCTCCTCCAGACTGACTTCCTCCGGTGTTTCTCTTGGGGCAGTCCTTCAGCATGTGCCCCTCCTGACGACAACCAAAGCATATAATCCTTGGTTTCTTGCAATCCTTGGCGAAATGCCCTGTGAGTCCACGACTTCTGCAAACTATTTGATTTGCAGTACCGGAATGCTTGGTTCTTCCTACTACCGTAGTAGTTGCTGTTGTTGTTGTTGTTGTTGTTGTATCTGGGCTTGAAACTCAAGCTGGTATTAGGCTTGTTACTAACAAACCTCTTAGGCTCAAACTTGGCCTTTTTCCTTTTCTCTTCCTGCAGTTGTTTGAAATCATCTTCCGCAGTGATGGCCGCATCCACCAACTCTTGAAACTCCGTCGCTCTCATCATACGGAGCTGTACTTTGAACTGGGGACTTAACCCCCTCAGAAACCTTTTCTTCTTCTTGTCCTCAGTGTTGACTTCTTCAACAACATACCATGACAGCTTAGAGAATTCCCTGACATAGGTCAGGATGGCCTTGTCCTTTTGCTCGAGACTTTCAAATTCTCGACGCTTCAGTTCCACAATACTTTCAGGGACATTGGATTCCCTGAACTTCTTGGCAAACTCCTCCCAGGTAAATACCTTTCCAGCCGGATAAACGGCTACTATATTGTCCCACCATGATGCGGCAGGTCCACACAGCAGGTGGGTAGCATAACGGACCTTCTCTTGGTCATTGCATCCAACGGTATTGAGCTTTCGCTCGGTATCCATAAGCCAATCTTCCGCGTCCATTGGCTCGGGCGCGTATGCGAAAGATATAGGCTTGGTGTTCTGGAAGTCTGCTAAGGTGACTCCCGGGTTCTCGGGTCTCTCTACCCGGTTCTGTTGCAGCAGCTCTTGAAAGAATTTGTTTTGCTGCTCCAACGTCACACGTTGTCGTTCCTCCACCAGCTGCATGTACTGGACGAAATTCTGCTGCGTCATGGGTGGTGGTGGTGGTGGAAACTGATTCCTGGCTGCTTTGTCAGCCTCTTCCTTTTGCTTCGCCTCGCGCTCCATGCGCTGCGCTTCGCTCTCCTCTCCTATTGGTCCCGACATAACCCCCTAGTTCTGCAACACAAGATGACACTCATAATTACTCCATGCGCAAGTTTTCTGAGCTCAACACTGTGCACAGAACTAGTCACGCAATGGAAATCAAGAAGCAAATCCAAATCATACAAAACTTATACCATATATTTACATACTTAAGTGGTCTTATTACAATACTCAAGTCGATGTGAGTATGCAAACTCACTTATTAAAGTATATGTACAAATTTCTACAAAATATTACACACTACAATACGTGGTACTTGTGTATTGTAGTCCTGCTTCCCTTGGTAATCTCTAGTCGATCTTCACTCCCGATACATTCCAGGCTTCCATCCGGTCGAACGTGTCGTTCTCCTGACAAAACCTGGAACATAAGGTCTCCCCGTTGGCTGGTAGTCGGAATCAGATGATGATCCTAGGGAGAAATCAGTGTTCACGAACTGATCATTCAGTGCATCGTAGTCCACCCATCGGGTATACTACCCAGTACCTACACCATAGGTATTTCCTACATTCGTATCCGACTCAACCTGTGTCGGATACCCTCCAACTTCTTCCTCATTCCACGGATAACTTTGGTGCTGAGGTACTATGAGTTCCAGTATCAGACCCCCAACGCCAACCCGTGGAGTTCTCTATAGGAGTCACGGAACGCTGATTGTTTCCGGATTCCTCTCCGCCCTCATATCCCCCATAGGAACTTCCCAGATAGTTCCCGGTGTGTAACAGTGTAGCTTCACGCTCAAGAGGATCTATACTAATGTAGTCACCAGCTGAGTAGACTGGTGTGTGCACCTCCTTCTCCATAGGTTCTTTCCCCTTAGTCTCCTCCTTGGGTTCAGTAAACTCTTCTAGCATTGTATCAATTGCTCCCGTCAAATGATGGTTCAACTGAAAGAACAACGATAGTAAGTTGCGGCTATTGTCCATGTATTTTGCGGCTTCTGCTGGTTTGCGTTTTGCATATTTAAAATGGTTCAGCATGGGATCATCGTCCTCCTCCATATGAGGAATGTGTGTGAATTCGGAACCCATAAGCTCTTTCGTCTTGTGCTCCCGAATATCGGTTATGGCTCTCATCACGGCTATATGGTAGGCTGTGTTCATAGTTCTGGCTTCCCCTGCTGGCATTACTACGCTCATTCCCAAAGATTCGGGAAGTCGCAGCCCTACCCTACACTTGGCCAATACAGTACCATCATAGTACATGTATTTCTTTACTTGAATCTGGGGATCACACCCGAATTCAAGTAACATGGCACGTAGAATATCTGCAAGTCCTCCTTCATATTCACTCAGTGTGGAATCCATCACTTTCACGTTTCGTCCCGGACGTGAACTTGCCATTGTGGGTTGTAGATAATAGAAAGAATATAAGATTAGTAATAATGCATCATAATAGTGATAATAAAAAATTATCGCACTAAAAGATACGATTGTTGTATTCTAAATTGAATATACACCATATTTTTAGAGAATTCTTTACTAGTCCTATTTGACTCCTAACGTTCGGTCCCATTTACTAGGTTCCAACCTAAGGTCAAAGCTTTTGCTCTGATACCAACTGTGGTGACCCTGCATACCACTGCATGTTGTAGTATGCTAGTCGTTGATATAACATTCACGAAGTACCATTCCGCAAATATTACATCCCTCAGAGTAGTACAACAGAACATAGCAGGGTCCATAACTTATTCACTTATTATTACAAGCATCAAACATATATTGTCTTGGAGCTCCTCTTGGGTCCTAAGAGGGATACCCCTGGGTTCGAGGCGAACCCACCTTAACTTACAATACAGAAGTTTCACTAGGTTATACATTTATTACCACGAGCGGCTAAATACTAGGTGTTCCCACTGCTCGGCTACAACTACTACTTGGTGCTTCTAGGCTTGATCTCCACCGGAAGCCTCCCCGGTTCCGTAGACTATGAGATAGTCTATGCCTTCAATACCTCCTGAGAGGTCTGGTTCTTCATAGACGATGATCTCGGCTCCTTCAGGGTTGTCGTAGCTCTCCTCCAGACGATTCAGACAATCTAAGCAAGGGATTTAAGAGTGGGATGAGTACGAGTGTACTCAACAAGTTCATTATAGGAAAGAGGTGTTTAATGCACTACCTACGATATTAGACCAGAAAGTCTAATACCAATGCAAGTTTTGTTAAACATTTCTTCAAGAGATTGCTTTTATTTCAAAGAGCTATGTCCGTCAGCCTTCACCGGTTTACTAGAACTTCATGGAGCTCCTTTCCGGCCGCGTTCGCAGTTCCTCATCCTGGAACAGGGAGTGACAGGTCACAGTTCTTTACACTCTGCAGAGGTGTGTTGCTTTACCCATGATCTTAACCTTGGTGCCAACCGAGTCTAGTTCTCGTCCACACTTCCTTTGGTGTGAGGCCCGGTATAAGGTCTAGCCAATCATGTTCCTCCGCTACCTCGAACACCCACCCTTTGTTGCATGCCCCGACCCTGGGTCCACGCCGGTCCCATTATTCCTGTAGATTTCAAGGTGGACCCCGACCACGACGACAGTGCTGGGCTCTACCATACACTCCTACGCCGGTAGCTGCAACCCATCATAGACCGCAATACCGTGGGGACTTAGGACTCCCCAGCCTCACCGCTTGCTCCTTCGGGCGACAAGTGTACTACGGACTATGCCGTGGGGACTTAGGACTCCCCAGCCTCACCGCTTGCCCCCTTGGATCACAAGTGTACTACGGTAAAGCGCATCCGTTGATGAACGAGAGGTGGAAACACTTTTGACTACTCCGTCCCACTCCGGATCTTATGGTTAACACGGGTATTATGGTTAACACGGGTATTATGAGTTCCAGTATCACTGGCGACATTTGTTGTTTAATCCTAGATGGATATAAACCCTTGCAATGGAACCTCCACCATATCAACACAATCCATGGTTCCATTTCCCACCACATAGTCATATTCATAGTTATGAAAGTAGTGATTTTGGTTTTTATGCAATAGTGATAACCATAGTACTTTGCAAGTAATTTGATAGAAATACTCAAATGACATGAGCAAGTGATGAACTTGCTCGAACACCGCAAAGTTTTGCGGTTGGATGGTGTGGACTGACCCTTGTCCTCTGGTTCTGAAAAATAGCATCATTGTCCGATAAGGGCAATGGTTAAAGAAGCAATTATGCATGATTCCAGTTTTAGGGTTTGTTCCCCCCTTCCGATGTCGTTGTTATTTTATGAGAGGTTAGTACTAAGATGAATTTGGAGATACTCTGTTTAGGGTAAATACAACCTTGAAATATTGTCAAGGTGTTTTGAAAATCCAATAGCATTAATGGACTTATTTTCATTATTGAAAATAATATGTGTGTTTTAAATCATTATTTAAATCCTCAAGATAGGACTTATTCTTAATTGTCTTCAAAAATTCTATTTGATATTTTATTTAAATAGAGAATTTTATGCTGATCCTTTTTCATATTTTTAATTTATTTTTTCAGCTTTTATCAATTTTCTATTGAATTTCAAAATTTCATGTATTTATTGAATTGTGAAAAGTCATTTTTGCCCCTGGGCCCACCTGTCAGGGTGGCCCAGTGGGTTGGGCTAAACCAGCTCGGGTCCAACCGACCCGAGCGGTCGCTTGCTCACTCCCTCACCTCGCGCCGCTCGACCTAACCCTAATCCCCTCCGCTCTCACTGGCGACCTACGTCGCCCGCACCGTCGCCGGCCGATTCCGGCGGTCTCCGGCCGCCATGGCTTACGCCATGGGGCGCAATCGAACCGCCAGACGACGGCGATTCGCTCCCTCCGCGTCGATTTGGAGCTGATGCTGTCCCTCGCTCGTCATCGACCCTCACCGCCATGCCTAGGGTTCGGGATCCGCTTGATCCCGTGGTTCCCCAAGCTCCGGGCGTGATGGTGATGTGGCCGCCACGATGGGGTGGTGCTGTGGCGCCTCCATGGCCTGGCTTGGCCTGGCGCCGCCCGCCCTGGCGTGTGCCGCCGTGGCTGCCATGGTGGTTGGCCAGCTCGACCCTGGTACGTCCTCCACCGCTTCTTCTCTCTTATGTCCTGTTCTTCTTCCTCTCTCAGTAGCTCTAGCCAAGGCGTTCCTCCTCATGGAGGCCTGCCGTGCCGTTGCTGCTGCTCTGTTGCGCCTAGCTTGCTGTGTGGCGTGTGCTGTTGCTGCTTGTGCTACTGCCATGGATTCTAGCTACGGTGCTGCCCTATTCTGCTTATTAGCTAGGCTTAATTCTTGCTATCTTGATTGTGCACAGTTATGTGCATGTTTCAGAGCCACATGCTTGTTGAATCTTGCATATCTGTCTTGGATCCTTCCCTATGCCTCTGTTCTAGTTACTATTCTTGCTAGACATTCATGTGTATTCAATTTGGCTGCCCTGGCCTGATTACCATGTGTATTCCTTGCAATTTGCAAGTTCCAGGGCACTGGTATGCTGTCCCTTGTGCTCAATTTCATGTGTATGCTTGATTGAGCATTACTGCTGGTTTAACTGCATGATTCAGTGATGAGCACTAAGTGCTTTACTAAATTATCTTGATCTAGAGGTTCATCCTGCCTTGGATGTGCTTCTGGATACAATCATTTAATTATCTATTTATGTGTATGTGTGTGGCACAGATCGGTGCTGGTGCTTGCTCAAGCATCAGCTGATGCTTGCAGTGATCCTCTGGATCATTAGCATGTGTCTGTTTCATGATTTACTTGTTATTATCAATTATCTATGTTGCCTTTATTGATTGAGTGGTAAATTGATGTGAACTGTGATACAGTAATGATCATCACATTTGATTGGCTTAGGCTAGATGGATGCCCACAGTGGTTGGGAACCCTAGCCCTTCTTTGAACCCAATCAGGGTGATGATAATTGTATTTGGCTTGTTGGTTTGGCTGTTCTAGGGTTTGAGGTGACCCTGGCAGTAGTCATATGCTGCCCTAGGGTAGCTCCCCTATTTGGTGGCTTTCTGTTGATGGATAGATGCTTACTGGCTAGTCACTTAGTGAATTTCCAGTAGCCTTGATGTTGATAAATAGGATGTTGCCTGTCAATCTGATGGTTTAGCTAGGCTAATGGGTGCCTTGGAAACCTGAATGACTACAAGGAGTAAATCCATGCTGGATTTCTCTGGTTTTGACACTGTGTTGTCACAACCAGTGTTCCCTGGTTTATTTTCCTTTTAGCCTTGGTTGTACTTGCTGGCACCAATTGGTTTAGTAACCAAATGATGATACACCCAGGGTTTTCCTACCCTTACAGTGCTCCTGTGATGCAAGCATGCTTAAGTATGAGCAAGATATGATCTTGCCCAGGCTCTTGTGTGGTATACCTCACTCCAGCTCCTAGAAATAGGTGTTGGTGTAGAGGATTGCTTCTGTGATGCTTGGTTTGCTTGCCCCGCTCCTCCTTGCAAGCTTGTGGTGCTTTACTCCATCTGGTACTTGCTCACAGTCGACGGTTCTTGATGAATCTGTCCCTGGATGGTTTCTGGTGGCTTGTTGTTCTTCCTGTTCTAAGTGTTCTTGCTGTTCTTGGTGAACTTACCCAGGAGCTTGTGTCGATGGAATGTTTAGGGTTTGGATGGAAAAAGGTTTTATATCATTCTCACTTTGCTCTCCTAGTCGACAGCTGAGCCTGGCACCATTTTGGTGACTCCCCTGGCTTGTGTGTGCTGTTGTGCATGCACATAGCCTGGTGAGCTGCACTGGTTGTGTGTGTGTGCAAGTGCTCGTGCACTGGGCTTGATTCAATCTATGGCATGGACCCGCTCGGCGAAACTTGAGCATATCCATCTCATTCGATTGTTTGCTAACCTGCCAAGTGGCTTTGCCACTTGGCTTAATACTTGTTTATTTGTGTATGTGTGCAGGTACCAAGTGCTGATCAGGATGAATTCAAGATCAGCAAGATCATAGAATTCATGAAAATCACTTTGTAGTTAGTTTATTTAGATAACTTGTAATTTTCCTTTTCTTTTTTCTATTTATTCAATTCGTGTAATGTGTTGTAATTCCATAATTCAAATCTGAATATTGTAAAGACAATGTATAATGTGTGTGATTATCAATAAAGCTCAATTTTTCCTTAATGAGCTTTAAGTAATTGTTGTATTACTTATATTCTTGCTTAATGATAATTGTTTATTAAATTATCTCAAATTTGAATTATGTGATAACCATTTAATGTTTGAATTTGAAATTCAAATTCAAAGTTGTTTGAATTCATTCAAACAACTTAACTTGTAATTCAATCATGCAACTTAAGATTTTTAATGCAATATCACTCTCTCTTCTCAAAACCCTAATTTTAGACAAGTAGGAACAAGTTCATCGCACTCTCGAAACCCTAACCCTGTAAGGTGTCGAGAGAGAAACTTGTCCCCCTTCGATGCAGTTTTTGTTTAAAAGCGCGAAATTTCCCCGTAAGTTACAATGCAATGCACATCCCTTTCTAAAATATACCCCTCGATCGTCTCTAAACCTAGGATATTACAATAAGCTGCACTTCAACAAGCACAGGAGGCTCTGAAATTGAAAGAATATGCTGCTGCCGATGCCTTGCGGGCTACTAAACGCGAGGATTATATGCTTGACCTCATGTTATCACCAGAATTTAGCCAAAGCAGGAGATGGGCCGTGATTGAGATGGTCTTAGAGGACATGCACATAAAGTGTCTCTGAATCGGCCTCGTGCGGGAGGTTGGGCTAGATTGCCCGTGTATCTGTACATTATAGTAGATCACGTTTTAGTTTAGAATTAAGAGATAGAGTTTAGTCGTACACAGACTAGGTTTATTCCAAAGATAGAAAGTCTACGGACTATAAATATGTACCTAGGGTTATTGAGAAAGGAGGACGATCACGTTCACAACAAACACAATCTAGGCGCATCGCCACCCCTTGTTTCGAGGGTTTCTTCCGGGTAAGCGTCATGCTGCCTAGATCGCATCTTGCGATCTAGGCAGTATCAGTTTATTCGTTGTTTGGTGTTGCTCGTACTGAAGCCTTGTTGATGGCGAGCAGTACCGTTATCGTAGATGTTTTGGGGCTGACGTCGATACTTTTCTGATATGCTTGCTTAGCTATGCTGCCCCTCAATATCTAGCTGCATTTGCACCTATCTTGGGTGTAAGGGCAGCATCCTGCTTGGTCTTTATTTAGTAGATCTGATTTGTTATGGTTGTTCCTTGTTCTTCAAGGATTAGTTTGATATCCGCATGGTTAGGCCTTGCAAATGGGTTAAACGATCCAGTAGTGCGTAAGGTATGGTTTGCTGATCCTAGAGGGATTGTTCCGGGAATCGACTTTGTGTTGGTTTTTAGGCCTCTTTTAGGACTAGTTTTCTACTATCTTTCGTATCTGCCAGGCTCAACTACGCGTAGGATGTTCCGGTTATGCGGTGAAAACCCTAGACTGTCGTAGATTGATTTAACTTGGTATTGATAAAGCAGGATCCCCATGTTATCGTAAATCCAATGTGAACCATGGGTCAATCGGCTCTTTGAGCCGATTCACAGGATAACCTGAGAGCCGATCGGGGCTCGTATTTAATGTTTACGTGTCTGCCATGCAGGAGACTAATTGAAGCAATCCATCACCTTCCTGACCAGGTATAGGTCAGGTGGCACGCCCTCGCATTAGCCAGGATGTGTGCCGGAGTTTTGCGGGCCATCGCCCGAGGGACCAGGGCCCACCAGCAGTCCTGGGAGCCTCCCGGCTCTTCGTGTTGCTCGTCGGTGCTCGCCGGTGGGTTTTGGCAGGCAACACATTCTGGCACGCCCGGTGGGACATTCTACAGCAACTACGTCAACATCTGCAGCTGAGATGGCAGACAAACCAGTCACGTACGAAGATCTGCCTGAGGAGCACAAGAAGAAATATGATGAGATCAAAGCCGTCTTCGAATCCGATCTCATCGGCTCTTTCGCGAAGACCCGTTCACATGGCATTAGGTGGAAAGGGTTCTCACCCGAAGGCGTTCTCGATGAAGTAGATCTGTCTACCCCTTCAGAGGAACGCACCAGAGCTCTGCGCCAGGAAGTTAATTACATGGTGGCTCATTCTCTACACCGTCATTCTGAGAGCCTGGTGAACGCTTTCGAGCGCATTGCGGTTCGCGTGGTGCAGGAAATCATGAAGCATCAGTACTCTCCGTCAGGACCTGCCCTAGGGACTCACCAGGGAGAAATACCGTTCCAGACCAGACCGCAGCTGCCATTTGCGCTTGCCGCTCCAGAGCCATAGGGTTCACCGGCGTACGTCGTCTACAAGGTTGGAGGCGATCCTGGCGATTGCCAATTTCTGTATGAGCCGCCTAAAGAAATCCCACATGGATACGTGTGCACATACGTGCCGGACTGCAATAACTTGGCACGCACGAACCAGATTGCGGCAGGAGGGATTTCTGGAGCGGACGCCGATAAACAGGCGTGGCTAGCTAAGTATGCCACTGGAACGAGTCATGAAAGCTCAGCCCCTGCAGCTCATACCCTGGAACAAATCAGCACAATCTTGAGAGACCAGTTCGGCATCCTGCCAAAGAGGAGAACAATCGGCTATTCCAAGCCGTACCCCAACGAATATGATTTGATCCCGCTGCCGCCCAAGTATCGGCTCCCTGAATTCTCCAAGTTCAATGGATCAGAAGGGTCTAGCTCAATTGAGCATGTGAGCCGATATTTGGCACAGTTGGGCATGATTTCAGCATCAGACCCGTTACGAGTAAGGTTTTTTGCGCAATCTCTCACAGGACCAGCTTTTGGGTGGTACACCTCGTTGCCACCAAACTCAGTCCGGACGTGGAAGCAACTGGAAGAGCAGTTTCATGTTCAATATCACTCAAAAGCTACCAAGGCTGGCATTGCCGATCTAGCGCAGGTGCGGCAGAAGCGGGGAGAAACAGTGTCGGAATACATTCAGCGTTTCAGGACTGTCAGGAACCGATGTTATTCGGCTCGTTTAACTGAGAAAGAAGCAGTCGATCTGGCAGCGTTGGGCCTCGCAGCGCTGATCAAGGATCTGGCTTTCCAAGTGGAATACAATTCACTGGCGCACATGGTCCAGAAATTAACATTGTATGAGCAGCGCCACCCAGAATTGTACCAAGATAAGTTCAAACGTCCGATAGGCTTGATCGAGACAGAAGAAGTTGGGGACTCTGCAGAGGACCAGGAAGTAGCCGTGGCTGAATGGGCTCGGGGGGCAGTTCCCGTGTCCTGCAAATGGGTGAAACCACAAGGGCCTGCAAAAGGGTTTGACTTCGATGTAAGCAAAGCTGAGCAGATATTCGATTTATTGCTTAGGGAAAAACAGCTGAAGTTGCCCGAAGGCCATAAAATCCCTACGGCACAAGAAATGAACGGGAGACCGTACTGCAAGTGGCATCACTCGTTCACCCATATCACCAATGACTGCAAAGAGTTGCGTCGGCAGATCCAAACGGCGATAGAACAAGGCCGTTTGATCCTTGGACAGTTTGCCATGAAAGTGGACACGCAGCCGTTTCTGGCGTCAACATGGTGGAACTCAATCACTCCACGAGGCGTCGGCTAGATTTCTCATTCGATGTTAACATGGCAGGGCCTGTATACCACCATGGCAAGGATAAAGAAGAAAGCGGTCACTCCCGTGGCAAGGAAAAGGAGGAGGCCGGCCCACGCGACCGGCCCCGATATGATGACAGACGATACATCACCGAGGAACAAGTGAGAAAGGTGCGGTATCAACGTCCGCTCTCCGCGCATCTCCTTAACAAATATGAGCGTCAGTACGACCGACGTCGGCAGTACGACAGAGATGACGAAAGATATCGTCGGTCTGACGTAGATAATGGAAGATATCGTCGGTATGATAGAGACGACGAAGGATATGAGCACCGCGCTAAGGGGAAGTCAAGAGAGCAGGAAGACATGGATAGACACTGGGATTATCCTTTCTTTAAGCACTGCTGGGATTCAGGAATGAGCCGATTGCCTACAATCGACAACTGCCCGGAGTGTAGACAGCAGAAGAAGGACACAAGTGAGGTTTCAGTGTTCAAGCGTCTAGGGCCTCTCCCATCTCAGAACAGACGAGCTGAGTCATCTCAAGAGGAAGATTTTGAGGAGTCAGAAGATGAAGAAGAGGATAGGTACCACCGGCCAAGGTGGTGCCCTGATGGAGTCAGTCACTCCCAAAAGCGTAGGGTTTAGCGGCTACGTAGCTTGGAGGAAGCCGAGGCGCAATACCTGCACACGTTGAGGAAAGCGCGGCCCGATCTGGCCGTGAAAATTCAGCAAACTTTGGACGCGGAGAGTCGTCCACAGAAGAAAGAATGGCGCCCCAAACAAGTAAAAGCCGATGCGAATGCATCGGCTGGCACAAATATGGTGTTCATACTTCCGTCGGAGTTTTGTGCTCCAAGAACCGAAGAAGTGCCGGTAGCACAGTTTGACTGCGGCCCACGGCCAGTTATCTTTGAAAAGCCACGAGAGAAGAGCTACAAACATTTGAAGGCCCTGTACCTAAGAGGTTATATCAACGGGCAGCCTGTCAGCAAGATGTTGGTTGACACGGGAGCGGCAGTCAATATAATGCCATACTCCATGCTACGGCGTTTGGGACGCTCTAACGCAGATCTGATCAAAACCAATGTCACACTAAGCGACTTCAACGGCCAAGCATCAGAGACGCAAGGCGTTCTGAATGTGGATCTAACAGTGGGCCGAAAAACCATCCCTACATCATTCTTCATCATCGACAACAAAAGCACCTACGCTGTCCTGTTAGGGAGGGATTGGATTCACGCCAACTGCTGCATTCCATTTACAATGCACCAATGCCTGATACAATGGGATGGAGATGAAGTGGAGGTCGTTCATGCAGATGACTCGATCGAGATCTCAATAGCTGGCATGAATATTTGGGACGCGGAAGACCAAGGGCCGCTCTCTGGAGTCAGTTTGGACGGCTGTGAGCGTATCGAAGCTACAAAAAACGGGGTGAGGCTGGTCTTATCCACCGGCCTGACAGAGTAGCAAGAGCAAAGTCAATCGACGTACGTGGCAAGGCCGATCCCTGCGATCGGCCCCAAAAAATAAAAGGCAATGATCTCACCTCAAGCATGTCACGTAGTCGTAGTAGGGAGGCTCCCTCCCGTAGTGGAGCACACAAATAAGTTGTAAACCTTCATTGAGCAATGCAATCGAAAAGGAGGCCGATTCCAGCAATCGGCCCAAATTATTCTCGCCATACGTTTGCATGTGTTCAGCATCGATCTAGCAGGCGACGGGAAGCTAGGCTATGGGTTTACATCGGCTGATGACCTAGAAGAAATCGACATTGGTCCTGGGGATAAGCCACGACCAACATTTATCAGCAAAAAGTTGGATCCGCATCTGAGGGGCCTGATGATAGCTTTGTTGAAAGAATACCGAGGCGAGCGATCTCGCACGGATGGCGTCAGGCTACAAGGACGTAGCAGGTGGAGCCGATGTTCAGGTACAGTTCCTGGAATCGGATAACTGGAGAGCCGATATCTTCAATTACTTGAAAGATTCGGCTCGGGGGCACCTAATATGGGATGACGGACAGTGAAATATGGGGGCGATGCACGAAATCGGCCAGTAAAAAAAATATATACAAAGCAACAGGACGCAAAAAGCCGATGCGCAGCCATCGACTCTAGAGGTACAAGCTGTTATGAGCAGGTATCAGGTTACATGGATAAGCTCTAGTGAAGGAATGCCTCGAAGGCACGGAGGGCGTCAACACGAACATGATCCACCTCGACGATCTTGGCCTCGTCATCTTCGTCCTCGCCCGTCACTAGCTGTTTGTTCAGGGCCCGTATTTCTGCCAGATCAGTTTTCAGTTGAGCTTTGAGGCCTTCTGCTTCCTCTTGGGAGCGGGCAATAAGAGCTTCCTTATCATGAATAAGCTGCTTGGTTGCCCGGACCCTCTCTTCAAGGTCCTCCGAGTTCCTTTCGCAAGGTCTCAAGTTCGGCGGTGCTGACAGAGGTGTCAGTTTTGGCATCTAAGGCCGCCTTTTTCTCATTGAGCCGCTGACATTTGTCTGCAATATCGGCTTTCAACGGAAGTTGGGTGTGGCATAGATCGATTCTCTGACGAGCTAACTTCACCCTTGACCTATTGGCAGACAGAGTCACAACGGGACAAAGTTTCACCTGCAACGTTACCGGGAGGTGGTGCTGGATTTCTTCAAGAACACTCTTCACTTTCTCGGGGTCTTCGACCAACGTCTCGATCGGGGAGGAAAGCAGGGCTTGGAGACGCTGAAATTGACGTAGGACAGCGCTGGGTCGTGGTTCATCGCATGCCGTAGAAGGGGCCGGTTCGATGGATTCAGGGTCGAGCGTTAGCAAGCCCAAGAGGCCACAACCCTGACAAACAGAAACAGCGTCAGTATGCAGCAGAAAGGAAGGGTAAGCCAAACGAAAGGAGTATACCTCTCCTGAGACCAGGGGGACAGTCGATGATGAGGCAATCGGCTCTTGTGTTTCTGCTGGGGACTTGGCCAAATTGGCGACCTTGTAACGGCACCTTCAGGGATTACTGGACCCAGGCTTGCGGAGGGCATCAGCACTTCCTCGACTTCCCCACTAGAAGTGTCATCAGTCTGCAAAGGAGGTGGTTAGCCGATGCGAACAACAATGGATTAGCATGAAATATGAGCCGGGAGAGTATCGAGGGTAGTTACATCTGAAGCCTCTTGGTTTGATGAAGGGGCTCGCGGTTCCTTTCGAGTCCTCTTGGTGCATCGGCTCTTTGTGCGTAGGCCGCCTTGCCCCGCTTTGATTGGAGCTTGGTGGACAGCAGGTTCAGGAACTGGCCTTTTCCTGGAAGCCGATGGTGGCAAGTCTGGCTGGCACTGCGTGGTGATTTTCCCAGAATTACCTGAGCTCGAATCCCCTCGACTGGATTGTGTTTCCTCGCTGGAGTTGTCTTCGGTGGAGGCCTATAGAAGAAGAGTTAGTAAGCACAAGCATGTTTGCAGGAGCCCATAAGGATAGATGAAATCAATCAAGGCATGGATCAACGTACGTGCAAGCTCTCTTGATCTGGAGAAGGGCTCCGGCGCTTCAAAGTTTTCCTGACGGCTACTTTCCTCACCGTCGTTCTCGCCTTGGTTGAGGCTCGGGGGGCAGCTGGCCCGGGAGATACTTTGCTCTTGGGAGCCGATTTTGGTGAGATCGGCTGGCTCTGCGATACTTTGCTCTTGGAGGCCGATTTTGGTGAGATCGGCTGGCTCTGCATCAAAACCTTTTTCAAAGGTGGCGAGCTTTTGCAGAAGACGACCACAGGAGCCGGTGGGAAGAACTCAAAAGGGGAGCCATCATCATGTGTAGGTTCTGGACCATCTTGTTGCTGCAAGGAGACAGAGCAAGGTTATAAAAATCATCGTAAGCTACTTCAAGAAAAGTTGCGAGTGGTAGTACCTATTCTGTGGGGATGTTATATTCAGCATCGAGTTGTTTCAGCAACGGTCCCAGAGCTCTCCTGAAGGCATGAGTTTTCCACATTGGCCACCATGTCTCAAAACCATCGGTTGACGAGGTGAAAGAGAGGTTGTTAGGGACTGGGATGGCTAGAGCATCAAAGAAAGAGTAGCACCTCTGACCGGTGAGGAGATCGGGCAGGTCAGCTCTGCTCTCTGTTAAGTGGTGGAGGAAGAAATGGGGAGACACCTGCCCAAGACCAAACTGCCGGGCTGCTACGACCGGCTGATATGACTCATAACCAGGTTTGATGATTCTGTTTGATGTGCTCATGCCAACTGGAAGGAAGCAGGGACGGATCATGGTGGAATACAATTGCCGGGTGCTGGTGTCATCGGCAAAGCTGTCTAGCCTGAAGGAGACTGGGTTTTCAAAATTTTCAGACTCCGTGTAAGGAAAGAAGAGAGGATTGTCCAGGCCTTGGAAGAAAATGCTGAACCACTTTGATGCTTCCTTGGGGATCAGTATACTACCTGGAAGGCTATACAAGGCTTGGCCGTAGCTGGTGCATCGGATCTGCTTCCCGTTAGCGTCTGGAAAGGTGCAAGTAGCCAAAAGTGGGAAGTTTGGGATATGGTTCTGGAAATACATTTGAGCCCATAGCTGAATAAACCACCAGGGACCTCCTGTTTTGACCGTCTGTTGGGAGAATAATTTGACAGACATTAGTTCGAGATATCGATAGACCTCTCCGAGGAACAGTTTGTCGAGGCCAAGCTGGGTGCCTCTGGCAAGTTCATAGGCCAAGGAAAGATAATTCTTGGTCGGAGCAAGTGAAGGGCCACAGAATATGAAGTGTTCCAACCAGAAATTTAGGAAGGCCGTGTGTTCTTTCTCTGTTACAGGGCCTTTATTTTTCATGTGGCGTCGAAGGTAAGCACCCCGGTTTGTGCACTCTGTTTTGGAAGAGAGTTTGAAAGGAACCCTCGGCAGCATAAAAGCAGAGGGGCTGGGAGATGTAATGTCTAGGCCAGTGATCATTGCCACATATAGCAGAGTTGGTGTCATGGGGCCGTGGCCAAACATGAAGCAGTTCAGAGCATCAGACTAGAAGTAGCCGATGGTTTTTAGAAGGTTTTCATGCTTCTCAAGGGGAGACAATGATAAGGACAGAGCATCGGCTATTCCTGTGGTTTCCCATGTGGATTGGTAAGTTTTGGATACTCTACTATACCAGGAAACCCAATCTTCAGGAGGGTTAGGCCAGGCTCGTAAGCAGTCGGCCCAAGAAGTTAGATCTAAATTTTGGCTCACGAAAGGGATCCTATTGGCCTCGCAAGAAATCAGATGGGCAGGACTCTCGACAGAACGGGGGCCAAGACAAAGGGAGTTTGGAAGAGAAGGATGCGGCAACAAAATGTCTGATACCTAAAATTAATGGTGGAATAAAGCATTAATTCAGATGTTTGCTATTAGTTCTAACACCATGCTCGGATGGCGAGGGGCAGTTAAGGATTACCTTCAGGCCAGAGACCGTTGCGTTGGCGTTGGACGATTCCGCCATCTGATTCGCCGGCGGAGGTGAATCTGCGCGGTTGGGGATCTGGGATTCGCGTTGCCGCGAGTTGAATCTGCTCGATGGGTAATTGGGGATGTCAACACCCGGATTTTTAAGTCCAGGTGCTTATTATGCCATACATCGCAATCCCAGGAATATTGTTGTTGCGAGACATAATAGTTGAATATCATAGAGTCATCATTTATTACAACACATAATCGTCTTACAAGGGTAGATCACATGATCCAATATTACAATAGTAGTTGATCTCTAGATCAACGAACATCACAAATAGCGGAAGCGAAGTAGTAGTGGCTATCTAATCCACAGGCCAACGCTTGACGTCAGGAGCAGTCCTAGTTGTCGTAGACGTCCTGCTGTCCATGTTCCTTGTACTGCTGTTCTCCTTCAAAGTCTGGCCATTTGAATAGCCAGGGACAAAGCCATGAGTACTTTTAAAGTACTCGCAAACTAATACTAGTGTAAGAACTATCAATTCTAGTAAGGGGATACTAAGCTCTAGGTTTATTTGCATAAAGCCAAGTTTATTTCATAAACATTTAGTAAAGATGCTTGAATCACTAGACTAACTCAAGTGGGAACATTAGTGTCATTCCCACAACTCGGTTGTGTTTTAATTCCAATTCACCATTCACCTTTCCAAATTTAAAACACAAGTCATATGTCACATTTTTGAAAATGGTCTGATGACGGAACAGTATGGCCTTTCCAACCGTCCTTAACCGTGGACGCGGCTATTCGAATAGGTTTACACTCTGCAGAGGTTGTACACTTGTGCCACAACTTTTGATTACATCCGTCGTGGGTAAACCTGAATAATCGTAACTCAGTACGCGGATCATCAACCATAACCTTTCACTTACATATCCTAGTATAGGCACCTCTCCCCATGAGCTTGGCCTCCCGGTGAAAACCGCAGTCAACCCGGGAACTGCACAGGGCTTGGGCCGGACATTCACCTCATCTTTAACGTCGTTTCTTTTGTGTTGTGGAGGCAGCTTTTGGGCATAACCCCGATGAAGCTTGTTTAGAGGGAACCCATACTAAGACACATAAACTTCCAGTTAAGCCCTACCCATAATCAGGTATTGTGGGGGTACTCGTAAATTGGAATGGTATCGCATCCGAACCCAACCATCAATTTTCGTAAAATTCACCAAGTCATTCACCAGTCATATTCACCTTCAAAATCTTTCAATAGAATGACTCATCATTCCAAGGTTTTCAAAGTCATTGGTTTTCACAAGTTCCCATCTCTAATAGTCAATTTTAATCTTTAGCACTAGCAACTAGTTATGAGGGGTGCTAAGTAACTCTGGATTGCTCTAGGCTAAGTTTGATACTCTTGCACTACTCCATAAATAAACAAAATGAATCATGAATCAAAAAGTAACTTTGATAAATAAACTCAAGTAAAGCTTTGATAAACCAAAGTCAAAAACTTGTAAGGTAAAAACTTGGGATAGGATCATTAAGCATAAATTAAATGGGGATAAGGCCTTGCTCTTGTAGAGTTTTGCCTTAGGGTATCTTGCAAGAATATTAGCTTGCCTTGGTTGGTGTATGGATCAAAATGTTCCTCCTTCTTTTCCGTAGATGTGCTCGTCGTCCCCTTCGTAACCTTCGGTACTAGCGTCTATAAACGAATACGAGGATACAATCACCACACAAAACTTGCATGCTAGACTAAACACACCAAAGATTCACACAAGCCTATGGTAGCATCACTTCTTATTAGCATGGTGATTTACTTTGTTCTATTTTAAAGAAAAATAATTTCCTCTCATTATAATTATTTATTAGTGTAGCTCTTTAATGCTTTGGAGGAAATAATTTCCTCTCATTGAATCTTATTAGGATTTAATCTCTTCAATAATAAAATATGGGTATAGGTTGACCAAGGTCAACACTCATATTTATTATTTGAGAGTGGAAATTTAAATGAGGTGCTACACCTCATGCATTTTAATACTAGCATGGAGATGATTTAATGTCTCTAAGTAACCAAGCATGAGGCTTATTAGACCAAGGTCAGTACCTCTATTTGAATTACTTAGGATCACAATTTAAATGAGAGAGAAGCTCCCATACTATTTAAATAAGTTTATGTGTATGTGTTAAATGGACTAGAAATGGCTCCATAGTCATTATTTGGATCTAGTCCATGATCATGCAAAACAACTATGCTATAATTTTGCATAAACAATTAGATTATGTCAAATGTGAATTATTAGAGTTGGAATCAACTCAAAATCATTTATAGATAATTTTTAGTATTTATTTGAAGTTAGGAAAGGCCCTGCCTTGTTATTTTTATCATTTGAATTTAATTACGAATTTGGACATGAGGCCAGTGGCATTATTTAGATAATTTCATGAGCTTTCCAAATATATAAAATTGGTTAAATTTGGTGTAGTAGATTTCCAACTATTCAAATTTGAAGTGGGCAGCAGTATTGGATTTTGCTAAATAGATTAAATCGAATTTGAATGAACTGGGCCGCGCGGGAAAAGCCTACGGGCCAGGAGAGAGGAAACGAGCTGGGCTGGCCCAGCTACGTGTCTGGCGTGAGCGGGCCGCCTGACAAGATGGGGCCCAGGCGTCAGTCTGTATTAAAACCCGAAGCGGTACCTGGCAACGTGCGCCGTTAGATTAGAAGTGGATCGTGCGGTTGAGGGGGGTCTTCTTCTCCGGCGAGAGGAGGGCGTGCTGGCGACGGAGGGAGGGGGTCGGCGGCGTGCTGAAGCTCCGGTGATCAACGGCGTCGAGGCACAGCGGGGTTGTCGAGGACGGGGAGTGTACGGGTGGTCGCGGCGTCGCTTGGGGAGGCGTCAATCGGCGGCGCTGATCTGCGGACTCCGGCGGACTCGAGCTCTCGATTCGAGCTGCTCCGACGACTACTGGTGAAATTGATCGTGGGGTGTTGCTCAGGGAAGGGAGGGGAGTGTTTGGTGTGAAGAAATGAGGAGCCGATCGCCCCTATTTATAGTGTTGATCGGTGGCCGTGAGGTGCTGCAAGGGAACGGCCATGGCGCGGCGCTTCTGGCGATCGAAAGGGCAAGCGAAGGACGGCAGCGTGTAGGCGTTGTCCTGGCGATGCTCTAGGACTAGCTGGCGCAGCGAGGGGACGACGGAATCACTCGAGGGCGTGCAGTGATCATGACGGTACCCGCGGTACCTCGCCGGCGAGGACGACGGTGACAAGGCTTCTGCGCGTGCTTGAGCATGTCTAGCGGCTAGAGGGCGCAGAGGCGGTGCTCGACGCAGCGGTAGGCTTTGCAGGGGAGGCGTAGGTTGCTCGAGTGCGTGGCGTCCTGGCGCGTCCAGGGCGCGATCACCGCGTGCGCTGGCACGTCCTGGTGAGTTTTGGGCGAGCGCGTTCCGGCCAATGGGGAGCGTTGGCGTTGCAGGGGCTTGTACCCTCGTCGTCCTTGAGTGTTGTAGATGCTCCAGGACAACAGGATGAGTTGAAATGGTGGCCAGAGGTGGTGAGGCCAAAGGTGGCCGGGTGTGCTTTGGCATGGGCTGTTCTCTCACTTCTCCACTTTCTCCAAGCCTAGCAAGTACTAAGCTCGATGCAGGGGTCCTAGAGATAGCTAATGATCACCGGCTTAAAGTGATTTAGGCAAGAAACCACTGGATACAAGGGTGTAACACAAATCTGGAACTCTGCCTGCCAAGTGTTCGACACAATGCCCGCATGAATATTTTTGTCGAATTATGGAATTCTTTTTGGTACATCTCAATCATATATTTAATGTGTTGGATTGGTGGTGGTGGTGTTCATTTTGTAAGTGATTTGCAACATTTCAAATTTGAGGTGATCTTCCCATTAATTTAAAGTCTTCTCTTGTTCAATTTCTACTGGTCAACCTGGTCAACTTTAACCATGATGGTCAACATGAAAGTTGTATACCTTGACATGGTCTTGGATGACCTGGCTTTGGTTGACTAATTTTAGTTTAGGAATTGAGAAATACAGGGGGTAAAGTGGTGAAGAAAATATTTTTGGTCCATATGACCATTATCATATGTATGAAGAAATCTTGATTTCTTTGGGTTTTATTCTTGATCCAAGGATGCATTTGTGTTAGTTTATCACTTTAAAGTATTTTAGAAGCAATGGGGCAAGCAATTGTGGCCTAGGTTAAGGAATTGCAAATTGGCATATGGTGTATGTAAGTGAAATATGGAATTTTCTCTCCATTTTATTTCTCTCCAATTGATTTGATTTTCTTGACTCTAATGTGGTTCTTATTAGTTTAGAAACATTTTAAGAGCATTGAAACCAATTCAAATGGTCTTGTTCAAAGATTTGCAAATTTGACCATAACACATAAGAGGTGATGTGTCAAATTTTATTATTTTTGTAAATTGTTCACCTTGCTTTGCTTGGGCATGGGTTAGGGTCAATTTAGGGTTATATTAGGTTGGGAGATGGTTTCACATTATTTGTTCAAGGTTTAGGGTCATAGAGCAAAAATTGGGTATTGTGGCTATGTGTCACATATGCCTTTATGCATATGTTGCATTTGAGTTTTAATTTGACTTGGCTTGACCCAAATGGTGTGGTTGAGTTTTGAAATGGTATATAGGAGTGATCCCACCATTCATAACAAATATTAGGGTCAAGGTTCCCAAATTCATAAATTTGCATTTTACTCTCATATGCCTCTATGGCATTTTTAGCTTCTTTTTAATTTCTTTGGTTTCACCTTGGATTTGGTTTGATAAGTGCTAGGTAGAGTGTATGAAGGTTTTCCAAACCTCTAAAAAAAGTAGAAAGGTCTAGGGTAAGGATTTGTAAAAATAACCATAGGCACATATACCTTTTTCTTATTTAATTTCCTTTTATTTTATTTTAGCTAAGATGATGAAAAGAGGGGTGAGTTTTAGGGTTTTAGGTTATTTCAAACTACTATAACAAGCAATCATGGCAATAGCACAAGAATTAAGCAAGATCACTATGTATCACACTTAATTTAATAAAAGTTTTTGTTGGTTCCAAAATTTGGAACTAGGGAAATTCATTTGTTTTGTTTTGAATTTTTGGGATGTTACAGGGGATCTGGGTTTGTTCCTCGCTGGAAGGTCACAGGTTACCGTTTGAAATTTGGGGAATGACCGCTTGGACCGGTCTAAATGGGTAACTGAGTCTGGCCTTGCTGGCGTTTTTGGTAAAAGACCGATGCGTTGCCATCGGCTCTTTGAACGTTGACCTATTTTGACAATCGGGAAAATCAAACATGGAAGCCTTCTTCATTGATTAAAAGGGGGTTTTTATAAGAAGAGCTGATTGCTCACAAAAGGAGGATCTGCTGCCTAATGTACTACTACTAGTCCTATTCTAGTAGTCCCTAATCTAGGGGCCGTCGCTGCCCTCGTCGTCGCCGTCCTCGCCGCTATCGGCGCTGCTGCCGGCGATGTCTTCGTCGCTGCTGCTGAAGCTGTCGGCAGGGGCTTCTTCTTCGTCTTCGTCGTCGTCGTCATCCTCCGACCCGGCGCGGAAGCGTTTCGCCGGCGGGTACTCGTCGGAGGAGGTGTCGTCCTCCGCTTCATCCTCCTCGTCGGAGGAGAGGTCCGCGCCCCAAGAGAAGGCGTCGTCGTCGCTCTCCTCCTCCAACTCCCCGTCCACGAGGAACTGGAGGTTATCCTCCCCGTCGGTCAAGGATTCGTCATCCTCTGACCCGACGGTGAAGTCCCAATCCCTTTCGTCCCACCACTCTGGGGCGCGGGCCTCGTACGCCGCTATCGGGTCGTACTCCGGCACCGGCTCGCTGGAGGAGGAGGATTGGAAGGAGAGACCCGACGAGACAGAGGAGGAGTCCATGGTGCAGAGGAGGGTTTTTTCTGATTGCTAGTGCGGAACAGGAGAATGAAGAGGCGAACTGCTCAGATGAGGTTAAATAAAGGGGATACAGTGGGAGATGATTCAATGTTGTGGCGGTTTTCGAGGAAGCGGTGCCAAAACTGTCAATCGTGCAGTACGGAGAAGTTGAGAAGACAAGGCATCATGATGGAAGGACACTGAAGCGGTTCTGCTCTGCAACGCGTAACCCGATGAAGAAAAACAGAGTGGTTTTGGAATTATTATTGCCAAAACCAGGGGGGCATGTGTTATCACCAGAATTTAGCCAAAGCAGGAGATGGGCCGTGATTGAGATGGGCTTAGAGGACATGCACATAAAGTGTCTCTGAATCGGCCTCGTGCGGGAGTTTGGGCTAGATTGCCCGTGTATCTGTACATTATAGTAGATCACGTTTTAGTTTAGAATTAAGAGATAGAGTTTAGTCGTACACAACTAGGTTTATTCCAAAGATAGAAAGTCTACGGACTATAAATATGTACCTAGGGTTATTGAGAAAGGAGGACGATCACGTTCACAACAAACACAATCTCGGCGCATCGCCACCCCTTGTTTCGAGGGTTTCTTCCGGGTAAGCGTCATGCTGCCTAGATCGCATCTTGCGATCTAGGCAGTATCAGTTTATTCGTTGTTTGGTGTTGTTCGTACTGAAGCCTTTTTGATGGCGAGCAATACCGTTATCGTAGATGTTTTGGGGCTGACGTCGATACTTTTCCGATATGCTTGCTTAGCCATGCTGCCCCTCAATATCTAGCTGCCTTTGCACCTATCTTGGGTGTAAGGGCAGCATCCTGCTTGGTCTTTATTTAGTAGATCTGATCTGTTATGGTTGTTCCTTGTTCTTCAAGGATTAGTTTGATATCCGCATGGTTAGGCCTTGCAAACGGGTTGAACGATCCAGTAGTGCGTAAGGTATGGTTTGCTGATCCTAGAGGGATTGTTCCGGGAATCGACTTTGTGTTGGTTTTTAGGCCTCTTTTAGGACTAGTTTTCTACTATTTTTCGTATCTGCCAGGCTCAACTACGCGTAGGATGTTCCGGTTATGCGGTGAAAACCCTAGACTATCGTAGATTGATTTAATTTGGTATTGATAAAGCAGGATCCCCATGTTATCGTAAATCCAACGTGAACCATGGGTCAATCGGCTCTTTGAGCCGATTCACGAGATAACCCGAGAGCCGATCGGGGCTCGTATTTAATGTTTACGTGTACTGCCATGCAGAAACTAATTGAAGCAATCCATCACCTTCCTGACCAGGTATAGGTCAGGTGGCACGCCCTCGCATTAGCCAGGACGTGTGCCGGAGTTTTGCGGGCCGTCACCCGAGGGACCAGGGCCCACCAGCAGTCCTGGGAGCCTCCCGGCTCTTCGTGTTGCTCGTCGATGCTCACCGGTGGGTTTTGGCAGGCAACACCTCATGACTGATGCAAGTCAGGATATGGTGGGTATGTTACGCTTTATCCTTTCTCTTCCTTGATATTCTTCGTATCCCTTCTCACACTATCTTGTTTTCGTTGTTGCATATAGGTTCGTTTCTGGATGTTGTCACCGAAGAATAGCGCGTTAATTCGCGAGTCGAAGTCCTTCTTCGACTTGCCAAACAGAACAACATTGATTTCTGGGCGGATGAAGATCGCACTCGCAGAATCGTTCGGTTCTAGGATCAAGCCGCTCAAGTCCGCGAATTTCGTGATTTCTTCGGCAGTACTCTGGCCATGATATATAACGCTCTATATCCTCGAAATCCTCAGCCTGCAAATCTCACTGAGCTGATGAATAAATTCAAAGATGTGGAGAGTATCCACGACTTTGTAAAGGCGCAGATGGTGGTCGGTGCGAAGTTTGCTCTGATTTGGTTGAGGGTATGTCACTCGAAATTGGACTTCAACGATCTCTTTGACATTTTTGTCCGCAAGACATCAAAGAGGAGGGTGAACGTTGACAAACACAATGAAGTTGTATCTCCTGTAGCCGAAAAAATGATCGACGAGCTTATTCGGTACGATGCTGCTTTCTTCACATATCTTTGGTATGATGACTCAACGCAGATTATTCGCGCTGCCTGGGAGAACGTAACCGTAGATAGATTTATATAGCGCCTAGTTTTTTCTTTTCCCTGATGCATTTGGCTTGTGCCGAATATATTTGTAAGTCATATATATTGTAACCGTTATTGCAAGACTTATGTGAAGTCAAGGCAAAGTTTTTGTTATCTTTTTTCTTCCAGCCCCCGAGTATTTTGGCTGGCGTGCCTATCTTTATTGTTCGCAAGATTTTTATGGAACCAAGGCGTGTAAATTGAGATATGTTGTGAAGTCAAGTATATTTTGTGAATTTGTCGGGTACGATCCCCCGAGCCTTATTTTCTGAGAAAGATTTATGCCATCACTATTTTTATTATATTGCAGCATCGCAAGCCCGCCACATGAAAAACCTTTCAGCCCCACTCGGTGCCCTAAAAGGAAAAGAGTGCGTCTGAAAACTTGCGAGCTCTTCAAGTACAATGTATGCTTACATAGTTGATACTATATTGATCTCTAAGCGTAGAATCGCCATAGTTGCGCCACGTTCCATGGGTTTTCTTCATCCTTGCCCGTTTTCTTGTCCTTCAACCGATAAGCTCCTCCCGGAATAACTTTGGTGATGATGTACGGTCCCAACCATGGAGACTCGAATTTCTTGTGTCCATCTTGTGTGAGTCGAAGGACTAGATCGCCAACTTGAAAGAACCTGGGCCGCAAACATCGGTTGTGGTAGTTTTTGAGATTCTGCTGGTATGCGCTTACTCTTGATAATACTTCGTCTCTTGCTTCGTCGAGTGCGTCAACGTCGTCCTCCCGTGCTTTCTGCGAAGTTTCCTCTTCATACTCCGCCACTCTTGGGGAGTTGTGTTCTATTTCTATCGACAACAATGCTTCGGCTCCATGGACCAAGAAGAACGGTGTTTCTTGAGTTGTCGTGTTTGGCATTGTTCGCAAGCTCTACGTGCGGCAGTTCATCGACCCATGTGTGTCGCGCTTTCTCCAACGGTGTTAACAGACGCTTCTTGATGCCATTGCAGATAAGCCCATTGGCTTTTTCGACTTGACCGTTGGTTTGCGAGTGCGCCAAACTTCGTTGTCTGTAACTATGCTGTTAGGAACGCTGAACCGAAAAACTATCCCCTTGATGAAGTTCACCGCCGATGTTGCATCTGCCGACGTTACTGGTACTACTTCAATCCACTTGGTAAATTTTTCGACAGCTACAAGTAGATATACGTGTCCTCCTGGCCAGGACATGTGTAACTTTCCCACCATATCGAGCCCCCATTGTGCAAACGGCAAAGCCACTGGTATCAGCATCAACTCTGCTGCCGGAGAGTGAGGTTTAGATGCAAATCTCTAGCACGCATTGCACGTGCGGACTATGTCTTTTGCATCTTCTATTTCTGTCAGCCAATAAAATCCTGCCCAAAAAGCTTTGGCCGCTATTGCTCAACTGCTTGCGTGGTGGCCACATGTTCCTTCGTGTATGTCCTTCAATATAACTCGCCCTTCTTCGGGTGTAACGCACCTCTGCAACACTCCTGAGATGCTTCGTTTGTATAGTTCTCCCTTGACCACGGTGAAGGCTTTGGATCGTCGGATGACTCACCTTGCTTCGACCGGATCTTCGGGTATCTCTTTCTTTGTGATGTATGCTAGATAAACCTGCATCCAGGGAACTTGTATCATCATAACTTCCTCTGGTTCCTCCTCATCTTTCCATGTATGAGCCTCAGGAGCTGTCGGAGCCCCCGAATCTTTTTTGGACTTCTCCTTTTTCTTTGGCTGCTTCGGTACTTTTTTCGGCTTGGTTGATCTTTCACTTATCTCTTCCCAGAAGACTCCAGGTGGTATGGGGAGGCACTGCAAGCCGATGTTTGCCAAAACGTAGGCTTCATCGTTGTTGAGCCTGCTGATATGATTAACCTCACAACCATCAAAGGTTTTCTCGAGTTCATTGTACACCTCTTTATATGCCATCATGTTGTCATTGACTGCATCGCACTTGTTCATCACCTGTTGAGCCACCAGCTGGGAGTCGCCGAATATTTTTAAGCGAGTAGCGCCGCACGCCTTTGCCATCTTCATCCCGTGTATGAGGGCTTCATATTCTGCCTCATTATTAGATGCATTGGGGAACGTCATCCGCAATATATACTTCATTTTGTCGCCCTGCGGTGAAACAAGTACGACGCCTGCTCCAGCTCCTTCCAATCTCTTGGACCCATCGAAGTTCATGTGTTGGGTACTCGACAAATCAGGGGGTCCCATGTTTTGTAGTTCCATCCACTGTGCGACAAAGTCCGGAAGGATCTGCGACTTGATCGCCTTTCTTTTTTCATATGTGATGTCCCGAGGGGAGAGCTCGATCCCCCATAGGGAGACACGTCCCGTAGCTTCTGGTTTGTTCAATATGTTGGAGAGAGGGGCCTCATTGACCACTATTATCGGGTGCACCGAAAAATAGTGTCTTAGCTTCCGTGCGGACATGAAAACTCCGTAAGATAGCTTTTGGTACTGCGGGTAACGTTGTTTGGATGGTGATAGGACTTCACTAAGAAAATATATTGGCCGCTGCACCCCGTGAATCTTCCCTTCTTCTTCTCACTCTACCACGAGGACTGTGTTGACCACTTGAGGTGTGGCCGCGATGTATAACAGCAACGGTTCTTTTTCTTGGGGTGCCACCAGCACTGGTGGTGTCGAGATAGTCTGCTTCAGATGCTCAAAGGCTTTGTCCGCTTCTTCGTTCCACTCGATTTTTTCCCCTGCTTGATTAGCGCGTAGAAAGGCAGCGCTTTTTCTCCCAACCTAGCGACAAGCCTGCTCAAAGCTGCGACACGTCCAGTCAGTTGTTGTATCTCCTTGAGCTTGGTTGGTTTTCTCATCGTTAGGATAGCCTGTATTTTCTCAGGATTGGCCTCGATTCCCCTGGCTGACACTAAGTATCCGAGGAGTTCTCCCGCAGGAACACCAAAGGAGCATTTTGTCAGGTTGAGTTTCAGAAGAAACTTGTCGAGGTTGTCGAAGGTTTCCTTGAGATCATCAATCAGGGATGACCCTTGCTTTGTTGTTATGACGACGTCGTCAATGTACACTTAGACGTTTTTTCCGATCTGCGTGGCCAGGCACTTCTGCATCATCCACTGATATGTGGCTCCCGTGTTTTTCAACCCGAAGGACATTGTTCTATAACAGAACACACCATAAGGGGTTATGAAAGCTGTTTTGACTTCATCCTCTTTTTTCAGGTGGATCTGGTTGTAACCAGAATACACGTCGAGGAAGGAAGGACGTTCACAACCTGTCGTGGAATCGATAATTTGGTCGATCCTCGGGAGGGGAAAGTGATCCTTTGGACAGTGTTTATTGAGATACATGAAGTCAACGCACATGCGAAGGACTTTAGTGTTTTTCTTCGGGACCAACACTGGGTTAGCGACCCATGTGGCTTCAGTGTGCAGCTCCTTGATGAAACCTGCTTCTTTGAGCCGACGAATCTCAGATAACATGGCTTTGCGGTTTGGCTCGGAGAATCGCCGCAAAGGTTGTCGAATTGGCCTGGATCTTGGATCCAAATTAAGGGGGTGCTCGGCAAGTTCCCTGGGTACTCCTGGCATATCAGCTGGACACCATGCAAAGATTTCCCAGCGCTCACGGAGGAACTCGACGAGCGCGCTTTCCTATGCGCTGTCCAAGTTGGACGCGATAGTTGTCGTCTTTTTTGGATATGTCAGGTGGATCTGTACTTCCTTAGAGTTTTTGGAGGTGGCGAAAGCTTGCTCCTGCAAGGATCTACCTCCGTTAGGCAATACGTCGTAGTTGGTGGTGAGCTTGGATGCTACATACTCGGTCTGCATCCCGAAAGTTTCCGAGAGTTTGTGAAAATCCTTGTCGCATTTATCTGCCAAGGCGAAGCTTCCTTTGACTGTGGTTGGGCCCTTAGGTTCGGGGATTTTCCACATCAGGTATGTATAGTCCGGCACAGCCATGAATCTGGCGTATGTGGGTCTTCCCAAGAGAGCCTCGTACTGTGATGGGAAATCAATAACTTCAAACTCCAACTTCTCCTTCCTGAAATTTTCTCGGGTTCTAAACTGTATGTTGAGTGATATCTTTCCTAGAGGATGATTTGGCTTCTCAGGTGTGATGCCGTGGAAACGCGTATCCGTTGGCGTCAGATTTTCCAGAGATATATTCATCTTCCGCAATGTATCCGCGAACATGAGGTTTAGACTGCTTCCTCCATCTATGAATA
Source organism: Lolium rigidum (assembly GCF_022539505.1). NCBI lineage: Eukaryota > Viridiplantae > Streptophyta > Magnoliopsida > Poales > Poaceae > Lolium > Lolium rigidum. The sequence continues at coordinate 234,387,887 of NC_061514.1, forward strand.
TGCGAGAGACCTCAAATCCTGCTATTACTGTTGGTAAGATCATAGCTGACTGCCCAGGTCGTGGAACTTGGGGTGGGTGATCCTCTTGGCTGAAGGTTATTGTCTGTCCCGACCAATTTAGGTACTCAGTGGTTGGTGGATGCATTTTTTGCCATGTATACCTGCCGAGAAATTAACTTTTGCGCCCTGTTTGAGGGTCTGCCCTTCTGTATCATCGACACCGCTCCCGTTGTGTTTATGAAATCTACATCATCGCCCGTAGGTGCCGCAAGTTGCAACTGATGTTGGTTTGCGCTGGTGACTGGAGGTGGTGGCGGCATGTGAATTTCGCTCCTTGGCCCCTGCACATACCCCCTGTTTGCAGCTTGTGTATTGTTGTTCTCTGCGTATCTCCGAAGAGCTTGAAAAGTTCGGCAGTCTGGAGATGACCCGACTGTCTCTTGCCCTCGTTGTCGAGGTAAAAATGCATCTGGCATGGCCCGTTCAGCAGATCCTCTGGTGATACGTTGTATGGCCTAGGGAACCTAGGCCGGTTATTTTGCCTGCTAGAGCTCGGAGCATCTCGATGATCGTTGCGCTGGTCATTGCTCCGCTGGTAATCATCTCGATGATTTCCTCCACTATTTCCTCGGAAGCCAGCCGCCACTTGCCTGGGACCGTTGTAATCTGTGTATGACCGAAAATGTCGCCTATTTTGATTGTTGTTTCTATTATATTCTTCCTCGGGTGATCTCTGCCGTTTGTTATGAACGGAATCTTCTCCGTCGGCCCAGCAATTTGCTATCTCCATGAGATCAGCTATTGTTCTTGGGTTTGATCTTCCCAATTCCTCGATCAGATCTTTTCTTCGGATTCCTGCGATAAATGCGTGTATCGCTCTTTCGTTTGACACATTTTCTGCCAAGTTTTTTATGATGCTCCACCTCTGGATATACAACCTCATTGACTCGTCCGACTTCTGCATGCAGGTCCTTAGCTGCTCTATTGGCGCGGGTTTCTTGCACGTGGAGCGGAAATTCTTCACGAACAAATCCTCGAAGGTTTCCCAGTTATCGATGGATCCATCCGGTAATTTCTTCAACCAAGCTATCACGGCTCCGCTGAGATGAACCTGGATGCTTTGCATGGCCGTTGCTCTGGTTCCACCCATCAGCTTTACTGTCTCTAAGTAATCCACTATCCAATCCTCGGGATCTTGCAATCCATCAAATTTCTTGTAGTTATCAGGTAACTTGAAGCTAGAAGGCACTTTGGTCTTGCGAACTCGTCGGGTAAAGCAAGAGAGCCCACATAAATCTTCCTCTCTAACTTCCGGTGAATGCTGACGTTGTCTTGTTCTATTTTCTCGGTCCCTCTCCTGTCGTGCTCTATCGACTCATGCTTGCGTCATCGTATTTCTTGCGTCACCTTCTCGTGGAGGATCTCGCGCCACCGTGGTGGCTCGAGGACTGCTTCTTCATGGAGCACTTTCGGGCTGCGGTGTGCTTGAGCCTGCTAGTGTTGTTCACATGACGCCAACTCCTGCCATAGCCATCTGATATAATGCTTTTCTAGGATCTCCGGGAGGTGGCTTGGATGCCAGTATAAAGGCATGAGTCATCATATATCCTGCTTCCGGTGTTTTGGGATGATGTGTTCTCTTGTATCTATCGACATAAAGGATATGTCGAAGTTTTGGATCAAATTTTCGCGCTCGTTCTCGGGCACGTTCGCTAGTCGAGACCTTCCTCTTGCACGTGCCGCTCTGTGACTATCTCCCGAGGTTGCTGATTGTCGACTCAGGGCGGCTCTACGCGCACTTCATGCAGAGGCTGCAGCTCTTCTTTCGTCGAGTGCTATTCTTTATTTTTCGAGCTCTCGTCCAGAGCGAGCGAGTCTATATTGATATGCTTGCAACTCTTCTGATGTAGCTGTGGTGGTCGTCGGCTCCGTGCCATCCATGGCTTTCTGAGCTCTGTCCCAAGCTGCTTGCGGAAGTTGTACTTTCTCGCGAGGTGTGGTCCCGACGTATTTATTTCCTGTTCCACGCGTGAGATCAGCGGGATCGATGTATGGATTACCCAAATCATGAAAAGCCTCTGACGCTTCATCCTTAATTCACCGATTGCATAGACTTAATGATATATTGTAACTTTGTTTTCCTCTTCAGATCGGTGACACCGTCATATAGATCGGTGAAGACCTCCCAATTTGTTTGGGAAAAAAGTCCGTTGAATAGAAGCCGTTGTTGGGGACAAAGAGGGACATCCGTTGTGGCCCTTATCCAAACGCATACGCATCCTGAATTTTCTTCTCGTCCGTTGCGCAACCTAGAGCTCGCTTTCTTTTCTTCCATTCCGCCACAATGGATCTCGATTTCTAGTCAGCACGTACAAGCTCGTAAAATTCATCCGTAGTTGTAACACTTTTGTGTGACAACCCGTATGTGTAGCATCATGTTGTAAACAATGAGGGGCCAAGTCAAAGGTAGAGCCACACTTGCTGATACCCCATGACTCCATGAGGCCATGACGTGCATGGCATCGATCAAACCGAGTGCTTCCTCTCTCCAACCTATTTTTTCCCTACCTTCCCTTGTCTCTCGCTCCTCCCCACCGCATTCCTCTCGCGCGCAAACCATCCCCCGCCTCCCCCCTGCAACTAACACCTCTCTCCTCCTCCTCTCTCCCCTCCAAGCTCCATTGCGATCTCCCACATTGTGCAGGGAGCTCTGAACACACGCAGAAATGGTGATCTCTCTCTCCCTCTCAATGCAGTTGCTCTTGATCAATCAATGTGCATGAGTTGAATTGTTGTAGGCAAACTCCGCGTCTGGTCTGGCGGTGCACGACGATTGCAAGATCAAGTTCTCGGACCTGAAGGCGAGGCGGAGCTTCAGGTTCATCGTGTTCAAGATAGACGAGAAGTCGATGGAGATCAAGGTGGAGCGGCTCGGGGAGACCAGCCACGGATACGAAGAGTTCACCAACAGCCTCCCAGCCGACGAGTGCCGCTACGCCGTCTACGATCTCGACTTTGTCACCGACGAGAACTGCCAGAAGAGCAAGATCTTCTTTTTCTCCTGGTACGTACGGACCTACTTAATTTCGTTGCATCGTTCGTTGTTGCCATTGTGCTTTCTCCCACATGCATCACCTATATCTCCCCTCTGTCCATCAATTTGTCATCAATCCGTTGTACGGTAGTGTCATTTTTTACCATTACTTTTGTGGATCGCGTATTAAAAATTATTGAATGTGAGGAGTATGTAAGTTTTTTTGTTCAAGAAATTGAATGCATGCATTCTAAAACAATACTCCCTCTGTTCCATTCAATAGTGCCTATAGTTTTTTGGCACGGAAATTAGCGCAAGAGTATTTTTTACACAAGACCCCTAGCTGAACGGTTTGAGATCAACGCAAAATTTGGGAAATTCATATTTTCCTAACTTACCATAACAAATTTGGGAGCTAAACGATTTGGGAGCTGAACGGAGAGGGGGTAATTGAAAAAAAAAGCTAAGCTACAACCTTATATTTTGAAACAAATGCCAAAAATCTATAGGCACTATAGAAAGGAACGGAGGGAGTAATAAGTAAATAGAAACAGGATAGATAAATCCATTTCAAGAAACTAATAAGAACTTCTATAACCACGATGACACTATATAAGGTTATGTTTGACAACACACTAATATCTTATGTATTGCATGTCTTCTAGAGAACAAAAGAAATAACCCGATTGTTGTTTGACCACGATTGTGTTTTATACAACGGGTTATCTCTTAGTGTTGATATACAACGGGTTATCTCTTAGTGTTGACAACAAGTTTGTTCGTGAAAAATCTAAGAGATAACCCGTTGTATAAAACACAATCCAGGACTCTTACAACAATTATGTTTTGGCATGTAAAAGAAAACATACCTAAGACTAAGAGATAACAGCATGTCTTCTAGAGAACAAAAAAAAGTAGGTTACACCACGTCGTATTTTTCTTTGTTGACAAAAATTTTGTCCGTTACACAACCCGGAACTCTTGACAACAATTATTTTGGGCATGTAGATAAATGCCGCTCAAAATGTACAATTCTGAAAGAAAGTCTATGCGTGGATGTTAACTTAGGCTTTGTGTATGCTATTTTGTTCAAAACATAAGAGGTATGAACTATGAGAACAATACTCGGATCACATGACTATTTTACCATGCTCTTGTTTACTAGACGGAGTAACGGGCATGTGGCAAACATCATTTGCATGTGGTCCCAAGAGACTGGGACTCATGTCACCTTGACAACATAAACAATTTAAATATCATTTCTAGTGCCATTTTAGCAGTCAATTTCCCAGATGCATGAAATTTGGCCGAATTATGTGCCTTGACATAAAAAAGTGTATCATTTCATTCTTCTACAATGTAGGTCTCCTGACACAGCAAGAACAAGGAGCAAGATGCTTTATGCGAGCTCCAAGGACAGGTTCAGGAGGGAGATGGACGGCATCCAATGCGAGATACAAGCCACCGATCCTAGCGAAATGAGCCTTGACATCATAAAAAGCCGAGCTCACTAATCAACCACAAGAACACATACACCAGCTTCACAGCATATAATCTATATATACACATGAGCCCATATCGGGGTCGTCTTCGACTCACGCTGTGCCATGGATTAATTGGGATATCTCTCGGTTAAAGTTACCGTTTAATTTGTTTTTTGTTCCATCTGCTACATATTTCTTTTGGGGGCATGTTGTTTGAACAGTGGTGCGCATATCATTCCTTAATTCCATTGTTTATTTTCTGGGTGATTGTTCAATCTGTATGGATCGTGTGCAATTATTTGGTTACTCCTATCTGAATGTGTTGCTCATGTAATGTAGAAACTGATAAGCCAATGCCATGCGTATCAGAGTGATCCACTGTTCACCGTACAAACTCAAGGCAATCAACTACAAACAAAAATTCAAGAATATTAAAAAATAGTGTACATATACTTCTAATTAAGGATACTCCACCGCCATCTAAATTACATATTCAAATACGATGTATGTCAGAAGTTGCAAAAAAGTAGAACTATGACTGTGTCTTTCTTCAAAAAAAAAAAAATTAACTCCCTCTTTGTTGTTACTTCTAACATTTATGTGTGAAGCTGAAATTTTAAACATATGTTGAGTGTGGTTAGAAGTATGTACACACAAGTTATTGAGCTTCCGGTGGCCGCCTTGTAGCGGATTGCTGGGAGATTACCCGGTAGACCGTATATTTTCCCTTCGGGTACTCAGTTTACTTTATTAAAGATATTTTGATTTCTCTCCTCATCTATGAAGATTTTTGTAGTGATATGTCAAATATGTGTTTGCTGCGTAAACGTTATGCCACTACTGGAGCAACATTACCAATGGATAAATGTTTAACTTTAGGCATTTTTTTAGGCATTTCTTGAAGACGAGTTTTCTACTCAAATTATAGAGGAAATTGCACAAACCAGCAACTCTCTGGGAAAATGTACCAGTGACTTAAACTTTGTTTTGCACAGACCAATCACTCTAGGGGTAGCTTGTGGCAAGGAGCTCTAATGACTTCATTTTGTCGTTTAACAGTTTATGGCCGTCAACGGGGAAATTGCACAAACCAGCAACGGGAAGTGATCGCGTTGGTTGCATCCGAGCTCGGTAGGCAGTGATTAGATAACCAAAATATTTCTTCATTACTATTGATTGGTCAAAAGGACCATCTTTCCAGAGATGGTTAGTCGAGTTAAGCTAAAACTACAATGGTTGTACCTAATCGCCGTCGCGCGGCCTACCACGGTCGGGGTTACTCGCATCGCTCTGCCTACTACTGGCCGCCGGAGGGGCCGGCGCCGTTGTCGAAGCACGAACGCTTCACACACTCCGCGCACCGCGCATGTCGCACATGGGACACCTCGTCCTGCCGCCTGCGGCGTTTGAGGGCCTCGGCCAGAGAGGGTCCCACAGGACTCTCCTGGCCTCCGCCGCTGCCGCAGCCGCCGCCGCTGGGCCGCCGCCTCCTCCGTCTGGGCCGCCTCCTGCAATGCCGCCATCTAGGCGTGGTAGTGGTCCCTGTCCCTAGCCACCGCCACCTCTTCGTCCCTGGCAGCGATGGCGTCCGCCAGCTTCCGGTTCTCCTGCTCGACTCGTGCGGGGGAAGGGCCCCTCCGCTGGAGCGAATCCAGGCCGGAGCACATGTACCTCCGAGCCATTCGAAGCGGCAGGGTACATCGTCGTCGGTGGCGGCGATGTTGTGGATGACGGCGTCCGCTGGTGGGGCCGCCAGCGCCGCCCGCGCCTCGCCAAGCTCGGCCCTAGCGTCGGCAATTTCCGCCCTGGCCTCCGTGAGGCGCTCACGCCCTTGCGCGCGCTCTGCCGCCTCCGCCTTCGCAACCTCTGCCTCCACCTCCGCCGCCTCCAGGTCCAGCTGCTCGGCTTGAAACGCGTCGGCGACTAGCTGCTCGACCTCTTCCCGGTGGGCTTGGCGGAACATCTGAACAACCTGATCCTAGCTACGATTGTGCTTGGCCATGGATGGATGCTAGGGCTTAGCTTGAGGTGTGCCTGTCACCCCCGCCGGTTTCACCATATATAGCCACGGCGAGGCGGGAAACAGCGTTGTCGCGCAAGTCGTTTCCCGCGCGCGAAACGCCTGCGAAACTTGCCAATGTGTTGGGCAAGTGTGGAAAGACCGTCGTCGCGCGGAAACCATTAATCGCCAGCGGCGGGCCTCGACGGGACATTAAACCGCCATTCGATGTCTCCGCATGGCGTCCGTGGGCCGACGCAAAGGGACGCAACCGGACATTTCGGCCAGTTGGAGATGCCCTAAAGGGAGCTGGAGTTTAGATGAAAACGTGCAACCAGGTCAGCTCCCCTAATTAACTAATACGCTGTTAAATACGAAGCTGATCTCTTTGGATCTGTGCAACGAAATATTAAAGTTGCTGGTATGTGTAACATTCACCCCAAGGCTTACTGGTATGTGCAATTTCCTTCAAATTATAAGACATGAAACTCTGATTCGGAGATAGGCAAGTAGGGTCCTAGAGGGCGAAAATGCCAAACGGAACCTGGGTACGCGCGCACCCAATTATGAAAAATTCAAAACAATGCTATTTAAAAGTTTCAAAAAAATATGAAGTAAATTTTTGCATGTTCACACTATGTTGATACTTACCCGTGTGCGTTTTCACGAAAAAATACCATTGTATGTGGCCTACACAAAAATGACAAAATGCAAATTTCGGATCATGTGAATAGTACAAATTCCTATTCACTATTGTCATTTGGGCATTTTGTCATTTTTGTGTAAGCCACATACAATGATAATTTTTCGTGACAACGCACACGAGTAAGTATCAACATAATATGTACATGCAAAAATTTACTACATATTTTTTTGAAACTTTGAAATACCGTTTTTTTCATTTTTTTGGAAAACTGGGTGCGCACGCACCCAGGTTCCATTCGTGCATGTCCCCTAGAGGGGCTTTATACTACCGGCAAAGTTAGGGCAACCCAAACTCAATCCTCCCATTGGTATTCGGCTTCTCTTTCCTCTCAATATTTGTGACATGTTGACCCATGGCTCACTAGGATTGATAGGATACTCATACCAACAATTTGCAACTTCTTTTCTGAAAACTCATCAAGCATGCTCAGCCTAGATAGGTTTGAGAATGGGTGACCCACCAGGAAATTAATCCCATCTGCGCATAAGTGAGCACACAGTGCACAGAAAAGACTAGTGTTGATTTATGGGGCCAGTAACAAGCCCGACTGGGGGTGGTCGGGGTGTTACAATATTGGTGGTGCATGACGGTGCAACATACACGATCTTACATGGGCCATGTTGGATTAGATTGCTCGTCCGATGATGCGAGGGGGGCATCACTGGCAGAACATCAGTTGGTGTATCAGGGTGGCTGTTTGTTATTGCGCCCACCCGTCGTTCCCGCTGCTTTGGGAAGAGTTATGACTTCCTACGGTTTATATCTGGTTTTAGCCATGTTTTTTCAGACTACTTGGACAATTCTTCTTCTTTAGAGCAAGTACAATAAGTTTTAGTCAGCTGGCTATAAGAATTAAAATATTATATTATTGCTTAGTTGGAGAAGAGAGAGAGGAGAAGAGAGAACGAGAGTGGGCTCTTATGTAAGAGTCAGCTTTAGTACGTGCTCCTAGGCACTTTGTGAGAGTGAAAGGTGGGCCCTACATTGATAAAGTACTATGTTTTTATAGCTTACTATTGTACATGTTGGTTCTAATTTGGGTATAAATGACATGGCATTTGGCTTATAGCTAGCAGTTGGCTATACTATTGGAATTGCTCTTATGAATTGCACATTCCTTTATGTTTTGCAAAAAAAGAAGTAACAGACAAGCCAGCCAGCTCGATTACTATTACATTCAAGAGTTCAGTTTCAAAGTTAGAGAGAAACTAGAGATTGAGTGAATGATTGATTCTTTATTGATGAACAGTACATGTATATATAGGTCCTGAACCGGTGCCTTACAACGTCGGTTTACATATTAGTGCCTCTTGGAACAGACATGATGTCCCTTTGGGATCGACAGCGTTTGATCAACGCTAACTGTAGGCAGTTAGCTTATAGGAAATACTAACTGCTATCTTAGCCTAAAACTGACGCTAATAACTATCTGCTTATTATTTTCTAACACTCCCCCTTGAGCAACGGTGTCTATAAAATCTCCAATGTCTTGAAATTTTCCATAGCAGTCTTGAGTGCTTGAAAATCTTGATAGTCCATAATTTTGAAAGTTTGAGAATCTCCAATCTTGTCCAAATTTATCCTCTAAAAATCCTGTGGAAAAATATAAAGAGAATATAGGAATCCGATATACCGTTGGTATAATAATTTTATCATTAAAACCTATATGAGGAATCCGTTGGAGAACTCATAAGGAAAGAGTACAATATATTATTATCGGATGATAAATAGTAAGTTCAGTCCTGGGATATTTCTCCCCCTGAACTTTGCAAATTTCTAAGTCGCCTCATACCAATGCCATGAATGCATTTTTGAAATGCAGCTGCTGGTAAAGACTTAGTGAACAAATCTGCAAGATTGTCACAAGATTTTGTTTGCAAAATATTAATTTCTCCATTTTTCTGTAATTCATGAGGAAAGAACAGCTTTGGAGCAATATGTTTTGTGATATTACTTTTAATATATCCCATATGCATTTGAGCAACACATGCAGCATTATCTTCATAGATAATAGTTGGTGATTCTAATGAACCTATACCGCATGAGGTCTGGATATGGTTAATCACTCTGCGAAGCCATACACACTCACGTGAAGCTTCATATAATGCAATTATTTCAGAGTGGTTAGTGGAAGTTGCTACTAGAGTCTGTTTAGTTGACTTCCATGAGATAGCAGTTCCACCGTATAAAAATACAAATCCAGTTTGTGATCTAGCATTATGGGGATCAGAAAGATAGCCGGCATCTGTATAGCCAGTCAAAGTCATGTCTTGATTATTCTGATAGAACAAACCAAGATCTTTGGTACCTTGTAAATACCTGAAGATATTCTTCACTCAAGCCCAATGGCGTTTTGTTGGAGCTGCACTATGTCTAGCCAGTAAATTTACTGTGAAGGCAATATCTGGCCTAGTACAATTAGCAAGGTACATTAGTGCTCCGATCGCACTAAGGTATGGAAACTCAGGTCCCAATACATCTTCGTTATCATCCCTAGGTCTAAAAGGATCCTTTTCCATATCAAGGGATCTAACGACCATGGGTGTTTTGGATGGATATGATTTATCCATATTGAAATTTTCCAAAACTTTTGAATATATGCGGGCCGAGTATTCCTAATGGAAGATGCTTAAGTTGTAAACCGAAGAAGAATTTGGTTTTAACCAAATCCTTCATCTCAAACTCTGTCATTAAATGATTGCGTGCTACAGATATATCTGCCGCGTTACCAATGATGTTGAGGTCATCAACATAAACTGAGATGATGCAAAATCCTTTTGAGGATTTCTTTATGAAAACGCATGGGCAATCATCATTATTTGAGTATCCTTTCTGAAGAAGGAACTCACTAAGCCGGTTATACCACATTTTACCCGACTGCTTTAAGCCATAGAGTGACTTTTGTAATTTTACACAATACATATTGTGATTTATGTTTGGATTAGGGATTTTAAGTCCATCAGGGACTTTCATATGAATATCTGCATCGAGTGACCCATATAGATATGCGGTCACTACATCCATTAACTGCATTGATAAATTCATTTGTACTGCCAATGATATTAAGTATCGAAACGTAATTCCACTCATTACAGGAGAATATGTATCGTCGTAGTCGATACCGGGTCTCTGCGTAAACCCTTGTGCTACTAGTCTCGCTTTATATCTCACCACCTCATTATTTTCGTTCCTTTTTCGAACGAAAACCCATTTAGCTCCCACAGGGAAGACTTTTTGAGGAGTAGGTATTACTTTAGAGAATACCTCTCTTTTATTAAGCGAGCGCAATTCTGCCTCAATTGCCTCCTTCCATTTAGGCCAATCCGAGCGCTTTAGGCACTCTTTCATAGTTTTTGGCTCTGGATCCAGTTGAAGGGTTTTAGCAATTTTAGAGGAGAAATATGTGTCGACAATTGTAGTCTTTCTATTATATGATTCTCCCGAATCGATATAGTTTATGGAAATTTCATTAGTTTCTTCAGGCACCGTGTGATTTCCCATAACAACGGAGTCTGGTTGTTTCGATGTCCTAGCATTAGAATTTTTGTGCACATTTATGCTAGGTTCTTGATGTTGAACATCATCTTGGTGTCTATCAACTTCAGGTTGATTTGCATTTACCGTCATAGATTTCCTTTGTTTCCGCGGTGACTTTGGAGAAGCCTTTTCCCTTGAGACCATATTTCTCCCCCTTTTATTTGTAATTGGGAGTTTTGAGTAGTTTTATTTGGTACCTCTACTCGTTCTGGTGCATTGACTGCAGGGATATATGATTTGGAGACACCTTTGTGATCAGTAAATGCGTCTGGCAAGTTATTTGCAAAGTGTTGCAACTCTATTATTCTCTGAACTTCAGATTCAGATTCTTTAGTACGTGGATCTAAGGATTGGATGTCTGTTACATTCCAATCTATTTCCTGGCATTCTTTGTGGTTTGTTTCTCCCCCTAATGCCGGGAAATGATCCTCATCAAAAATTGAATCAGCGTACCGGGCTGTAAACAGGTCCCCTGTTAGGGGTTCTAAATATTTTATAATTGACGGAGATTTATATCCCACATAGATTCCATTTTTTCTATGGGGGCCCATGGAGGTACGCTGCGGTGGTGATATCAGTACGTATACAGCGCAACCGAATTTTTGCAGGTGGGAAATACTTGGCTGATTGCCTCGTACTATTTGAAATGGGGAAGTTTCATGATATGCAGTTGGTCTGACTTGTATCAGATCTGCGGCGTGTAAAACCGCATGTCCCCAACAAGAGGTTGGTAAATTGCAATTCTGCAATAATGGTCTAGCAATTAATTTTACTCTTTTGATTAAAGATTCAGCCAATCCATTTTGAGTATGAACATAAGGTACAGAATGTTCTAGATGAATGCCTAAGGACATACAATAATCATTGAATGCGCGTGAACTAAATTCAGCCGCATTATCCATTCTTATTGTTTTAATCCTGTGTTCAGGATGATTTGCTCTTAATTTGATAATTTGAGTTATTAATTTGGCGAAGGCATGGTTACGTGTTGATAATAAACACACATGTGACCATCTAGTAGATGCATCAATTAGCACCATGAAGTACCTAAATGGTCCAGATAAAGGTTGTATTGGACCACATATATCTTCTTGAATTCTTTCAAGAAAATTAAGTGACTCATTTTTAACTTTGAGGTAGGATGGCCTAATAATTAATTTCCCAGTAGCACATGCAGTGCATACAAAATCTGATGACTTAGGAAATCCTTTAATTGGTAAATTATGACCAACAGAATTGCTTATAATTTTTCTCAACATACCTATTCCAGGATGACCAAGGCGATCATGCCAAGTCTTGAATTTATCAAGATTTTGAAAAATTATTTTGTACGCAACATAATGTACGGGTTTAATGTATGTAAAGTATAATCTGGAAGAAAATGAAGGGAATTTTTCAAGAGTTTGTTCCTCATATCCGTTGCTTTTTGTTAAAAGCAAATATTCTTTCTTATCCATCTTAACAGTTTTAAGATGGAAATCATTTGATCGGATATCTTTGAAACTTATAAGGGTACGTGTTGATTCAGGATACAAGAGTGCATTCGGAATTACAATAGTAGTACCCATAGGGAGTGTGAATGTGGCTCTTCCTGAACCAATTATTGCTTTGTTACTCCCGGTTACAGTCATAACATCTTCCTTTCTCTTAGTGAGAGTTTGGAAGTATTTAGTTTCCCTTAAAATTGTATTAGTGGTAGCACTATCCACTAAACATAATTCTTCTTCCATCAATTTTATTTTTCCCGTAAAATTTATTTCTCTGTTTTCTCCTTTAGGCCTACTCGCTAGGGGCAGAGCCAGTGCTGATAACGTAGAGAGAAACTAGAGATTGAGTGAATGATTGATTCTTTATTGATGAACAGTTCAGGTATATATAGGTCCTGAACCGGTGCCTTACAACATCGGTTTACATATTGGTGCCTCTTGGAACAGACATGATGTCCCTTTGGGATCGACAGCGTTTGATCAACGCTAACAGTTAGCTTATAGGAAATACTAACTGCTATCTTAGCCTAAAACTGACGCTAATAACTATCTGCTTATTATTTCCTAACAAAAGTCTTGTAGCTGGTGATTAAGTAAGTTATAGAGGAACATGGACTAACTATAGGGGGTAGGGTCGGCAATTGCCGATAAAGACAACATGGCAGCATGAATAAGATTGAAGAAAACTGGTCATCCTTTCGCCACAAACATGCCAGCTTTTTTTTTTCCTTCCCTGAAGAATTTTCCAAGACTGAGAGTAAGCATGTTCAATTAAAACAATGTAGGCATGTAAGTTTGTTTTCGTATGAGATGAATTTAGAACAGAGTTATAGCTGTGTAGATGTGATCAAACTAAGATAGCTTTGCACCAAGCTGGTTACAAATAGTTCAAAATCACAAGATAAAGCACATCAAACATTGTAAGGCATTTGCATTTTAAGGAGTGTAGTACTTTACTCTATGAGGTGATTAACACGAGGAGGGCTTTTGACAGTTCTCTTCAGAGCCTGCAAACATTAATTTTCATGATACTGACAACACATGCAAACTATGGGAATTTTATTCGGGTGGTAGCATCTGCATCTTTCTACATATACTACAACTATACTGGGAATAACTTTACTATACAAAGCTGGCACATTTTATCCATGTTGAACAAAATAAACATCTTACAAGAACCAGCGGTGATTTAACACCCAGCTCATCTTTAACTATACAAGACTTTTTGTATATATAAACTTATAGCCAGTTCTACGTTGTATCATCCTTTCACTGCATCAGCAGAAGATTATTCACAGTGGCATTCACGTTATTAGTTCTCATCAGATCCTGCAGTGAGGTTGCAAAGAGAAAGCATTAGTGCATATGCCAGCGTCTAGAGCAATTACAACAAGAGAATAGCAAAAACAGAAATATACCTCCAGAATTAGCTCATCAGGCATGTGGGGTAAAACCTCGCGTACTCTATCTACCATGGAATTAATTTGCGACGTGCTTCCATTAATTGTTCCTGCAGTAGCTCCTCGGAACCGCAAGCCAGCAGCAGAAGCACCATCAGGCCTCGAGGAAGACGCTGGAACAATTGAAGGACCAGCCATTGCATCGGGCCATAGATTCCAGGTGGCATCTGTACGCCCATAATTATCACTCACAGAAGCAAACTGTCTCATCATCATTTGAACTCCGGTAAGCCCCACAGATCTCACTGCACTGGAGGAACTGGGATCATCCATTCCAGGGCTCGACCAGGGTGGTGCCCAGCTAGAATCAAGACCAGCACCTCTGTGACAACCAAAACAAACAAATTAAGGAATCACATATTGACATCTCTGTAATCACCAGAAATGGCCAGATTATTGAGTGTAAGACTGCACTTGTCAGACTTTTCAGTGCACATGTTCACAAAGCATTTTTGGAGTTTTATACTAAGTGTCTTATTACGAGATTAGGATCACAACTTTGTTACTGCTTTAGTGGTTCTCTTCCCTTCCCTGCCAGATTTTCACTGTAATATTTTTTTATGAACATCTAGATTCAACTTCACATAAACCAGCCATTTAAGAGCAAACAGACCCCACCAGAAACTCCCATCACAGGTGTCAAACTGGCCAGTTACCACCAAGAAACTGTGGTTCTGGAACTAAAACACCATTAAGTGGCACATCATCAACAAAGGAGGTCATCCAATTACAAGACATCGCAATATCTAGCGTAAAGAGAAAGGCATCAGAATAGCAAGAACTCTCGACAACATGCTAACTTGAGGGTCAATGCAGGGATTCAAGAACCACAAAGTGCACCATTGATGTGAATGCAACTATATTTACTGAATCTTCAAGGCTAATTCCAAAAGAGTAAATTGCGCAAAACCACACATTAACAGGTTCTTATAATAACATTACCACACCATGGTTTTTAAGGCGACTGCCATAGGACACGTAGGCGATAAGGCGCCCTGGCAGCACCTTGGAAATTTGCCCGCTTTAGACGCTTAAGCGTGGACGCCTTAGCGCTTAGTCGCCCACTTAAACGTCAGAGCGGGTGTAGAACGCCTTAGGACGTCTTACCGCCTTAAAAGCCATGACCACACCTTTTGGAATTTTTCCAAAGAACTAAAATTTATGTACTAATTATTCATAGAACCCCAAATCAGACAATTAAGGGTAATCCTGACAGAGTCAGTGCCTAGGTGTGCTCACAAGGACACAAACACTACTAAGGTGAACACGAAACCTCCCTCCATGTCTATTTTTAATGTGATCCATTAGAATCCACGGATGCCTCTTCTGATCTTGGAGCAATCGAAACAATCCACAGGCCACCACCGCCCCACCTTGCCCTGCTTCCGCTCTCAGACACAGCGTCTGTGGGCCTCGTTCTTTCACTAAAGTGCCTGACACCTGTCATGGCGTTGCTCAACTCTCCACTGACATCGATTCAGATGTCTTGAGCATGCCCCGGTGTCAAGACTCCTCAGGCTCTCGTGTGAGCTTGACAAATGATCCACCGGTAGGCTAAGGCCAAGCGCTCGTGGCGCCAGGGGTTCAAATGTGTTGTCATCCCGTGCACCACGCATGGCTGTGATGTTACCATGCACACCACGCGCAGCTGCCCTCCAGCTCACGCACCTAGGGCTAGGTCACTTGCACTGGAGCTCTGCATGTCGGAACTGGTTACTGCTGCAGATAATAGAACACTCCTAAGGGACAGAGATTTGGTGCACATGGGCAAACGTGCACCAAATTAGGATGACAATCATTTTTCAAAGTTTTAAAAATTATGAAAAAAAATTAGGATGTAGCCAGTAATGTATCTCACAAACGTGCAAATTTTCAATTGGAAAAAATGTGTAGTTTGGGCAACACAAAAATGACAGTCACTTTGTCATTTTTGTGTACCTTAGAATACAGAATATTTGAAACGGAGATTTTGCTAGTGTGATATATCATTGCTACTTTCGGAATTTTGTTTAATAATTTTTTGAAACCTGTAAATATAAATTTTCGAATTTTCTAATATGCCGAGGAGCACTGGTGCTCGAGAGCCAAAATAACTTTCCAACTCCTAAGTTTTTTTATGCATACCTCCAAACAGCATCTGAAGGATTCTGCTGTTCAACAGGATGTTCATGACCAGGAACCCTCTGCTGATTTAACCCCATATTTAGCTGTTCCGCAATTAGCTGAACGTTTGCTACCTCTGTCGTTGCAGACCTAGTATGCCCTTGAGATGAAAGAAAGAGTGGCCTTCGACAAGTTGGACAAGAGTAACCCTCCATTAATCCTTGATCCAACCTAACCATGGCAAAAAAAACTTCATGAGAAAATATAAAAGAAGACAATGCAATTTGTGCTAGACACATTTCATGGTGAGAGGTTGGAGCTCTTAATATAATGTACTGCACATATTAACAGTAGGGGCCTCTGACATGATTTATTAGAAGGTGAATTTCCCCCTGATTTCTCCGTATACACTGCTAAGTAATATCAAAGGAACTCCTCCTTTATAGAAAGTTCCACTCAACATCAAAATCATGAGTTCAGGACACTACATACTAGTCCCCTAAATTAATTTGGAACACATGGGATCAGTAACCAATTGAAATGGACATATGGAAGTTATAATGACAACTACAGCCTTTGCTTCAAAGATTATTTACAGGAAAACACAAGCTATGAACTGAACCAAAGATTATCAAGCATCAACTGCAAACAGTAAAAGCACTTCAGGGCATACCAAGATCGCAAGCAAGGTAGATGAAATAGATGGTTGCAGGACAACTTTTTAGCTCGAGCCATTGGTCCCTATGAGTTGCAGCAGAACCAACGAAAAATTCAGATAAACAAACAGTAAAGGACAGCAATGCTTCTCCAAATCTAGAAAAGTATTTACCCGGCAGATGGCACACTCATCATCATATGTGCAGATTTCATCATATGTAGCATCTGGAAGTGCTCCATCCAGCGAACGAAGCGCCTTTCTTAACTTGATGTACGTCTTGATCCTTTTCAAAAATGAAATTACAAGAGCCTGTATATGTTAAAAGAACACATCAGTATGTAACTTCATTATAATCCCTTAGTTTATCAACAGTTGCCAATAGGTGCCGTCTGCCTTACACGCAAGTTCAATATGAGAACTGCATCAATCAGGTGAAACGCCATACCACGGAGCCAAAAGATCATCGAATAATGACCAAGTGACATCAACAAGCTCATCAAGTCAATGACGAAACCAAAATTCCTGATAACTTTGCCTCTCCACTCAGAAAAGGATCCTGAAGGTACAAAACATGATTACATCCTGGTGGCAAGATGGAAAGGGTTCAAGAAGAGTATGGGCAGGGACTTAGTAGCCTTGCTCCTGAAACACTGACAGATGATAACGAGCAGCTTACATATAGACCAAACCAATATAACTGGTGTCTATATGTGACTGAAAAACTTCTGTTTTTGTAACTCTCAGGTTAAGAAGTGTCATTTTGGCCACTGGAATGTTCCTTTCTTGACAACCAAATTTAATTGACATATGGTTGTACTTGTACAATCTAATAAAACTAAAATACTACAAAACTAACTTTTAGACAGATATATACATAGCATTTTGATGGATAATCCAGATATTCAAAGTTAAAAAGTTTGAATGCAAGCATGGATGTCACCTATTTTGCCACATGTACTATTTGTGTTCCTCTCTATGTTCACTACCATCAGGAAATAACCATACAAGTTGTAGACCATATTTGCTTAGTTACACTTCTCCAGTCATTTGATGATTTTTGGATGAAGACGGGTCTGATGATTTTAGCTCATTTGTCTAACTTAAGAGAAAAATAAACATAAAAACATTTTGTTACAGGGTTTAGTTATTACAGTCATAGAAGTTAGTGTTTCTCTTGATTATCCTTGATTGATGAGCAGACTTGGACATTTTGTGGAAAACTCTGCTTGTTTCTCTACACCAAACTGATATTTATCCATTTTTGTGCTTCAGGTTTGGCACAGTTTAGGATAAATTTGGTACAGCCTTGTGCAAGAAGCTTCATGAAATTGCCTGGCGAGTTTCTCATGTAGCGGTTGTTCGCAATAAAGTAAGTGATGATTAATGGATTTGCATAGACGTATGTCCTACAATTCTTGTATAATGACTCAAATGTCAGCAAATAGATTGCTGCAGTATTGTTGTCGAGTGTACAATTAAGCTCTGACTCTGCCATGTTTCTTGTCATGTAAATTTAATGGACATAATCTTATGGCATTGCAGACTAATTCTGTTGCCGAGGAAATTGAAAGATGTAAATCTTACACGCACAACATTAGAGTTGTGTATCAATGAGGGGTTAGCTGATGGAAAAAAGTAGCTTATCACCTGCTGCTTGTTTATAAGTCTTCTGGAAATCCAGATAGTCCACACCACTGTCCATCAGATGTCGCTGCCAAATGTCAAACAACTGAAATCCATGCACCATGATAGACTGCACAGAAAAAAGAAATATTTGAGAAAAGTCATGAAGAGAGATTCAGAAGTATTAACTATGTGCAGATAAATATTCATGAGGTTTCTTGTTGTTTCAGAGCAACAACGGTGCAGAAAATAGAAGTCAAGGACTGATAAATATTCCTCACATTTTGGGTCCAATTACCTGCAATGACTCAAAGGCAATACTAAGTGGCTCAAAGAACATAAGCCAAAATAACTTAGAATTGCATGCCCTGCAGAACCCTACACAAAGCTTCATCCTGTACAAGTTAGATGAAAAACTAGTGAGTTTGCTTTAACAGAAACAGCATCATATTTCTGCTGTGAGCAGAGTTTGTTGCATTGCACAAGCGGAAGCGCCTAACATATATAGTACAAGGACCAAAGGACACATACAAATTCTAGACCAATAGAAGAAGACCATAATACTCATACCAACACAGTAGCAGCATTTGATGATATACGACGCTAAAAACAAATAAACAGCAGAAGTGGAGTTCTTGATAGCACTGTCGTAATGTGGAATCTCAAAATCTATCGAATCAAGCTAAAGAGAAGCTATGGGAAAAAGAACTCCGGGGAAAGCAGGACAGCAAAGAGGCATCATGAAGACCTCTATGATCAATGACCATTCGAACAGAAAGACGCCGCGATCATCCAGAAGAAAGAACAGACCAGGACGAAAAACAAAGGTTGAATGGCCAAAGTTTTTATGGACTCTATCGCATGGACCAACACAAGAGCATTGGACAGGATGAACGTAACAGAAGCAAATTCAACGACCGAACTGACTTGAGGGGGTACTAGCTAGAAGTAGCAGCAGCCAGCGAGCACTTAACCAAAATAGCACACACCGGTCAGCACAACGGCTACTCAGACCAACACCACCGATCCAACAGCAGTAGTGGCCAAGCGCTAAATTGTTCATGAAGCGGAGTAAAGCAGCAGCGTGTAACAGAGCAGATCACAAATCTGTGCAAAGAACCTGCAACTGCATATCCGTTCATGGGACGGCAGTTGCAGCCAGGTCACAACCTGGGAGGCCAATGGCGCTGGATGAAGAATACCAGTGCAGAGCAGATCAGGGCAGCAGCCGCTGATACATGTGATTGCCACAAGCCTGCAAAAGGTAGAAGCAGCAACACACCACAGCCAACACAAGCTGCAAGCAGAGGTGACTAGGGGCGATGTGAGAGGATGCTAAAGAACCGATTTAGTCGAAGACCGGATCCAGCGACAGGAAGCCTTGCTAGAAAGCAAGGTCAACGATGATAATGCCAGGTTGGTGGCTGGCAGCCTGGCGGTGCCAGACAGAAGCCGCCGCAGATCTACACCAGCAACAATGACTTAAGGATACCAACAAGAAAAAAAAAACATAATCATAATACATTTAGGAAATCAGGTAAACTCATCTCCAATAATACCTAAATTATGCTATGAAGTATGAAGCTTGATTCATGCTGACTAACCAGGGAATATTACCATAGTAGATCAGTCGAAAGAACAAACAACAATGCAGAATATACACGAAGATATTTTGATGGAGTTGCTGAGGGTGACGCATTGAGGCGCTCAAGACGTTCTCTGGCCAATGATTGGAACATCTGGATGTGACATGCATTTCAGTTAATATGCTAAGTAGAATCTCAATAGTTGATGTAGCTTCACACAGTACCTTCAGTGAACAAAGAAGGACCAACCAAGTTGACCAAAGGATTATTTGTTGAGAATTAGGAGGCACAACCAATGGGAGAAAAGTTCCCTGCAACAAAAGATCGAGCACCAAGCACATAAATAAATAAATTGCAGATAACACAAGGTAGATTACTGCTTGTGTCACTCACAACTAGACTTTTTGCAGTTCGCAAGAAATAAACACTTCACACAGTTAGGAGCAAACGATATTGGACTCTACACAAGACTACTTAACACGTTGCCACATCCGTTTCGTTGCATGTGGGTTCCACCGGTCAGTGTAATGGGTTGCATCAACCCCACATGTGCTTCTGGCTCCTCTCATCTCCTCTCTTTACCCCAAATCTATTCCATAACCCATTGACACACCACCAAGCCCTCATGGAGCTGCCCCCTTCTTGTTCTCCTCCAAGTCACTTCGCACGATCCCTCAAAGCCCCTTCCAGAGAAAGTTGGTGCACCCCAGCTCCAAATATCTCGCGGTCCTGCACGCTGGCCCAAACAGCAGCAACGTGGGAACAAGGATGTAGGTTCACTGCACATGGACAGAGTTGACAAGGGCATGGAAGCGGAGCGGTGAGGTTCAAGATGACGGATCATCCACGATGTCCTCGACCGACACACGAACAGAACATGATGCTGCCACTCTCCTCTGCCCTCGCCAAGCTCTCTCCCTCACTAGTATTCTAGACGCATGGCCTCCATCATGCCCTCAACCGACACATGAACAGGACATGATGCTGCCACTCTCCTCTGCCCTCGCCAAGAAGCTCTCTCCCTCACTAGTGTTCTAGACGCACGGCCTGCTACTTATTTTTCTTTTCCCATTGTGGGTGTGTTTCTTCGTTTTTTGTTGTACCTCAGCGGTCCTACACACTGATCCAAACAACATCCCCAGCTGGGAAGAAGGAAGTAAGGTTGCTGACATGGATGGAGTCAACAAGGGAATCGAAGCGGTCTGGTGCAGCTGAAGATGACGGATTCATCGAGGTTGACCACGACAAAGCAAGACATGGACAAGCCTTCACACCATCACTCTCCTCTGTCCTCGCCTTAGGAGCTCTCTACATCACTAGTCTGCAGACACATGGTCTCCCTCATGCGGTCCTGCTACCTTTTTCTTTTCTCACTGTACTTAAGTGTGTGTTTCTTTGCTTTTATTTTCACCACCCTCTCGGTCTTCTTTGTTGCTTCAGCCATGTGTTGAAACCAAGAAACGCCATGCGAGCAGCCAAGGAGCAAGTCCTCCAAAGAGACAGGCTGGGCTTCAAGGTTGCTGCACAGGCTACTACTTAAGACCAGACCTTGAGGTGTGGAATTGATTTACTATTCTGGGCCGATCTTCACAGCACTTCATCCATCTTGTTTAAGGCATCTCACCGGCACATGGGTTGCAGACAAAGTAGACTCTGAACCTTTCAGTTCAGCACACAGAAACCAATCTTGTAGACCACAACTCAAATAGCAGAACGAAGAGTTTCCTCCAAAACTTAAAGGTATTTATCAAGATTCCCTCAAAACCCAATAACAGTTTATCTGCTATGAAGCATGCATCACGCTTAATTAACTTACCGTTACATGGCGCATGCAGCTATTCATATAATATCAGTTGGACAAAATTCCATCTAATGACTAGAATAACAAGAAATAAAAACTCAACTAAGACCCCGATATCTATTTGATAGACAAGTCTTCTAAGTCTCTGCAGTTATTTCTTATTTGTGCTTGATTTTGTCACGTCTGGTTCGTGGTCCATCCACAGGCCTTCATGCACGTATAGTCGCCATAAGTGGCTGTATAGTCGCGAGTCGCTGTGATTTTTGGAAAACGACTCGGCGACTATACAGCAACTATTCAGCGACTAAAAAACCATGATACAAGCACGATAATAGTTGAATGGAAGAAGCTCATGAAATAAGGAGAGGGGGATAATTATTACCTTATAAATTACATAGTTAATGATGTGTTCCAGCACTTTTCTAGTCTCTGAAGAAGTTAACTGAACAAAAAATAAAGTCTGCATAGGATAAAAAAAAAATAGATGTAAGTCTGACTGCTGTAGTAGAAAAATAAGAAGTTGAACATGTTGAACTTATAGCCGAGTAGCAGCACGCAAAAATATTCTGCACTACTAGAAATCGCTAATTAATAAATTTGAATGCTAAGGTAATACGTTTCAGCTTAATTTATGGAAGGCGCTAAGAGAAGATGCAGATAGCCAGATAGCAACAATTACAGAGTTATTCTGCTTCCAAAGAATGATGGTCTGTTTGTTTACTTTTCCTGTTATTCGAAACAATGAGTGGATGGGCAATACTAAGTAGAATCTCTTTCTTTTTTTTTTGTAATCAGAGTAACAGTCTAAACTTGATTGATATCTCTCGGAGGAAAACATTCGATCGAACCATTGGCTAGTACTACCAAGTATCAGCATCCATCCATGCGGTAAATGAATTGAGGACGAATGGTGAGATGACAAGGTTATCTATAGAGAAATATTGACCCGCGGCAAAATGGCAGCTAGAGGAGCACGAATATTACGAGGTTGCAAAAAATCAGGCAGGTCGCTAATGCAATTAGTGAGCAGAGCCCGCAGCCCACGTCGAGGAGATTGATCAATCGGCTACACCAACCGCCATGCGGGATTAGGCGCAATCACCTTGAGGGCTATGACGATGAGGAGGAAGAGGTGCGCGGCGAGATTCGCTAGCAGCGCGACGGTGACGTGCGAGCGCAGCAGGGTGTGGAGCGAGTCCCCGGCGGCGGCGGCGGCATCCCCGTCGAGGAGGGAGGCGGCCCACCACTGCAGCGCGGCGGCGCTTGCGGCCGTGGAGGCGGCGGCGACGTAGAGGCAGTTGACGGCCATGCGTGGCGCTGGCGCATGGGCCGGGCGCTCTGGGGCGGAACCCTAGGCCTGGGCGGCGCTGGGGGTCGGGGAATCGGAGGGGGTCGGGGGAATAGGACGCCGGCCGGCTTTATTCGCGCGGGGCGGGGGCGGGGGCGGGGGCGGAGGAGAGGAGGGGGAAGGGGGGGGAGGCGAGGCGACCACAAACCAAGGGAAGGGAAGACGGGAGCGACGCACGCGAGGCCGTGGTGACGGGAAGGGGGAGCAAAGATTATTCGTTGGAAGCCATGGATAGATTAGCTTGGACTAGACTAATTCCTAGGACCGAGTTTTTTATTTTATTTGATATAATACAATGGGGTGCGCGTATTAGCCCTTGGTAGTAGTAGATATTGCGTTACGGTCTAGGACAGGCCTTTTGGGATTGTTTTGTTCGAGGATATTAGATGAGAGGATAAGTAGAGGTGTGTTTTCGCAAAATTGGTGTTTCTGGAACGGGGGGATTTATCTGTACGGCCGCGTGCTGGGGCTGCGCGGGACGGTGCGGGTGGTTTACGCCAGGTGGGGCCGGCTCGTCGGTGATTACCGGAAAGAGTGGGTTAGGTGGGCGTGAGAGGCTGAGAGCCCGTCAGGAGCAGAAGCAGACGGTGGGTGACGGCCCGTGGCGGTGGTGTCGCGACCCGGACGGCCGCCCCCGGCCTGGCTCGGTCGTCTGGTCCTGCACCGACGCGATGCGGTCGCATCCTGCGGCTGCAGGTGGGCGGAGCCCTGGTGTTTACTGGCGTGTTCACAAAAGGAAATAAATCAATCGTAAGAAGCACATTCACGAGAGATGTCTAGTTAAACAGTTAGTGTAAAGTGCACAAGTATTTAAACAATACCCGATTTATTTTTTTAAACATCTTGCATTGTATATATACCTTTATACATGATTTAACTTTACCGACTAGGCAAGTTCAATTTTATATACTCCTTCCGATTCATATTAATTATCACTACATTTAGATATATTTTAGTTCTACATACATCCATATAAGCGACAAGTAATACGAATCTTAGGGAGTACTAGCAAGTGTTGGCGCGTCGGCACGCCGCACCCGTGTGAGGGAGGGAATTCAATATATTGATGACATTGCGAACAAAAATTCATCTATCAAATGAAGACTAACTGGTGGTGCTAATTTATATTTAAACTCGCTTACATAGTTCATAGGATTATCCTACTTAAAGAGTACATTATACATTATAGATCCTACTTTGTCCATAACAGGACGTACTTTCCATGACTAAATTTTAACACAGAACATAAAGTAGCAAATTAGAACGGATGGTCATCTTGTTGCCTTGTCCTAGAATTGTGAGCATCTTTGGAGTACAAAATAGTTACTTCTTTGGATGCTAAGAACAGAATGGTGAGTCCTTGGTTGACACAGGGAGGCATGTACTGCTCTTATATTTGAAGTGGCTGACAATTCACCGCTTCGTCAAATATAGTATCAGGAAACTAACACAGCAAGGTGCACATACTATGCCATTGAAACACCAGAGATGTTTTATGTACAGACTAAGTGCAGTAACTCAAACAAAATTATGCATTTTGAGACATAGTAAATTATACCTCATTCTTAGGATCTAATGCCGGGATCCAGGGCCAGGCCGGCAAAATCCGGGGCCTGTGCGACATTTTAAAATGGGACCTAATTCACTACATAAATATAAAATATTATCTTATATTTAATGGTTTTGATGCATTTAAACTCTTTGGATTTTAAAAATTAGGAAAATACTTTCGTCCGGGAAAAGGTGTTGTATTAGAGGGGAAAAAAGAAGGACCAATCAATCAAAATAGAGAAAATCACGGTAACGCACTTCGAACTTGCAACCTCCTACTGAACAATCAATCAGGTGAGATCAGAGAACCAGTTGAGCTAGGTTGATTTCCTCATTAAGATCTGACGTAGTTGAATATTATCTATATATAAAAAGGCCAACTTAGAAATTATGGGCCTCCGAAAATTTGGGACCCTGTGCGGCCGCACGGGCCGCACTCCCGTGGGCCCGGGCCTGCCGGGATCATACTATCTCTGTAAAGTACTCAGCTTGTACTGTGCGTGAGAGATAGAATGAGAGAGAGGGGCGGTGTACCTTCTTCCTTCGAGGAGGAACCTACCGACGTCGACATGATGGCGACGGCGGTGGCGTGAGCGAGAGGTGGCGGAGCTTCCCGTCGGCACGCGGTACAACCCTAGATCGGTAAGGATGTCAGTAGGGTGAGCAGCGCGTCGATCAACCTCGTACCGCGTGCATCCAGCCCCCACATGTCTTTATAG
>NC_061514.1:234413082-234464012 GCF_022539505.1 Lolium rigidum
AAACAACTCATTAGAGGGTTAGTGCATAATAAAAATTCACATGTTCAGAGGTGACACAATCATTCTTAACACTTCCGGACATTGCATAAAGCTACTGGACATTAGTGGATCAAAGAAATTCATCCAACATAGCAAAAGAGGCAATGCGAAATAAAAGACAGAATCTGTCAAAACAGAACAGTCCGTAAAGATGGATTTTATTAGGCCACCAGACTTGCTCAAATGAAAATGCCCAAATTGAATGAAAGTTGCGTACATACCTGAGGATCACTCACGTAAATTGGCATAATTTTTTGAGTTACCTACATAGAATTAGACCCAGATTCGTGACGGCAAAGAAATCTGTTTCTGCGCAGTAATCCAAATCTAGTACTTACTTTTCTATCAAAGACTTTACTTGGCACAACAAAACATAAAACTAAGATAAGGAGAGGTTGCTACAGTAGTAAACAACTTCCAAGACACAAATATAAAACAAAGTACTGGAGGTAAAAACATGGGTTGTCTCCCATAAGCGCTTTTCTTTAACGCCTTTCAGCTAGGCGCAAAAAGTGTAACTCAAGTAACATCGAGAGATGAAGCATCAACATCATAATTTGTTCTAATGATAGAATCATAAGGTAACTTCATTCTCTTTCTAGGGAAGTGTTCCATACCTTTCTTGAGAGGAAATTGATATTTAATATTACCTTCCTTCATATCAATAGTAGCACCAACGGTTCGAAGAAAAGGTCTTCCCAATATAATGGGGCAAGATGCATTGCATTCAATATCCAAGACAACAAAATCAACGGGGACAAGGTTATTGTTAACCATAATATGAACATTATCAACTTTCCCCAAAGGTTTCTTTTTAGCATTATCAGCGAGATTAACATCCAAATAACAATTCTTCAATGGTGGCAAGTCAAGCATATCATAGACTTTTTTAGGCATAACAGAAATACTTGCACCAAGATCACATAAAGCATTACAACCAAAATCTTTGATTCTCATTTTAATGATGGACTCCCAACCATCCTCTAGCTTTCTAGGAATAGAAGTTTCAAGTTTTAGTTTCTCTTCTCTAGCTTTTATGAGAGCATTTGTAATATGTTTTGTGAAAGCCAAATTTATAGCGCTAGCATTGGGACTCTTAGCAAGTTTTTGCAAGAACTTTATAACTTCAGAGATATGGCAATCGTCAAAATCTAAATCATTACAGTCTAAAGCAATGGGATTATCATCCCCAAGGTTGGAAAAAATTTCAGCAGTTTTATCATGAGTAGTTTCAAAGTAGCTTTAGCAGCTTCAGTGCGCTTTTGCGCGCTTTGCACTAGGAGTAGAAGCATTGCCAACACCAATTATTTTATCATGGATAGTAGGAGGTGCAGCAACATATGAATCATTAGCATTACTAGTGGTGGTAATAGTCCAAACTTTAGCTACATTTTCCTTTTTAGCTAGTTTTTCATTTTCTTCTCTATCCCACCTAGCACGCAGTTCAGCCATTAATCTTATATTCTCATTAATTCTAACTTGGATGGCATTTGCTGTAGTAACAATTTTATTTTCAATATCCCTATTAGGCATAACTTTCGATTTCAAAAGATCAACATCGGAGGCAAGACTATCAACTCTAGAAACAAGAATATCAATTTTATTGAGCTTTTCCTCAATGTATTTGTTAAAGGCAGTTTGTGTACTAATAAATTCTTTAAGCATGGCCTCAAGTCCAGGGGGTGTATTCCTATTATTTTTGTAAGAATTCCCATAAGAATTAGCATAACCGTTACCATTATTATAAGGATATGGCCTATAGTTATTACTAGAATTGTTCCGATAAGCATTGTTGTTGAAATTATTATTTTTAATGAAGTTTACATCAACATGTTCTTCTTGGGCAACCAATGAAGCTAATGGAACATTATTAGGATCAACATTAGTCCTATCATTCGCAAGCATAGACATAATAGCATCAACCTTATCATTCAAGGAAGAGGATTCTTCAACAGAATTTACCTTCTTACCTTGTGGAGCTCTTTCCGTGTGCCATTCGGAGTAATTAACCATCATATTATCAAGGAGCTTTGTTGCTTCACCAAGAGTGATGGACATAAAGGTACCTCCAGCAGCTGAATCCAATAAATTCCGCGAAGAAAAATTTAGTCCTGCATAGAAGGTTTGGATGATCATCCAAGTAGTCAGTCCATGGGTTGGGCAATTTTTAACCGAGAGATTTCATTCTTTCCCAAGCTTGAGCAACATGTTCAGTATCTAATTGTTTAAAATTCATTATGCTACTCCTCAAAGATATAATTTTAGCAGGGGGATAATATCTACCAATAAAAGCATCCTTGCATTTAGTCCAGGAATCAATACTATTCTTAGGCAGAGATAGCAACCAATCTTTAGCTCTTCCTCTTAATGAGAAAGGAAACAATTTTAATTTTATAATGTCACCATCTACATCTTTATATTTTTGCATTTCACATAGTTCAACAAAATTATTGAGATGGGCAACAGATCATCGGAACTAACACTGTAAAATTGCTCTCGCATAACAAGATTCAGTAAAGCAGGTTTAATTTCAAAGAATTCCGCTGTAGTAGCGGGTGGAGCAATAGGTGTGCATAAGAAATCATTATTATTTGTGCTAGTGAAGTCACACAACTTAGTATTTTCAGGGTTGGCCATTTTAGCAGTAGTAAATAAAACAAACTAGATAAAGTAAATGCAAGTAAACTAATTTTTTTGTGTTTTTGATATAGAGTGCAAGACAAGTAAATAAAGTAAAGCTAGCAACTAATTTTTTTGTGTTTTGATATAATGCAGCAAACAAAGTAGTAAATAAAATAAAGCAAGACAAAAACAAAGTAAAGAGATTGAGAAGTGGAGACTCCCCTTGCAGCGTGTCTTGATCTCCCCGGCAACGGCGCCGTAAAAAGAGCCGGTGCGTAGTTGACGTGGGAGTTAGAAATCTTTGTGGTGTAGCTTTTCTTCGGTCCCGGCAACGGCGCCGTAAAAAGAGCTTGATGGCGTGTATTTCACACGTTCGTTGGGCAACCCCAAGAGGAAGGTATGATGCGCACAGCAGCAAGTTTTCCCTCGAAAGAAACCAAGGTTTATCGAACCAGGAGGAGCCAAGAAGCACGTTGAAGGTTGATGGCGGCGGGATGTAGTGCGGCGCAACACCGGAGATTCCGGCGCCAACGTGGAACCCGCACAACACAACCAAAGTACTTTGCCCCAACGAAATAGCTGAGGTTGTCAATCTCACCGGCTTGCTGTAACAAAGGATTAACCGTATTGTGTGGAAGATGATTGTTTGCAGAGAAAATAGTAAAACAAGTATTGCAGCAGATTTGTATTTCAAGTATTAAAGAATGGACCGGGGTCCACAGCTCACTAGAGGTGTCTCTCCCATAAGATAAAAGCATGTTGGGTGAACAAATTACAGTCGGGCAATTGACAAATAGAGAGGGCATAACAATGCACATACATGACATGATAAGTATAGTGAGATTTAATTGGGCATTACGACAAAGTACATAGACCGTCATCCAACCGCATCTATGCCTAAAAAGTCCACCTTCGGGTTATCATCCGAACCCCTCCAAGCATTAAGTTGCAAAGCAACATGACAATTGCATTAAGTATGGTGCGTAATGTAATCAATAACTACATCCTCGAACATAGCATCAATGTTTTATCCCTAGTGGCAACAACGACAACACAACCTTAGAACTTTCGTCACTCGTCCTGGTGTCAATGCAGGCATGAACCCACTATCGAGCATAAGTACTCCCTCTTGGAGTTAAAAGTAAAAACTTGGCCGAGCCTCTACTAGAAACGGAGAGCATGCAAGATCATAAACAACACATGTATAATAACTTGATAATTAACATGACATAGTATTCTCTATCCATCGGATCCCGACAAACACAACATATAGAATTACGGATAGATGATCTTGATCATGTTAGGCAGCTCACAAGATCCGACAATGATAGCACAATGGGGAGAAGACAACCATCTAGCTACTGCTATGGACCCATAGTCCAGGGGTAGACTACTCACACATCACACCGGAGGCGACCATGGCGGCGTAGAGTCCTCGGGAGATGATTCCCCTCTCCGGCAGGGTGCCGGAGGCGATCTCCTGGATCCCCCGAGATGGGATCGGCGGCGACGGTGTCTCGCAAGGTTTTCCGTATCGTGGCTCTCGGTATCGGGGGTTTCATCACGGAGGCTATTTGTAGGCGGAAGGGTAGGTCAAGAGGCGGCACGGGGGCCCCACACCACGTGGCCGCGCGGCCAAGGGGGCCGCGCCGCCCTATGGTGTGGCCCCTCCGTGGCCCCTCTTCGTCTCTCCTTCGGACTTCCGGAAGCTTCGTGAGAAAATAGGCCCCCGGGCTTTAATTTCGTCCAATTCCGAGAATATTTCGTTACTAGGATTTCTGAAACCAAAACAAGCAGAAAACAAGAATCGGCACTTCGGCATCTTGTTAATAGGTTAGTTCCAGAAAATGCACAAATATGACATAAAGTGTGCATAAAACATGTAGGTATCATCAATAATATGGCATAGAACATAAGAAATTATCGATACGTCGGAGACGTATCATTGCACCGCAAGCTTTCGCGATCTTCATCCCGTGTATGAGGGCTTCGTATTCTGCTTCATTGTTAGATGCGTTAGGGAACGTCATCCGAAGGATATACTTCAATTTGTCGCCTTCAGGTGATATAAGTACTACTCTGCGCCAGCCTCCTTCTACTCTCTTGGACCCGTCGAAATTCATGGTCCGGGTTCTCGACAAGTCTCTGGGGTCCTGTGTTTTGCGCTCCATCCACTCTGCGATGAAGTCCGGCAAAACTTGCGACTTGATTGCTTTTCTTTTTCATACGTAATGTCCCGAGGGGAAAGTTCTATTCCCCAAAGGGAGACACGACCCGTAGCTTCTGGATTGTTCAGTATATTTGACAAAGGAGCCTCATTGACCACTATGATTGGGTGTGCCGAAAAATAGTGGCGCAATTTTCGTGCTGTTGTGAACACTCCGTATGCTAGCTTCTGGTACTGAGGATACCTTTGTTTTGACGGCGATAAAACTTCGCTGACGAAGTAACCGGCCTCTCGTACTCCGTGGAGTTTTCCTTCTTCTTCTCTTTCGACAACTAGCACCGTGCTCACCACTTGGGGCGTGGCTGCGATATATAACGAGGAGAGGTTCCTTTTCCTTCTGGCGCCACCAAAATTGGTGATGTCGAGATTTTGCGCTTCAAATCTTCGAAGGCTCGTCGGCTTCTTCGTTCCACTCGGAATTTGTCTCCTTGCTTTATCAAAGCATAGAATGGTAACGCTTTTTCTCCTAGCCTCGGCGACGAATCTGCTCAAAGCTGCGACTCGCCCGATTAGTCGTTGTATTTCTTTCAACTTTGTTGGCTTTCTCATTGTTACGATAGCTTGTATTTTATCGGGATTTGCTTCAATCCCTCTTGCTGAGACTAGAAACCCCAGGAGTTCTCCTGCTGGAACGCCAAAGGAACACTTCGTCGGGTTCAACTTCAGGCAGAATTTGTTGAGGTTGTCGAACGTTTCCTTGAGGTCCTCGATCAGTGTTGTCCCCTCTTTTGATGTTATGACGATGTCGTCGATGTATACTTGCACGTTTTTCCCAATCTGTGTCGCCAAACACTTCGCATCATCCTCTCGATATGTTGCTCCCGCGTTTTTAGACCAAAGGGCATTGTTCCGTAACAAAACACGCCATATGGTGTAATAAACGCTGTCTTTACTTCATCTTCTTCTTTCAACCTGATCCGGTTGTAACCGAATACGCGTCCGTGAAGGAAAGACGTTCGCATCCAGCCGTGGAGTCGATAATTTGATCGATCCTCGGGAGGGGAAAGTGATCCTTTGGACGGTGTTTATTGAGACACGTAAAGTCGACGCACATGCGAAGGACCTTAGTGTTTTTCTTTGGCACCATCACAGGATTTGCTACCCATGTGGCTTCGTGAATATCTCTTTGATAAAACCAGCTTCTTGTAGTCGATTGATTTCTGACGAAGCATAGCTTTGCGGTTTGGTTCCGAAAAACGCCGCAAAGGTTGTTTGATTGGTCTCGCTGATGGATCCAAATTTAGGTGGTGCTCGGTAAGTTCCCTGGGTACTCCTGGCATGTCAGCTGGGCACCATGCGAAGATTTTCCAGTTCTCACGGAGGAACTCGACGAGCGCGCTTTCCTATGCGATATCCATGTTGTTTGCGATAGATGTCGTCTTTTTCGGGTCTGTCGGGTGAATCCGCACCTCCTTAGAATTTTTCTCTGTATTGAAAGTTGATTCTTTATTTGGCCTTCCAACGTCCGGCAAGACGTCGTAATCAGTCATACTTTTTGACGCCAAATACTCAGCTTGCATCCCGAAAGTTTCGATAACCGATGAAAATCCTTGTCGCACTTATCGCCTAAGGCGAAGCTTCCTTTGACTGTGATTGGTCCCTTTGGTCCGGGCAATCTCCACAACAGGTATGTATAGTGTGGTACTGCCATAAATCTAGCATATGCTGGTCGTCCCAACAAAGCGTGGTACTGCGATGGAAAATCCACGACTTCAAACTCCAGTCTCGATTCTATAATTTTCTCGGGTTCCAAACCGAACGTCGAGGTTGATCTTCCCCAATGGGTAACTTGGTTTCTCCGGTGTGATGCCGTGGAACCTTGTGTCCGTTGGCTTCAAGTTTGCTAAGGATATGTTCATCTTC
Source organism: Lolium rigidum (assembly GCF_022539505.1). Classification (NCBI taxonomy): domain Eukaryota; kingdom Viridiplantae; phylum Streptophyta; class Magnoliopsida; order Poales; family Poaceae; genus Lolium; species Lolium rigidum. The sequence continues at coordinate 234,419,834 of NC_061514.1, forward strand.
CTCAATGTATCTCGCATACATAAGGTTTAAGCTGCTGCCACCATCTATGAATACTCGAGAAACATCAAATCCCGCAATAACCGCCGGCGTAATAAGTGCCGACTCGCCTCGGTCGAGGAACTTGCTGCGGATGATCCGCTATGGTGAAGCCGATGTCTTGCCCTGACCAATTGAGGTACTCAACCGTTGGTGGAGGCATTTTCTCCGCCATGAACACCTGTCTCGAGATTACTTTTTGAGTTCTATTGGACGGCCTTCCCTTCGAATCATCGACACCGCTCCGTTTGAGTTAGGATCGACATAAGGTGGTGGTGGAGGTGCTGCCGCTATTCCGAGCCGATGCCGATTGTCGTCCGTAATAGCGGGAGGTGGTGGTAGGTGAACCTCGCTCCCGGGCTCCCGAGGATTTCTCTCGTGCTGCTCGAGCGTGAGCGTTTTCGCATATCCGAACATTGCCTGAAAATTTCGACAGCTCTTTCCGCAGGTGTCCCGACCGTCTTTTCCCGTTGCTGTCGAGGAAAAAGTGCATCTGGCACGGTCCGTTCAGCATTTCTTCGGGGGACACGAAAGGTCTTGGAAACCTTGGCCCGCTATTTTGTCTGTTGCGGGAGTCGTCCCTATTATCGCTTCGTTGCTCATTGCTTCTCTGATAATCATCTCTATTGTTTCCTCCTGTGTTTGCCCGAAATCCTGCCGAAATTTGCCCTGGGGCGTCATAGTTCGGGTATCGCCGAGGAAATCGTCGCCTCGATTGATAATTTCGACCACGGTCCTCCTCTGGCGACCTATGCCGTTTATTGTGGACAGCATCTTCTCCATCCGCCCATCTATTTGCTATCTCCATCAACGCGGATACTGTCTTTGGATTGGTCCTTCCCAAGTCCTCGACGAAATCTCCACGTCTAATTCCTGCGACAAACGCATCTATTGCTCTCTCGTCAGATATATTTTCTGCCGAGTTTTTGATGATGTTCCATCTTTGGATGTATTTTCTCATTGACTCATCCGGCTTTTGTCGACATGCTCTCAGCTCTTCTAACGACGCGGGTTTTTTGCACGTAGATCCGAAGTTCTTGACGAATACGTCCTCGAAACTTTCCCAGCCTGTCGATAGATCCTGGAGGAAGCTTTTTGATCCAAGATCGTGCAGCTCCACTTAAGTGCACCTGAATACTTTGCATGGCTGTTGCCCTAGTCCCTCCAGTTAACTTCACCGTCTCGAGGTAATCAACTAGCCAATCCTCTGGATCCCGCAGCCGTCGAATTTTTTGAAGTGGTCGAGCAACTTAAATCCCGAAGGGACTCGAGTTTTTCGTACTCTCCTTGTGAAGCACGGCAAGCCGCACATATCCTCATCGTTTAGTTCGGGGATTGTCGATGTTCCCTTCTCGCCTTGCCGTGCTCGTCTACCCTTGCTTGTGCTCGTCGTATCTCTTGCTCCACTTGGTCCTTCGACGTTTGCTGCCGCTGCTGCCGTAGGTCGTGGACTATTTTGCCTTGCAGCTCCTTCTCGGTGGTGTTGATACAAACGCCGTTCCCATGACTTCTTGTCCCGCTATCGCCATGTTGTACAAAGCCTCCCTTGGATCTCCCGGAGGTGGTCTCGGATGCAAGGATAAAAGCTTGTGTCGCCATATACCCAGCCTTCCGGTGTTTTAGGGATAATATTCCCTCTTGTGTCTATCGACATAAAAGACATGTCGAGATTTTGAACCAGGTACTCTCTTTCTCCTTCGTGTATGTGTTGCAACCTCGGACCTTGCTCTGTTCCGAGCTTCTCTATGACTATCTCCCGAGGTTCTAGATTGTCGACTTAGATCCGCCCTTCTCCCGCCGGATGCGTAAGCTACCTCCTTTCTTCCGTTCAACTCAGCCGTCTCGTTTTTCCACTTCTCGGCAGCTCGTGCGAGTCTATATTGATAAGCCTCGCAATTCTTGGACTGTGGCAGTTGTCGTCATTGGCTCTGAACCATCGACAGCTTTTGCAGCCCTATCCCAGGCCGTTTGTGGAAGTTGAACTCTGACGCGTGGTGTGGGCCCAACATATTTAGTGCCCATACCTCTCCTTAGATCTGAGGGATCGACATAGGGATTACCCAAATCGTCGAAAGCCTCTGATGTTTCCTCTTGATTTTCAATGGCATAAATCTGATGATATTTTGTGCTCAGATCTATGTTGGGTTTGGTGACATCATTGTTGAGATTGATGAAAACCTTGCCCACTGTGATAGATTTGTCGATGAAGTCGTAACTGTCGACATCGCTTGAGCCATCGCTTATATATGAGTCCGCAGATGACTCAAACGACATGTCGCTGAAGATCTTGGCGAGTTTTTCTCTTGCTCTGGTGCTGACGTAACGTGTTGCCGAAGTTTCTTCTTCTCCTGACTCGGTTGACGATGCATAGCTTGAAAAATCGGAATCGACCGCCGACGATCCCGACGAAATTGGAATTTCGACACGATACGATCCTTCCTTCCCGACGCGAAAGTGAAACCTTCCGAACGTCATCTCCATGGGCTCCGCCAGATACGCATATGCATCCAAACGGGAGGGTGGGTGAGGAACAAAATCGACAAGACCAGCAGCGATCCGTTTACCTCGATCCATTGTGTTGCTTCCGGTTGACGATGTCGAAGATCTTGAACGTGCCATCGAGATCGGATCCTTACGCCTCTAATTCCCACGAGACGGCGCCAATTGACAAGGTATCAACTTGTCAATGCCTACGGGTTATAGGCTAGGGTTTAGTTAGAAGTAGAGGGCAAGTAGGTCTCGAAGGTTTCAGCCGAAAAGTACTCGACGATTATGAAAACTAGGGTTTGTGAACAATGATTCGATGATCTCCTCGTCCCTCGACTCCCCTTTATATAAGAGGTGGAGCCGAGGGTTTCGTTTTGTACAAGTTACGCAGTCCGGGACGGTTTCTAACTCATCCCGCCGGATTACAAACAACACTTCCTATTACAACTCTACTTTCCTTAATATATCTTGGGCTCTCGAACCTTCTTATTCTTCGGGTAGTGGGCCTTCATTAAACCCCGGGTACTATCTTTGGCAGGCCCATTTGGGATGCCTATGTCACTCGTGGTGCATCACCCAGAAGGGTAACCTTTTGTTATGTAAGAGGGTTATGTAAGATGGTGTTGCCTATTACCACATTCTTTTAATAAAACTGAATGTTGCAATGTGTTACTATTTACTCACGATTTATAGGTAACCTCACCACTCCAATAAAGAAGGTTAACATAGGAGCCTCGTTGTACAACCAAACAATAGCTTTCGTGCACCAGGAGAGCAAAAATAGGTGTTTGCAGACTACCAAATAAAGAGAGCAAAGTTGCCTCTCCGTCTGGTTGTGCATAACCGAACTGAAACCAAAAACCGAACCGAAAACCCTAACCGCAACATTTTTTTGGTTTTTACAGTTAGTGGTTACAGTTTAAGTTAGTAAAACATCAAACCGAAAAACCCTGATTAATTCAGTTTTAAACTGAAGAACCGTGGTTAAACCGAAATAAGCCGAACACTAGCACAGAATCGGCCAGCCCAACCCTGCTCAAAACATTAATCCAAGACGTAAAGTTAATATAGAATCGGCCAGCCCAACCCTGCTCAAAACATTAATCCAAGACGTAAAGTTAATATTTGCATGTAAGCAGCTCTATCGTGCTGGTTTAGCCCCTGGCTGCTCTTCTCTCTCGGTTGGTAGTTTAACACATGAGTACTACAAATCTTGTTTTTGGCCGAATCTTTTTTTGTTTTTTCCTTTCCTCTTTGGCAGAACCTATAGTACGGACGTACGGTCATGCAAAACACATATATTTTTTATTTTCTCCGAAATTTCTTATTGTCTTGTTTCCCTCTTTTCCAAAATCTTTAGTACGATCATACAAAATATAAAAATGAAATATATGACCATAAAAGTTAGCTCTTATTCTTAAATTGGCGCCAACTTTGGTTAATTTGGTTATTACCGAAACCAAACCGAAGTTTAATGGTTATTCCGAAACCGTATCATATTTTTATACATAACCATATTAACCGAAGTATTGAAACTGTATTTACCGTATAACCGAATAACCGAACCAAATTAACCATATTAACCGAACGCGCAGCCGGACCTCTCCGTTACAGAAAGACTTCACAGTCTACCAAACGAAGTACGGAGCTCGGAGTTTCTTTTGGACTGCTAACATCCACACAACTTAAACGCGAAATCAGTCCACACAACCAAACACGCTCTATATTGTGAGTTGTTGCCAGTTTGTACCCATATCTACTCTTCCATACTCCTCCGCTCAGGGGAAAAAGAAGTACTCCCTCCGTCCATAAATAGATGCCAAAGATTTGTCTAAATTTGGATGTATCTATACACTGAATTGTGGCTAGATACATTTAAATTTAGACAAACTTTTGGCATCTATTTACATAAATATATCCAAAATGGAACGATTTAAGATCCGATCAAATGCATAAATATGAATCAGTAACTATCCTGACCATAATTTTCTGTCAAACTCAAACCAAACTCGCGCCCAACGATGCGCTCCAGTACTCCACCCGGGAAATTGTCTGACTCTCTCACACCAGCCCGCGGATGACTGCTGAAACAAGACCCGAGTTCCCAATTTTCCCCAAACCCGTCCCGTTTCCTTCCCGCCCAAACCACACTCTCTGTCCCCGCCGGCCGCCGCCGACGCCTCCCTTCCTCATGGACGCCGCCGCCGCGAACCCCGCAAGCTCGTCGCTGGAAGCCGTGGCCACCGCCTTCCGCTCCCGTGTCAACGAGCTCCAGGACCTCGCCCTTGCCCGGAACAGTGAGCTTTCCCCTCAGCCCACTCCCGAAACCCTAGCGTCGTGGGCCCTGACCCTATCATACCCGTACGCAGTGTACCCGGCGACGGCGGTGACCGACCTCGCCGCCGTGGACGCCTCGGTGACGGCCATGGAGGCGCAGGTGCAGGCCATCCGTCGCCGCCTGCAGGAGGAGCTCGACGCCATCCCCAAGGCCAAGGTATCGTTCCGTGCTCGGTGTACCCACAGGTTGCCAGATCTCGTGCCCTACTGGGCTGCGGTCTGTCTCTGGATGCTATTTTCTCTGTTTCTTTGAGAATCCAGAACCGGTGTGGTAATTGGTAAATAGCAAACAGGGAAAGGGGAAACCATTAGAATATCCTGATCTTTCTTTCGGGGAAATGGTGGAACAGTTACGATTACAGTACATGAGTAGGACTCATTAAAAGATTGAACTAATTGTGTACCCGTCTCTTGTTCCTACCCTGACTGTGAGGATCAGGGGTGCAAATTCTCCACTGATGGTGGTGTTTGCTAAACAAAACGGGCTAATCTTGTTCCACTTGCTGCTCTTGTGATGGATGACCGGTTGATTTAAATCATAGGGCATGAAATGGATTTATTTTTTCTTTTGAAAAGGGGATAGGAATTGTGCTACGAGTGTATACTCTGTAGCAATTTTAAATTGGAGTACATATTACCGGGATGTGAGGTCAAAATCCAATCCAAATAACGGTCTAGAGAAGCAGAAATCAGCGAGATAGAAGAGGAGATACAGTATGATGGATGAAAGAAGAAAATGGACAGGAGATTTCATTTCATTTGTTCAATGCCCTTTCCTCAGCTGCTTCTTTAGCTACCAGTAGAGTCATCGGCCTATGTCCACCTGAATTTCGAGCCAGTCCATGCCCACTTAAAAGTCCAGTGCATATGTGGGATTGATGTTAGATTACCTGCCCCCACAAAACATTGGCTTCCCCCACACAATGACTTGTTCCTCTAGCACCACCTTGTAGCTCCAACTCATATGTTGAATATTTCTCAACTCGGAAACTCGGCCACTAGTTTCACGTGTTCCAGCTGTAAGAAGTGTTGTCACTCTTTCAGAAATATTTGACCGCATGCCAGGAGATCATGGTCTGTACTGAAATTTGTTTTCCAAATTTCAGAAATGATCGACCAGATGTCATGCCATCTGGGAGATGGTCTGTACTGAATGTTTTCTAAAATGGATCAATGGACATACATCCTTGCACCTGTCTAAGCGCTTTAGCACCTGAAATACCATCACTCCATAACCTTGTATTATCTGTATAGAAACCTTTGGCTCCCATTTTAAGGTCAGGGCATTCCCATGTGCATGCTGATGTTGTCAAATGAGGTTCACTAGCACCAAACAACTATAAATCTGATATGTACACTGGTTGGTTATCCATTTTGGATTCAGAAGTTACTATGCCCACGTATGCTTCAAAGATTTGCCAAATTTTGCCAAGATGCAACTTCTTGATCATGTCAACAGGGCTCACTGCCAATCTAAATCTCTTGCATATAGCAATATCATTCTCAAAGAAGACAGCTCATATTCCCTAGATAGAGGAAATTTCTTAGCACTATGTGAGACTCAACTATTAGTACGACTGCTTATAATTCCATGTGCACTTCCCAGTTCTTCTGCCAATCCATTTGATATATTTGTGAAACATGTGCAAAGTGCTAACAAAATATATCCATGACTTGGCATAAATTGCTTGCGCGCAAAGTCACGATGATCTCAACATCTCCAAGAGTGAGGGTAAACTGGATGCCGGCTCCAGCTTTGGCCCAACTCACATTGCACCTGTACAAATCCAACAGCCCCACTGAACACGCGTCAAATCTCGTAAGAAGGGTAAGAACCAGGATTTTTTTTTATTTTAAAAAACGAGACCAGAGGGGGTGGGATCCCTCAACATATGTTTATAAAAGAGCGAGAAAAGCACCAGGATTTACATCCACTGTTAATGCCAAAGACAGAGAACTGCCAACAAACATGTGAGGAGTAGGATTGTCGGTCTAACATTCCTGTTTCCGTTATCAACACAAACACATGAACACCAGGACCAGAACTGAAGCTGTCATGCTTCCATGATGGCATTTCCCCATATGTTGCTGCTCACGGTGTCCAGGGCTGAAAGCCTGAAACCACCTAGCCCCATGGCGGTATTTCCGTGAACAACTGCTACATCATGAGTTCATGACATACTCTTGGGATCACAATTCTTGCGGCGGGCCATCATGGTTCCTCGATGAACACGACATGATCAGAATCCAAGAGCAGAGTCAGCTGCTATCACATAGTTCCATAATATCCTTCTCTGGGAGGCTTTCTAGATCAAGCTCTGGAAGAAAGGCAAACCTCCAACATTGGTGACACTGTCAGAGTTTTTGGCGAGTGGCTCCACCTTCGCACCACCCACACCCAACTAACATGGCATGAATTGTTGCTGGTAGGCATCATGTGTCTAACCTTGTGGAGTCTCCTATTATACAGAACTTTCTTTGGAGACACTTCGTTGAACACCTGGTAGTTAGCAACTTCATTGCCTGCTTTGTTGCCTAATACGCCAAGCATCCCATTGAACACTTGGGCACTGGGCAGAGTGGGTGGTTTCAGGCTGGGCATGAAACAGGTGATGGGTCGGATGATGACCCATGACCACTGCCAAGTACATATGCGGGTCGTACAAGGGGATGATATTTTTTTATTTGCCCTTAACCTCTTTGAACCTAATTTTGTTCAGTCTGTTGTTGAAACGTGGCTACTTCTCATTGTGGTTTCTTTAAATCCTGATGCAGAAACTAGTGGAGAAATCCTTGAAGCAACAGCAGAAGTTGCAGCACATGCTTGCAAACATGCCATCTGGGATGCGTGAGGATATCATTGCTACTCCTCTGGAACAGAGCTCGGCAAGGTACTTGGTGCTATTAACTTTATCTGTTATCTCTATCTTCACTTTTTGTGACAAGAATCATGCTGTTTGTGTTCCAGGATGTTGCCTGAGTGCTTTAGTTTCAACACACCTGCAGAATTTCTGGACTCTGATTTTAAGATTAAGGATGAGCCAGTTGCAGCTCCTAAAGTAAAGAATTTTATTTTGTGTAATATTCACTGATCTTAGCTATAATTGTTTTAAAAAGAAGTTCTGTTTGTTGAACTAATGCCTTCTTTTGTTTCTGTGAAGAAGGGGAAAGGGGCAGCACCTCGTTGGTATATATCCACCGGGGAGCTTGACTCATTGTCATCGTAAGTTATCAGTTTTACCTGTAGCTTCATTTCAGTATCATTGCTTCATATAAGAGCAACCATCCACTTTTGATTTTCTAACTCTGGTTGAGCGGCCCTTTATTCTTTTACATCTCTGTGCTAGAGCTTCCGATTTATGTACATGCAAGTGTTTTTTTTCCAGTATTACTCTGCATACGTGATGTGTGTGTTCTCATTCCTTTTCCTTTTCCTTTTTCTACAAATACTCAGAGTTGCTAGCTGACTGTATTGTGATTTACGTAGAGCCTAGACAAATCTGCTCTGCTGAATTTGCTTTGTTTGCAGTGTAATCCTTCTGCTGCCTGTAGAGCGCACTGTTCTGAGGCAGTGATTTGGTTTATTAGTGTCATCCAATCACTCTGGTAGTGGGACATGTGGTCGTGTTTCCTTACATGGTCTTTTCTCTTCATTTTTAACTCATCAATCACTATCTGTTAGTTTTATACCTCTGTATATCACTGGTATTACCTTGTCGAACGAGTTGAGGTATCTGAGTTGAAGAAAATAAATAATGTGATAAACAGCTGTGTGGCTGACATTAAGAAAAGGGTTCCAGGCTAATTTACTAAAATTTAGGAGAACATATGGTCATTTTTTTTGCTTAGTCCAAATGCCACTGGAAACATTAATCATCTTTCCTAATATTTTGTCAGGTGAATATGCAAATTCTATTTTGCTCGTCTCAGATGATAGTGATTAAATCTTATGGCTTTTTTCATAACTAGACACTAAATATGATATCCCATTTTGTTACTACAGGTACATGAGGGGGAGGCTTACACTGGAGAAGGTTAACATTGCAATAAACGAGATGGCAACATATGCAGATGCTAATGCTCATCTTGTTGCATGTCCTAAGAAAAAGGTTTCCCTTTTGCGCTACTTTTCGCTGATAAGCAGTTACTTTTTGAGATGACATTTTCTTTACCACTCTCAACGTTCTTGCAGTTATCTGAAGACACATGGGAAAGGGCTTTGGTAAGTTCTGGACATTGCTGTTAATCTGATTTCATCATGTAGAAAAAATCATATTGTAATTTCTGTCTAGGAACTAAGGGACATAGCTGCCACTGAGGCAGCGAAGGGGAAGCATTTCTTCCTGGAAGCTGATATAAAGGGGCCTGGGCTAAAGCTTGATCACACAGGCAAATCTATCCTTACCGTGAGTATTTGCATCTTTAACCACTTTGGTCGAAACTTTATAGTATATTCCTATTCTTCATGATCACAGATGAACAAATGACAATTTTTTTTTGCTACTGCATCTGTTCTTCTAATATCTTGTTTCCATAGTTTAAAGTAACTGAAAAAATAACTAGCAAGTACATTGACAAATTCGAGTAGTCATTGAACAAGATGAAGAAAAGAAATTTCTACCCCTATCCTGAAGTGATCACCTGTTCAAAGTTATAAACGAATATTCCTGTGCATGTACTTTCCTTCCAGCTTCACAAAAACTACTGCACTTTCCATGAATATGTTACATCAACTGTAGAACAACTTGAAACTATGGAAATATTACATCAACTACAAAAAAAAATCTATTGAAACAAAACCAATTAGTTCCAAATATCAAATATGGACATGATAATCCTGTACTGTTTTCTAGGTCCTTCGTCATCTTGGCCGCATCCATGAGACTCGGATTGGGCATCACCGGGTCTTCATACTAGCGAAACAACGCTGAATGGAAGGGTTGCTAGAAGCATGAACATTTGATGTGGTTATATTGCCGGAGCCACGCATCTGTGCAGCCTGTATGCTACTGCCTAGTTTGGTTTGCAATTATAGTAGTCCATGTAATTTGAGTGCATGATTGTGATTCTGTGGCCGCATGTGTCCGCTCTTCTGTGAGAGTGAGACGCTGTGTTAGTCAGAACTCTCATCCTATATGTATGAATCATTAGTTTGTTACCTTTCTGCTGCAGTTTCATATGTAAGTAGCTTATTAAGAGTTTTTTTTAAGAGTAGCTGAGCAAGAGCTAGACAAAAACAAAGGTGAAACCCTGGTATATTCCTCTGCTTACATCTGCATCCTTTCTGGAGCTGCTTACTCCAGAGTGGGTGATATAGAAAGCAAGCTCACCGTGTTCTTACCAGTCTTGTCGACTTGCAAGCTGCAAGCGAGAAATGGGTCACTTTCCAGGTATCATGTTCGCAGCAGAAACAGTTTGCAAATATGATGACTGGCGAAAGTGAGCGGGACCAACCGCTCTCCTCTAAGGGCATGTGCATTCGTTTAGACGGACTGCCGTCGGTAGCAGCTTCCACGTCCCTTGCAGACAGCCATGAAAACACCCTCTACAATGGTATGTTCTTTTGGCTATCTGTAGCACCCGAAAAATTAGCAAATTATACACTGATCAACTGAAAAGTAAATCTGCGTCTACCTCTGTCTACCACCACCACCGGCTGCGCCTCTCCTCTAAAATTACGAAATTGATCAACTGAATTAGCAAATTATGCTGGGAAGTGGCTGGCTGACGACTGCGCCGCGCGGCTGTTGGTCTAATAAAGATTGTGGCCACTGAAAAAAAATCAATCAGATTGGTCACGCACGAAGCTAGCCAGCTCTAAAGTTCCTGTTTGCTGGTACATCGACTAGGAACTGGTCGGCCTAGAATTGTTGAATTGATCCGCTCTTGCGGATGAACCAGACAAGTTCAGAGCCACGGTGGTGTGGCTGGCTTATGGACATTGGTCCTGGTCGCTCGGCGAGTTGGCGTCCCTCCAAGCAGTGCGGCGGTCGCATCTATGCAGGCGATCGCCGGAATAGGCCGGAACGTCAATATCTGTTCGAGAATGAAGACGAGGTAGCGACTGGGGTCCCGATCCGGCGAGCCGGCACGACGGAAGAAATAAAATATTTCACTGGATTGGGTTCGTGGAGGGGCGGTTCAGCAAATTACCGACACCTGCGCGTACAACGGGATTTGGCTGTCGCTAAGGAGCGATTTTTATGGGCTATCGACCGTCTGCAGAATTACAGACGACATCGTTCTCTCTCCTCGTTTTCTCTCTTCCACCTCACCCAAAGTCTGACGTGGCACCTGTTACAGACAGCTGATTAGACATCATTGTACATGCCCTAATGACCTTAAGTTCTGAACACCCGCTGTGATGATTTGGCCTTGTTTTCTTCCTCATAAATAAGATAGCTTAATCTTTTAGTTCAAAGACAGAGCTCACGAACTATGGTGCTCAAGGCCAAGAGGCCAGAGCGAAGGACACCAATGAACACAAATTGTAACGCTGTCTTCCTTCATAGGGAAAAAAAAACGGAGTACTTCTCAAGTGGATATGGAAAAGAAAAACGACCTTGTGAGCAGATTGTAACGAGAAGGGAACAACAAAGTTCAATGCACACCCGGGTGGAAAAGAGAGAAACAAACAAATCAAGGTCTTTTTTCAAAAGACCCGTGGCTATGAAAATCCCGGCGTGCCTATTACCTCTCCTTTCGTTTAGTTTCTTGTCCCTTCTCCATGTTTCGTTTGTTTCCAACAAGGGCAACGCTGAGCGTCTCCCGGGGGATCAAATCCCCGATCCCCCGGGTCGCCAGCCCTTGGATGCAAGCGACAGCGACCGTCTAATTGGAGTCACCGCTCCGATGTAGAAAAAAAAGAAAAACACATAAAAATAAGAGAGATCCCCTACTCCTAGTCCCGCACGATCCCGCACGATCCTGGCACCACGCGGAGATGTCAAGTCCCTACAGCACCGCCGCCCGCCGGCGGCACCGTCGCCTGGTCCGGCAGCACCGCCACCGCCGTCGGCCTCCTTGCAGCACGCGGCGCCCCTGTTTGTAGCAACCTTACAAGAACCGCCGGCGACGCTTGTAGCGCTAGCCGCCGCCGCCGCCCGGCGTCTATTGTAGCCGACGCCGTCGCTCCGTCGCCTATTGTAGCTAACGCTTCCGCCCTTCGTAGCAGCAGGCCGACACCTATTGTAGCAGCCGCCGTCGCGCCGCCGCCCTTTGTAGCAGTCGCCGCCGCCCTTTGTAGCAGACTCCTCCGCCCTCTGTAGCGGACGCCGACACCTATTGTAGCATATGTGTCGCGCCGCCACCCTTCGTAGCAGCGGCCGTTGCCCTTTGTAGCAGAAGCCAACGCCACAAAGTAGCACGACCACCAACCGCGTGTAGCGACGCCGACGACCACAGTAGCGGCGCCGCCCTCGCCATCCTCGCAAAGACCGGTGCTCCACCACACCATGGCTGCACCGCACCGGCCAAGCTTGGGGGCCGTCGGACGACGAGGAGGTGGGTGCCTTGGGCCCGGCTTGGTGCGCTTGGAGGAGCGGGGCATGCGCCATGGGTGGCGGGCCGAGCGAGCGGGCGCTATCGTGCCCGGCCATCCTTTGTAGCAACGTTGCACAATACCTGCAGAGCCGCCATCTATCGACGGGTTCGCGTAAGCATCGCCATCGCCATGGCCGGAGCGGCAGCAGCGGTGGCCGCAGCGGCGAGCATGGTCGCGACGACCTCGCCGGAGGGGACGAGCTCGTGCAGCCCACCGGATGAAGGCCTCCGCCGCGCCACCCGGGCCTTGTAAGCCGGAGTGGAATCCTCACGCGCACGTGCTGCCCGCGTCGAGTGAAATCCACCTGGTCCCGATGGCGCGTCGGCAGGAGTCGCGCGGCGAGGCCGCCGGCCCCGTACGTATTAGAATAGGAGTAGTAGATTAAAAAAATGTAATGGGTACCTTTTTAATGAAGAAAAATTATTTCTGCCTATGACACGCGGGCCAGGACGGACAAGGGGCGGACGCGAGCGGCCAACCATCGACGTCCGCGGCCATGCAAAATCGTTCCAGATTTGGGCCGGGTCTGGATCGTCCCGAACGCAGCGGCCATCTATTTTAGGGATGGATCCGCGCGCGGAACAGGATTTTTGTTCGACTCGATCCATCGCCGCGTTGATGCCCTAACGAGGGGAATTTCATCTGGAGAGAAGCGACGGAAAACGATAAGCTAATGGTGGACCCCATCCACCGCTCTATCTCTGACGTTGCAACTTGCAAGGGCACGCATGTGCCACGTAGCGGACGATCGCTTGTCACGATCCCCCCGGGGGAACACAAGGCAGTGTGCCAACTGCCAAGCCTCACAAAACTACAGAGCGGGAGAGACAACCACGACACAAGGCCACGATGAGGACGCTGGTTGCCTCCATCTGCCTCCTCCTCCTTCGACCCTTTTCTGCATCATCATCTTCTTCTTCCTCCTCCAACTCCAGATCCATCCCCATCTCAAATTTCAGCTTCCCACAGCAGCAGCAGCAGAGCAATATCATCACGCATCTCCCTGGCTTCGAGGGACCCCTCCCCTTCCAACTCCAAACAGGGTGAGTACATACATCTAGCTCTGTTAATCAGCAAGCTTTCTCCACTCAGTAAATAATTTGATCGGCTTATTTCTCGTGTGATGTGAACTACACATGCACCGCATCCCCATCATAGCTAGGTATGTGGAGGTTGACGAGAGCAATGGCGTCCGCCTCTTCTACTACTTCATCCGGTCGGAGAGGAACCCGGCAGAGGACCCCGTCATGCTCTGGCTCACTGATGGCCCTGGATGCTCCGCCTTTTCTGGCCTCGTCTACGAGATCGGTACGTAACTCCCAAATCGATTGCACCTTTCGTTCCTTCCTTGATCAAACGGTACTATTCATATGTCTGCTTGGAAACAATCGGCAACTATTGTACTAGTATGTTTGGCTTCAAAGCCAACTGTCCATATGCTTCCAAGCGATCTGAATTTACCTGTATAATACAGAAAACATTTTTACTATATATGATGATCTAAATAATCAAGTATGTGCAGGCCCTCTGAGTTTTGACCGTCGCACCTACGTCGATGGCTTGCCCAAGCTGCTTTATAAACCAGACGCATGGACAAAGGCAGGTTTTCCGATCTCTAATCCTTCTTCTTCATCATCTTCTCCTTATAATTTAATTATGACTATATATGAATCTGAACTGCACATCTTGATCCCACCTAGGTTAGCAATGTCATCTTCCTGGATTCCCCTGTAGGAACTGGCTTCTCATACTCCGTAACACCACAAGGATACGAATCAAGTGACACCAAAGCTGTCACGCAAATTGTCGTCTTCCTCACAAAGGTCACGTATATATAATACACTTGTTGGATCGCCCAACCATTACTAGTATATACGAACCGCAGATGCTAACGTTTCTTACTTTTGCAGTGGTTTGATGAGCACCCAGAGTTCTTGTCAAACCCTTTCTACGTTGCCGGTGACTCCTACAGTGGTATGATTGTGCCAGCGATCACCCTTGAAATTGCTAAAGGGAAGGAAGATGGCAATGGGCCAGCTCTTAATCTAAAGGTTGAGAATTCTACAGTACGCTAATAGAGCGCAACTACCATGTTTGATCCCGTCCCTGTTGTAAATGACCTCCGAAAGTTAGTTTAGCTTCAACTTACTTCCATGCTAATGTGACATGTCATGATCAGGGTTATCTTGTGGGTAATCCAGTCACGGATGGGAATTTTGATAATCCAGCCAGAGTACCGTTTGCTCATGGAATGGGTCTCATATCTGATGAAATGTACCAGGTATTATTTCTTCTTTGTGAAAGCGATCTTCCTACTTGGATACATGCATGACCTCATATATTAAGTTGGTACTTCGATAAAAAAAATACTCAAATATATACGACTAGTTGCAAGCTGTAGCATATTGTTATTCCGGGAATGTTGTAATAGTTTCAGTAGGTAATAAAAATGTGTGAACAGGTTACTAAATTTTAGAACAGGGGTGAACAATTTCATGCAAGTCCTTTTGCTTCGGTAACTCTGCATGACTGGGAGTAAAGAAACTTGATGAATATTCTTGTATTTGTTTCAGCAATAAGAAATCAAGTCTGCATACTAGTATTATGCTTGCCTTTGCAGTTCAGTTTATCGTTATTTTGCGTTTTGGTATTTTCAGGCATACAAGGATAGCTGCGGTGCAGACCAAAGCAGACAGCAAAGCCGTCAGTGCACAAGTAGTCATGATGTCATTGATGAGGTATCCAATTCTTTTTTTTTCCATTTCTGTATGAGTAGCCATTGAAATGGTTTGTTCACAAAGTGTGTCAAGGACATATGGCCAAACCATATTCTGGAGCCAATGTGCACTTTTGCAAGCCCACATCGATACAATCTGAAGCTGAGTTCAGGTGCACGGGAGATGCTCCGGCTGCAAGACTACACTGCCAGGACCGGGCTTCAACTGTCTAAGATTTCTACAGAGTGTAGAGTTAGTGACCAAGCGCAACTTAATTTGCTCTTCTTCCTTACTAGAACATAAACGGATTCTCTCTAACCATTCGGATTTCATCACAGCCGGCAGAATATCTTATGTCCAGAACATGGGCAAACAATGAAATAGTCAGAGAGGCTCTTGGTATCCACATGGTAATTCACACCAAGTGTCGTGAATAATCAGTTGCTGCTTCCTGATTGGTAATGTTTATCAATTACATTCTATGTTGCAGGGAACAGTTCCTTTATGGATAAGATGCAATGACGACATACTGTACGCTAACGATATTCACAGTTCAGTGAAACATCATCTCGAGGTCACCACAAGAGGCTACAAATGTCTAGTTTACAGTGGTGATCACGACATGATCATACCTTTCATCGGCACGCAAGCCTGGATCAGGTCTCTGAATTTCTCTGTTGTGAATGAGTGGAGACCATGGTATGTCGATGCACAAGTTGCAGGGTGAGTCGCACTACACCAGCTAGTTGAGAGCACATTGTGAAACAAAACAAATTCTAGCTTGTCCCCGCATGCCAGTGTGCTTTCAGGACTGATTTGTCAGTCGTGGGTTGCAACTTTCAATTGGATGGGTTGACACATGTCCTGATGCTCATGAGGATCTTCTCTTATATGCAGATATACAAGGTCATATTCAAATAACCTCACATTCGCAACCGTGAAGGTACGAGACCTGGATGTCATTCTTTCCCATTTTTCCATTTCTGTGCACAGACCTTATCTGTACGCCAATGGCAGGGGTTGTAGCATGGTTTGCTAACATATAAGAATGATATACTACACAGAATAAATATATAATGTTCTTCAAAAAAGAATAAATATATATTAATTTGTCGTTTGTTAATTAGGGCGGCGGACATACTGCTCCAGAGTACATGCCAAAGCAATGCCTTGCTATGTTTGCAAGGTGGGTTTCTTGTGAAACTCTTTGATGGTCAATTTCAGCCTCAGATGGTTTTTACTCGGTGCATCACACTGCAAAATCCAGAGTGATAATTGGTCAAAATGTACAAGGATGGTGTACCAAGGTAGACGAAACACTTGAGAACTCATAATGCAAAATATTATTCTCGGTGCAGACCGTTATCTAAATATCGACCTGCATGGTCTAGAAGAAAAAGAACGTATCATGCTGCACCGGCAGCTTACGCTCTTTGGATGAGAAAGAGTGGAATACCTGGAACATTTGGAACGCACTACAACAGAATTAACCTGCGACCCATTTTCCTCTTTTTTTCTTCTTTTGAACGGGAATAGGGTCCGAAGACCCTAGAAGCTGCATATATTGACCAAGTGATGGTTACATTTTACATCAAATCCCCTATAGATTAGGGGATTTTGGGATAAGGACTGAACTTTTACAGAAGAAGCCCTAGAAAAATTTGGTAAAAAGCCATCATGTCTTCCAAGTTTTGCACCGCTTCTGACGGATCTCGCCGTCGACTTGCTCCACCACATAGAGGACGCCGGCACCGGGGAAGAACCACTTGGTTCAGCGTCGTGGAAGGAGTGCAAGATCTTCCCCTTCGACCTCTTCTTGGCCTCTGGGAAGAAGAGGCTCGGACTCTGACGAGCACAAAGCAGCTCTCTCAGCCGCGGATAGCTTCGTCGGGCGCGAAGCTTGGATTCACCAGGATCTACAGCTTGAGAAGGCCGAGGACAAGCCCGCTCTTCGTCGATCCCCGGAGCAGGAGGAAGAGATGCGGGCCATGGATGACCTACCACCACCACGCCGTCACCTCGACAGCTTGGAAGAGGAAGAGAGGCCAAGCCATGTCGCCTCTACTGCTCCGCACGAACCACCCCTGCCACCGGAGGGCAAAAGCCACTTCTAGATGCAAAGGCCACCAAGGAGCACCTTCGCCTCTCCTCACCACCACGGCCGGCCGGAGGCTTCGCTGTCACAGGGTGGGTGGCGTCGCACCGTTCTTCCTCCTCGCCACCTCGGTCGGCCATCAAGAACGGAGGAGCACCACACCCGAGCACAAAAAATTGGCCCGCAGCCAACGTTTTATTCAGGGAGACAGTGGTTTCCCTCTCCACTGCCGGCTCCACCCATCAGAGCAGCAGCAAGGGAAGGAGAAGCCCTAAAGCAAGTAAGATATGGGCGGCGAGATCTGCCGCTCATCTCCAACTACCGGGCAAAGAGCCCACTACCGGCACACGGCCAACAAACCTAGCTACCCTAACTACTCCGGCGCCCCCCTTCTCCATCTCCGGCTGTCGTTGCCTAATCGACGGTACCTCGGAGGAGGGATCCTCACGAGGGGGAGAAGAAGCAGGGGCCATAGGGCGGAGTGCACACGGGACGGTGGTACGCGAGTTACCCAGCTTCGGAACACCCGCACGATGACAGTGGCCTACCGCCGCTTGTCCGGAATTATCCGGGCGCTTTCGCGTTGTTACAATGAGTTGTGGTTGTGCCTCTAGGGCTCCCAGGATCCGGCTTATAAAGGCGCACGGATCTAGGGTTTACATGAAGAGTCCTAGCCGGATTACAGATAGTCTAACTACGGTACAATGTCTTGCCGTGTACTCCACGGATCCGCCTTCCATATACGTCGTACTGGATCCGGGTTCCTCATGGGCCTCCACGGATCCGGGTTCCTCCTAATGTCGATGCGGATCCGGCTTACTGATTCTGGGCCGGACTTCTTCCTTCATGATCTACAGCAACTGGGCCGCCCGATGGGCCACATGCCTCATCACTATCTGTGGGCCACCCGGGCTTGCCGGATCTAGGCACTGTCGATGGTACACCCATGAAGTATACCCACAACACCGGTTGTCAGCGCCGCCGGATAGGAGTTGGGGGCAGCCCGGTAAGATCTTTGCGACTACCAAGGAGAGGAGCGAGAGTGGTGGGAGGGGAGGGGAAAAGTGGTGAAGGCTCCAGTATTTCCCTCTCTTACCAATCTTTATAACTACAAGATTGGTATTCAGAATTAACACAGTGATGCACTTTTTTTTAGAATAACAGTCTGACGTAGTATTTTGGAACAAAAAACATTTTTTTTAAACATGCAACATCCGAGCTACAAAATGAGCCCTCAACCGTTTCCCCCTCGAGCCGCCTCTCTCCTCCGTAAAAATTGACGCTCCCCCGAACCCGATATTTCAAGCAGCACATGAAAGCGGAACGAGAAAGAGATTGGCCGTCCCGACGTACCTCGTCAGGTAGGGATCGTTTAATATATATAGTGTATAAAGAGTTTACAATACGGTTGTATACGTATAGGAACCAGTACAAGAACCGGATACGATATACTCTAACAGCCTCCCTCAATCTCAACTAGGGAAAGGTTGAGATTGCGTTTACAATGCTCATATAATGGTAAAGGGAGAGGCTTAGTGAAAATATCAGCAACTTGATCCTTAGAAGATATGAATCGAATCTGCAGTTGCTTCCGAGAGACCCGCTCACGGACAAAGTGAAAATCAACTTCAATATGCTTTGTCCTTGCATGAAAGACCGGGTTGGATGATAAATATGTAGCACCAATATTATCACACCATAAGACTGGAGGCCGAACTTGAGCAACACCAAGTTCCTTCAACAATGATCGCACCCACACAAGTTCAGCTGTAGCATTAGCAAGAGCTTTGTACTCCGACTCGGCACTCGAACGAGAGACCGTTGACCGCTTACGAGCACTCCAGTGCGATCAAATTTCCTCCATAAAAGATAGCATAGCCCCCGTAGAGCGCCCGTCATCCATACTGCTGTCCCGCCCAGCATCAGAAAATGCTGAGAGCAGTGTAGAGGAAGAGGACCAAAGCTGCAACCCAGTATCAACTGTATGACGCACATAGCGAAGAATGCGCTTGACGGCTGACCAATGAGGCGTACGGGGCTCATGAAGATACTGAAAAACCTTGTTCACCACAAAGGATAAGTCAGGACGCGTGACAGTCAGATATTGAAGTCCACCAACAATGCTCCTGTACTGAGTAGCCTCATCAGCCGAGAGAGGGTCACCATCAACACCGTACGTACGTTCAGAAGACGCCATGGGTGTAGTCACAGGAGTGCATTTCAACATACCAGCACGTGCAAGAAGATCAAGAGCATACTTGCGCTGTCGAAGAAGAAGACTGCCTGATGCGGGTACTGAAACCTCTATGCCCAAAAAATAGTGCAGAATGCCAAGATCCTTAACAGAAAACTCAGCCCGGAGCTGATCAATCAGCCTGGGAATAGCAGCAGCGGTGGAGCTGAGAACAATGATGTCATCAACATAAACCAGAAGATAAACTGTAATATCTGGACGGCGAAGAATGAACAAGGACGTATCAGCCACAGACGGAGAGAATCCCAATGAGCCAAGAACAGAGCTGAGACGGGCATGCCAAGCACGGGGAGCCTGTTTCAGTCCATAGAGTGATCTGACAAGTTTGCAATAGTGGCCAGGCTTATCAGAATCAACAAAACCAGGGGGTTGACGCATATATACCTCCTCATCCAGAAAGCCATTAAGAAACGCATTCTGAATATCAAGTTGCCGAAGGTGCCAACGGCAAGAAACAGCCATAGCAAGAAGTAAACGAATAGTAGCTAGCTTAACCACAGGACTGAAAGTCTCATCATAATCCAACCCATGTCGCTGCTTATATCCTTTGGCAACAAGACGCGCCTTGTATCTCTCAATAGAACCATCAGCATGAAGCTTCACCTTGAATACCCAGCGAGAGTCAATGAGATTAACCCCAGATACAGGAGGCACCAAGAGCCAAGTGTCATTAGCTTGAAGAGCAGAAAACTCAGCCTCCATAGCAGCACGCCAGTGAGGAGTACGAAGCGCTTCCTTATAGTCACGGGGCTCATGAGTATGTTTGAGAGCTGCATGAGCTTCCAGAACATAACTCCAGGCAATTGTACCATCAGTGCGTTGTTTTGGCTTATGAATACCGAGGCGACGACGAGTAATAGGACCAGCTTGAGGTGGCGGTACAGGCTCAGGTGCAGACGATGCTGTTGCAGCTGGAGAAAACGGTGCTGGCGATGTTGTTACAGCTGGAGAAACCGGTAAAGAAGATGCTGCAGCAGGGGAGACCGGCGAATGAGCAACCGGGGAAACAGGACGCGCGGTCGGGGAGTCGCTGTCGCGCGCGTCGCTGTGGCGCGTCACGTCGCTGTCGTGCGGAGAAGCAGCACGCTCGGGTGACAGCATCAATTCTCCACCAGGCACATGCATAGCACGGACAGCAGCAGCAGGAAAAGCATCTTCCGTGACGGCAGATGCAGCAGGAAAGACATCACGTTGAGTCTCATGTGCAGCAGGACGTGAGCTTGCAAGTGGTGCATGCAGCCGTACGCCCGAGATGGTGCATGGCTCAGCCAGGATCGGCTCAGCTTGGCTGCTGCATGGCTGCATGGCTGCCGGTGAAGAGCCATGCAGTGAAGAGGCTTGATCGTAAGTAGACGATGATGGAGGAATTAAAATTTCCATGCGGCTTCCGCGTCCAATACCTGCACCATGGTCAGCGAGCAAATGCGAGGAATGTGCAACATCCATAAAGTGGTCAGCTGTCAATAAAGAAGACTCAGAAACGGGTGGCAGTGTATGTGAGTTTGGCATGTTAACAAAGGGAAAAACATTCTCGTCAAAGATAACGTCTCTAGAAATATAGACACGATTAGACGGAACATGAAGACATTTATATCCCTTGTGAAGAGAACTATAGCCCAGAAACACACACTTCTTCGACCGAAAATCAAGCTTGTGATTATTATAGGGTCGAAGATGAGGCCAGCAAGCGCACCCAAAGACCTTAAGAAAGGTGTAGTCAGGTGTTTCATGTAAAAGTTTCTGAAGAGGAGTCTTCATATCAATGGTGCGACTAGGAAGCCTGTTAATGAGAAAACAAGCTGTAGCAAAAGCATCATTCCAATAACACAGAGGTACAGATGCATGTGCAAGAAGGGTAAGACCGGTTTCAACGATGTGACGGTGCTTACGTTCAGCAGTGCCATTTTGTTGGTGAGTGTGAGGACACGACACACGGTGTGAGACACCAAGGTTGTGAAAGAACGGATGGAGTTTTTCATATTCACCACCCCAATCTGTTTGTACATGAATAATCTTGCGATTCAGGAGGCGTTCAACATGTTTTTGGAATTGGAGAAACACATCATAGACATCAGATTTATGTTTAAGTAAGTAAAGCCAAGTAAAGCGACTATAAGCATCAACAAAACTCACATAAAAACGATGTCCACTGACAGAGGTTTGGGCAGGGCCCCACACATCCGAATAAATAATCTCTAGGGGATACTTTGTGACACGAGTAGACAAGGAGAAGGGTAACTGATGACTCTTCCCTTGCTGACAAGCATCACAAACAGACTCGATTTTATTGGACTCATGTGTAGATGGTAACTCATGACTACGAAGAACATGTTGAACGACTTGTAATGTTGGATGACCTAGGCGACGATGCCACATATCACGCGACACCTTGACACTGGAAAGGGCTTGCTTGATGACATGCTCTTTAATCTCGTAGAGACCTCCGCTGCAACAACCTCTAAGAATGGGTGCTCTCGTGTCTCGATCACTTACAAAAAGATATTGAGGATGAAGTTCATTAAACACATTATTGTCATGGGAAAGTTTACTCATAGACAACAAATTATGAGTGGCTTTAGGAACATGAAGGACATTATTGAGAGCTAGAGATCTAGAGGATGGAGTAGAAAGAGTAGCCTGACCAACATTATGAATGTGCATACCTGATCCATTAGCTGTGTGAACCTGGTCGGTGCCATGATATGGCTCGCGCGAGGTAAGCTTGTCCAGCTCATGCGTGATGTGATGTGTCGCGCCAGAATCTGCATACCACGCCGGGTCTACAGACTGAGAAGAACTCTGAGGACCATGAGAAGCCGACATCGCCATGGCAATTTGCTTCTCCGTATTGCTCCCATCATTGCCAACACCCAGAAAGTCGCGATTGAATCGCTTGTAGCATCTGGAAGCCAGTATGGCGTGGAACCCCACACAACCGGCACACAATAGGGGCACGTCCATTATTGGTCTTAGGCGTGGTAGAGGTGGATGGTGCCTTTGTCGATGGTGAGAAAGACGGGGCTGAGGCCCGTGGTCCACCGCGAGCAGCCCCAAAAGCGGCGACAGGCGCAGCAGGCGCAACCACATGTGCAGCTGGATAGTGTGAGGAACCGCTGGAGCGGCGCTGGGCCAATTTGCGTTGTTCTGTACTCTGGAGCTGGGAGAACAAATCGCGAATCGGTATAGGAGTGGTTCTGTTGGTTACCACTTCATAAAGGGCATCATACTCTTCATCAAGTCCGGCGAGTATGTATGAGACGAGTTCCGCATCACGCAGGGGCTCACCAATGCTGGTAAGAGAATCTGAGAGAGCCTTCATCTGATGGAAGTAGGTATTAATTGTCTTGTTCCCTTTCTTCAACTCAGCCATCTCTTGGCGAATAGCAGAGGACCTAGCAATAGAGGTGGAAGCAAAAGCTCCACTCAACGTCTCCCAGGCTTCGCGAGAGGTGCCAGAAAACATGATCATCCCAAGAACACCTTCAGTCATCGAAGAAACAAACCCTGAGAGTATAGCCTGATCCTGCTGAACCCAATGTTGATGCGCCGCAGCAATGTGAGGGCTCGGACATGGAACAGTGCCATCCACATATCCCATGAGTAGATGACTGCGAAGAAGTGGACCAACTTGTGCACGCCAGAACAGGTAATTCTCGCTGGTCAATTTGATAGTGATCGACGAGGAGATGCTGACAACTGGCGGTAGACCATGAGCGGAGAAAGGTCCTTGTTGGAAACCTTGTTGAACAGCCATCGGCAAACCATGATGCATGCTGCCGGCTGGCAATGTTGATGTAGAGCCATATGGTGAGGCCGGGGCAGCAGATGGTGGCGTTGTTCCATACCCTAGCATGAGTGGTACTGTTGAGGGCTGGGTTCCAAACGCTGCTGCTCCAGAATTCTCTGTCCCAACCGCTGCTGCTCCATACGGTATTTGATACGGGAATCCAGAGTAGTGCCCAGGATAATTAAACATGGGCGAGAAACCCATCGTGGGTGCATGGCCGACGTGACCCAGGGACGCGATCCGAGCAGCATCCGTGTAGATCGAGAACTGCCCGGTCATCTGGTTCATCTGGTTGCTGAACGCTGGGGCTGACGCCGGAAGAACGGCGGCGTCTGTGGCATCCGTCATCGCGCTCGCGCTCGAAAACGGCAGCGAGGCGGCCGGCGGCGGGGCGGCCGGGATGGCCGACAGCGAGGCGGACGGAGGCAGGGTCGCGTGCCCTGTGGACGGCGGAAGGGTCACGGACCCAAAAGACATCGGGGTAGAGGCCATTGACGGCAGCGGCGGCGGCGCAACACAGCTGCGGTGGCGAGGCGGAAGTAGTGATCGGCGGCGGCCGACTAGGTCAGGAGCGTTGCTCTGATACCATGAAAGCGGAACGAGAAAGAGATTGGCCGTCCCGACGTACCTCGTCGGGTAGGGATCGTTTAATATATATAGTGTATAAAGAGTTTACAATACGGTTGTATACGTATAGGAACCAGTACAAGAACCGGATACGATATACTCTAACAGCACACGTATCTCAATTTGAGGGAAACAATTTATTGTAACTTTCGTGGCATTAATTGGATATTTATTAATTTGCTTCATTGCCCATACCATATAGTTTTTTTTCTTCGAAATGGGTATTCCCGACCTCTGCCTCTGCATCAGTAGATGCACACAACCTTCTTCATTGCCCATACCATATAGTATTTTTTTGGCCATACGATATAGTTGAACATAATCTTTATTTGAAAGTGGTATATTCTAGAAGTTCTTAGCATAAAACTACCATTTTTGTGCTTAAATTTCAAAAACTACCACTTGTAAAAAAACCCATAAATTGGAACTCTATAACATTTTTGCAATGTGCACTAATGGAACAATGATACCTAATTGACAGCCTTTCTGACAAGTGGGACCCACCTGGACGGACGACGTGACAAAAATCTGAGCAATTTCCTAAGGTGAGAATATGTAAATATCTAAAAAAGTAATAAAAAAGGAAAAATTAAAATCTCAGTCCGGTCCCTCGTCGTGCCAGTGCGCCATGACTGATGCCTAGCTCGGCCGGCTGCTCCTCCTCCTAGTCCCAGTGGCGAGGATGTAGATGCTGACGCGCCCTGCCTCTCCCTATCCTCTCCCCTTTCGGCGACCAAGTCGACATATCGCGGCAACAAGGAACGTTCTTAATTCTATTGTCAATATTCCTGTCCAGCTAGTTGCACCGGATACAGTAATACCGATGTTCAGGACACCATGCCCGTCCATCATGGTTGGAACGATCGAAGTCCCACTCCGATCTTTTCCATCCATTTTTTTTGCGAATCGATCTTTTCCATCCTAAGCTATAGTTAAGTCCTTCATTTTTCAAACTAGTTATTGATCTACGAGTAGCCGCATAATTAATTAGGAAAGATGTATTAGATACTGTAAGAGGGAGAGAGTCCGGATCGATCAGTTTTGGTTGCATAGGTTTTTGGTAGGTTAGGTAGGAGTCATGGGTCACCTATATAACAGGCAGGCTTAGGGTTTAGGGTAGATCTTCGGCCTTGTATCGTAGATTATTTTTTATCGTGAGTTAAATAAAACTACAGAAATATCTCATGTCGAGGAGCACCAAAGTTTGTTGCTCATGGGTCAGGCTTCGGCCTTGTATCGTAGATTATTTTTTATCGTGAGTTAAAAAGTCTCATGTCGAGGAACACCAAATTTTGTTGCTCATCCATGAGGGGTTTTGTTGCTGCCTTGCGTGGAGTTGATCCAATATACTCAACACTAGTTTTCTGCTTACGATCTTGCATCCTTGTTTGATTGGAAATATTTGCTGCTACTACTTGTATCGTGAAAGATCGGGCCACATATTCACATGAATTCGGTGTTTTGCTAGTTTGTGCCCTATGAGCTGGTATCAGATTTCTAGGTTGATCACGGTACTGTTTTGTTCAAGATGTCAGGATCTGTCAAGGAGGAGACTGATGCAGATGTTCTGGATGAAGAACCGCTACTGTATATGCTGAAGATCTACCCGAGAATGTACGTGGGGGATTTGACCTCACATGTAATTTTATCCTACGGTGCCGCAACAATCTGAAGGCGGAGATGGACCAAAGATTTGATGACCTGGGCGTTAGATTGCCCCCTGCAAACTATTATTGAGAACCCTCAAGGGCCAGTGCAACCGTTGCAAGAACCACCACCGGCCGCACCGCCTCCACATGATGGCCGAGTGGGCAATCATCCTCTGCCGGTGCAACCAGCCCCACGAGTTGGTGACCATGTCGGCAACGCTGCTATCGCCGCGGGGTACGCACCACGACCACGACACCATGATCCTCGAGCTGAAGTTCTTGCCCGTGGTGGAGCGAACGACCAAGATTGTTTCGAAAAGTGTGAGCCTGAAGATTACTTAGACTGAGAGATGCGCGTCGACTAAATTTTCTATTCTCATCGTTACACCGAGGAGAAGAAGATGCAACTTGCAGCCATTGTGTTCACTGCTTACGTGCTGCTATGGTGGAATCAAATTTGTCGCTCATGAACATCGTGCAACGAGTTGGCAAGGTATGAAGGATTTTATGAGGCAACTATTGGTTTCCGAACACTATAAAAGAAATATTCATACAGAGACCGTGGAGGCGCCAGAAACGACAATGGCACATTTCTTTAATGGGCTGAACCTCGAGGTGCAGGATCGAGTTGAGATGTCAGTCTACTATAAAATAGAAGATCTTGTGCACCAACTGAGCGTGCAGAGCATCAAATTAAATGACGCCAAAATTCAGCTGCGAACACATGTCGGAGTGCACGTATCAACGGCAGATCTAGGCCCAAAAACCTAGGCGGGCCAGTACACTGAATCAGATCAAAATGTGACATTTTTGGGCCAAATTTTACTGGTATTAGACCTAATAAATCTCCCTGGACTAGGCGGGCCATGGCCCAATTTCCCCAACTAAGGTCCACCACTGGCACGTATAGAGGATCCTAGTGCTAGTTCTAGACCATAAATACACGCTCCAACAATTCTTTGCATAAGGAGGTACCAGAATCGGGATTGTATAGAGATATGTTTCTAGTAATCAGTGGAGCACACATATTGCGTGTTTTACTTGTGGAGGTAGGGAACATATGAGACAATGCCAAGAATCTCTTGCACGCATAGGACGGCTATATTTCTGCTAGCGATGAAAAAGAGGTTACTGATCCTACTAGTGAGAAGTTTGAGGAGGTTTACTACTTGTCGAATGGTTATGAACTTACTGCGAATTGCAAGAAACTGACGGTGAAATGTGTGCACGCACACACCATAGAATATAAAAGGTAGTGGTGGAATATTTTTCATACTCAATGCAATAACACCAGTTGCAAGCTCATCATTGATAATGGAAACTATACCAATGTGGTCAGTAAGAGCTTGGTGGATGCATTAGAATTACCTACATGGAATCATCCGCAACCACACTGCATTGAGTGGTTATATAAATCTGGCAAACTGAAAGTTACTCACAGGGTGCGATTGAAATTTTCTGTGGGTGACTATAATGATACGGTGATATGTGTGTTGTTTTGCCTGTCGATACATGTCAATTATTGATGGGAACACCATGGCAATATGATTATCTTCACACATGACGGCAGATCAAATACTTATTCTTTTTGGAATGATGGGAGTCGGCGTGTCCTGCGACCTATGTTTGACAAACGAATCATGGTGGATGCAAAATTCTGCAGAAGAATAAGACGGTCGAGAAGGCTACCCCAATACCGCGGATGGTTTGGTGTCAAGGAGGAGTTGATGATATGGCCATCTCTGCTTCATATTTGATTCCAGCTAGGCGCAATGTCATGGGATATATAATTGCTGAAAATGGATATAATTAGAGGAGAGCGACGACCAAACGACATATCGCAGCAACAAAGAACGTCTTAATTCTATTGTGAATATTCTTTTCCAGCTAGTTGCACCGGAGACCGTAATACCGACGTTCAGGACACCATGCATGTCCATGATAGTTGGATCGATCGAAGTCCCACTCCGATCTTTTCCATCGTAAGCTATAGTAAAGTTCTTTATTTTCCAAACTAGTTATTAGTTTGTTTTGGACTCTTGTGTTCACGTGTAACCACATAATTAATTAAGAAAGTTTATTGCTTCCTCCGTCCTAGTTCATAGGGCTCGCACGAATTCCTAGATCGTAAATTTAGCAATGATAATATGAAATATATATTACAAAATATATATCATTAGAAAGCTTAGATGTTCTACTTTCTAATGATATATATTTTGTATTATACAATTGATATTATGTTGGCCAAATTTAGAACCCAGAAATCTCGCAAGCCCTATGAACCGGGACCAAGCTAGTAGATAAGAGAGAGAGTCCGTATCGATGAGTTTTGGTTGCATGTGCTTTTGTTAGGTTAGGTACGAGTCATGGGCTCATGGCCTCATGGGTCGCCTATATAACCGACAGGCTTCGACCGTGTATCGTAGATTTGTTTGTTTGATCGTGAGTTGAATAAAATTACAGAAAAGTTTCATGTAGAGGACACCAAATTTTGTTGTTGATCCGTGAGGAATTTTGTTGCTGTTGTGCGTGGAGTTGATCCAATCTATTCGACGCTAGTTTTCGTACTTACGATCTTGCATCCTTGTTTGATTGGAAGTATTTGTTGCTGCTTCTTGTATCGTGAAAGATAGGGCCACATATTCACACGAATTCGAGCGTTTCGCTAGTTCATGCCTTACCAACAATGGTAGAGACATTGAGCTGTTTTAGCCATTCCTAGTCTAATTAGATGATCACAGGCTTTGTTTTTGCAATAGGGGTAGAAACTTTTTTCAATCTATTAATTAAGGAGTGTAGAAAGGTACTGGAGATTGCACATCACCAATAGGGCCGGCTGCTCATGTATATATAGGCGGACACATGTACAATTACAGGTACAACCCTAACAAAACACGGGGACCTATACCTATACAATATGTTACTCAACACACCCCCCCCCCCGCAGTCGAAGGATCGGCACCGACACATAGACTGGAGCGAAACTCTAGAAAAGTCGTGGACGGCAATCCCTTCGTCATGATATCGGCAAATTGCTGAGACGTCGGTACGTGAAGAACTCGAACGCGACCGAGGGCAACTTGCTCACGAACAAAGTGGATGTCCAACTCAATGTGCTTGGTGCGCCGATGATGAACGGGGTCGGCGGAGAGGTAGACGGCCGACACGTTGTCGCAGAAGACCACCGTAGCCTTGTCAACAGGACAAGAGAGCTCGGACAGAAGCTGACGAAGCCACGTGCACTCGGCCACCGCGTTGGCCACGACGCGGTACTCGGCCTCAGCACTGGAGCGAGACACGGTGGGCTGCCTCTTGGAGGACCAAGAGACGAGCGACGAGCTGAGGTAGACACAGTAGCCGCTGGTGGAGCGCCGCGTGTCCGGGCATCCCGCCCAGTCCACGTCCGAGTAGGCGACGAGGTCGGTCGACGCCGAGGGGGAAGCATGCAGCGACAAGCCGTAGCCCATGGTACCACAGACATAGCGTAGAATCCGCTTCACCGCGGCCCAATGAGCATCCCGAGGAGCATGCATGTGCAAGCACACCTGCTGCACAGCGGCATCTGGAGCTCCGGTCGCGTCAACGTCAAGTACTGGAGAGTACCGACGATAGAGCGGTAGAATGGCGCGTCGGACGCCAGCGTCCCATCATTGGCGGAGAGCTTGGCCTTCGTGTCGACAGGAGTAGGCGCAGGGTTGCAATTAAGCATCCCAGCACGCTCGAGAAGCTCGTGAGCGTACTTCCGCTGATGAAGAAAGAACCCGTCCGCACGCCGGACAACCTCGATGCCGAGGAAGTAGTGGAGCGGGCCAAGGTCCTTCAAAGCGAACTCAGCGCAAAGACTGTCGGTGAGCTGTCGAAGAAGACCAGCGATGGAGGCCGTCAGGATGATGTCGTCGACGTAGAGCAGCAGGTATGCCATGTCGTTGCCGGTCCGGTAGACGAACAGCGACGCATCGGAGCACGTGGAGCGGAAGCCAAGCTGATGCAGGAAGCCGGCGATGCGCTGTTACCAGCGCGGGCGCTCGCTCGATCCATACAGGGACCGAGAGAGCAAGCACACGTCATCGGGGCGCTTTGTGTCGACAAAGCCGATGGGCTGCTGACAGTAGACCTGCTCCTGCAAATGGCCATGAAGGAAGGCGTTGGAGACGTCCATCTGATGCACCGGCCACGTACGAGAGGCGGCGAGGTGCAACACCGTGCGGATCGTGCCCGTTTTGACGACCGGGGCAAACGTATCCGTGAAGTCGACGCCAGCGCGTTGCCGAAAGCCGCGCGTGACCCAGCGCGCCTTGTAGCGCTCGAGAGTACCGTCGGAGCCGAGCTTGTGCTTGAAGACCCATTTGCCGGTGATGACGTTGGCGCGAGGGGGCCGGGGAACTAGCTCCCAGGTCCTATTGCACTGCAGCGCGTCGTACTCCTCCTGCATGGCGGCGCGCCAATGCGGGTCGTGCAAGGCGGCGCGAGCCGAGGTGGGCACCGGCGAAGGAGCGGTCGCGGGGCCGGTCGCGGAGTCGGTTCGGCCGGGCGGCAGGCTGGGTGGTCCGGCCGGGGGGCCGGTCTGACCGGGCGGCAGGCCGGGCGGAGAACCGGGCGGCACACTGGGCGGCGGGCCGGGTTGGCCGGCCGGGGGGCCGGTCTGACCGGGCGGCAGACCGGGCGGTAGGCCGGGCGGCGCGCCAGGCGGCGGGCCGGGTTGGCCGGCCGGGCAACCGGCCTGACCGGGCGCTGGGCCGGGTCGTCGACTGGGAGGAGCTCCGCCGTCGTGCGGCAGGATGCCGTTGCCGCTGGCCCAGAAGCAGACGCGGCAGACCGAAGCGCCGCGCAGACATACTGGTCGGCGGGATAGCGTGTAGACGGCCGCCGCACGCCCGCACGTGCGCGGGTGAGCATGGGCCCAGGGACCGCAGGGACGGGCGGCGAGGCGGCCGATGAGGAGGCAGCCGAGGGAGACGCCGCAGGCGACGGGGGCGCTGGGGGAGCCTCAGGCGTCGCGGGCGACTGGGGCGCCGCGGGCGACGGGGGCGCCGGGGGCGCCGCGGGTGCCGCGGGCGACGGAGACGCCGAGGGACCAGGCGGGGCCGACGCAGGGGGCGCCACCGCGGTCAGTCGTCGGCGCGCGGCCGCAGGAGGGCCGGCGGGCGCCGGGGGCGTCGTCGGAGGTGTCGCCGAGAGTCCCTGCTGAAACGGAAAAACCAACTCGTCAAAGTACACGTGCCGGGAAGTGAGGACACGATGGGAGACCGGGTCGTAACAGCGGTAGCCCTTGGTGTTGGCGGGGTAGCCAAGAAACACACAAGGGAGAGAGCGCGGCGCAAGCTTATGCGCGGCGGTGGCAGCAGTGTTAGCATAACACCGGCAGCCGAAGATGCGAAGGTCATCATAGGCGGGCAGCGCACCGTAGAGGAGGTGATGAGGCGTGTAGGACCAACGCACACGACACGGGCGGATGTTGACGAGGAGAGTCGCCGTGGCGAGGGCATCCGGCCAGAATCGCGGGGGCATGGAGGCGTGGAACAGAAGGGTGCGGACGCAGTCGTTGAGGGTACGAAGCATCCGTTCGGCACGGCCATTCTGTGAAGAAGTGTATGGACACGTGAGGCGGAAGACGGCGCCGTGGGTGGCGAGAAGTGAGCGAATGGTGATGTTGTCGAACTCCTTGCCGTTGTCGGTTTGTAAGGCGTGGATGGGGCGACCGAACTGAGTGGAGACGAAGGCGAAGAAGGCGGTGAGGGTGGCGGCAATATCTGATTTACGGCGAAGGGGAAAGGTCCATACAAAATGCGAGTACTCATCAAGAATCACAAGATAATAATTATAACCAGAATTACTTGGAACCGGCGAGGTCCAAACATCACTATGAATAAGTTGAAACGGAAAAGACGCGACTGTGGAGGAGGAGCTAAATGGAAGGCGAACATGTTTGCCTAGACGACATGCTTCACAAGAGTGGGCATCCGTTTTATTACAAGTAAAGGAGAAGCCTTGCATTATTTGACGCAGAGTGGCAGAGCTAGGATGGCCAAGATGGGCGTGCCAAAGGTCGACACCGGTGGAGAGGGCGAGTGGGCGGCCGGTGGTGGTGGAGGCCGCTCCAACGGGGTAGAGATCGCCGGGGCTGTCACATCGGTGGAGGAGCATCCGGGTACGACCATCCTTGATAGAGAAACCAAAAGCGTCAAATTCCACAGTCACAGGGTTATCACGACAAAAAGACTTAACGGAAACAAGATTTTTAATCAAGTCAGGAGAAACAAGAACGTTATGGAGAGAGAGAGGAGTGGAAGTGGAAGGAAAGGAGACAGCCAGTGTGAGTAATGGGAAGAGCATGGCCGTTGCCAACGATGATGCGAGAGGAAGTGGAAGCGGGTGTAGAAAATGAGAGGTTACCGGGGTGCGCAGCCATATGCGCGGAAGCGCCGGTGTCCATGAACCAGTCGCCACCGCCACCATACGCCCCAGCGGAGGGGGCGCTCTGGAGGGCGGTCAGGAGCGCGGGATCCCACGGGGTCGCGCCCGGGGGGCGTAGGCCAGGGCGGGCTGGGGCGCCGCGTAGAACGCCTGGTGGGTGGCTGGACGCGGCCCCATGATGCCCGGGTAGGGGCGCGCAGCACATGCATGGAGTAGGCGTGAACAACCCCGGTCCACGGGTTGTGACCGGCAGTCCATGGCGGAGGGGCAGTGTACTGCGGGGGACGAGGCGCGGGGGCGGTGGCGTTGGCGCCACCGTTTCCACCGTTGTTGCCACCGCCACGGCGACGACGGCCGCGGCGGCTACCGCCAGAAGGAGCCGGCTGCCCGGTCCAGGGGCCGGTCTGGCCGGCCTGGGCGCCGGCGTGGCCAGTCCACGGTCCGGTCTGGCCGGCCTGGTGACCGGACTGGCCGGTCCACGGTCCGGTCTGACCGGGCGGCTGGCCGGCGGCGGGGAAACCCGGCGGCGGACCCATGGGACGAGGCGCGGGGCGCGGGAGTCTAGGCACCGCGGGAGAAGCCAGCGACGAAAGCGGTGTGGGCCGCCCGAACCCGGAGATTCTTGAGGCGGCGCTCCTCGAGGCGCAGGTAGGCCACGACCTGCTCGAAGGTGGGCGTGGTGAGGAGCGGGAGGTTGGAGGCGGCGTTGCTGAGATCCTCTCCGAGACCCGCCGACAGGGTGGAGAGCATGATCTTGTCATCGATCGGGAACTCCAAGTCACGGAGCTTGTCGGAGAGGCTCTTTAGCTTGAGGGCGTACTCGTCGAGAGAGAGGTCGTTCTGGTGGGTGCCGAAGAACTCCTGCTGGAGGAAGGTGACCCGCTGGATTTTGTTGTCGGTGAAGAGACCGGTGATCTTAGCCCAGACCATGTGAGCGGAGTCGCCGTCGCGGACGACGGTGCGGAAGATGTCGTTGGAGACGGTTTGGTAGAACCAGCGGATGATGGTGGCGTCGATCGCGAGCCACTCGGGGTCGTGCGGCATGGCGAGGAGGTCGATGGTGCCGTCGACGTGATCGAGGAGATCATACTCGCGGAAGAGCAGCCCGAAGTAGGTCTTCCACGGGAACAAGCTGGCAGCGGTGGTGGAGAGCTTCACCGGCACGCGCTCGGCGATGGGGATGTCGTGGATGACAGCTACAGAGGGGCCGGTGAAGGGGTTGCTGCTGCCGGAGCAGGAGGAGTTGAAGGGGTCGGAGCCGGAGGAGGAGAAACCGGCCATGGCGGAAGCGGTGGTGGTGGTGGTAGGCGGAAGCCGCTAGGGCTAGGGTTGGGGTGAAGGCCGGCGGCGCCCGGGGTGGGGAGGGGCGGCGGCTAGGGTTGGGAGTGGGAGGGCCGGCGGCGCCCAAGGAGGAGAGGGGGCGGCGGCTAGGTCAGAGAGAGGAAGAGGCCGACGGCGCCCTAGGGAGGAGGGGGGCGGCGGCTAGGTCAGGGCCGAAGGGCCTCTGATACCATGTAGAAAGGTATTGGAGATTGCACAGCACCAATAGGGTCGGCTGCTCATGTATATATAGGCGGACACATGTACAATTACCAGTACAACCCTGACAAAACACGGGGACCTATACCTATACAATATGTTACTCAACAAGGAGGATCTTCGATGACAGTAAAATTGCAAATGCGAAAGGAGAAAAAAATTACAGCTTCCCCAAAGCCTACTCCCTAGCTTCAAGCTTACTCTCTTGATACAATTTCACTCAACCCTGGGGTTAGCCACAAACTCGCCTCAATTTTGATCTTATCTAGCATGACGAAAGGGGGCGCCTGCTTGATTTTATCTAGCATGACGAAAGATAGGGTTGCGTTTGGTAGCAAAGGATTTTTGAAGTATTTTAGCAATACTACAGTTTCTTAAAATGCCACAGTCTCATCTTTGATGTCTTTGATGTGTTTGGCTATAGCTTAAGTTAAGAAATAAAATAATAAAAAATGGATACATAATATAAAAAAGAATAAATAAGACGAGATTCACCCTCCTCCTACATATTTAATTTATTCTCCTATACAAAAACTCACTTATTGAAGTATAATTACAACTTATTAAAATATTACATACTACAATACATGTGGTACAAATGTATTGTAGTCTCGCCTCCAGTGGTGGTCTCTAGTCGTGGCTTCATTCCTGGTACATCCCAGGCTTCCATCCGGTCGAACGGGTAGTCCTCCTGATAGGGTCTGGGACATATGGTCTCCCAGTCGGCTGGTAGTCCGAATCAGAGGACGATCCTAGGGAGAAATCTGTCATCATGAAATGATTATTTAATGAAGCATAATCCTCCCCTGGCCGGGGTTGATACGTCTCAAACGTATCTATAATTTCTTATGTTCCATGCTAGTTTTATGACAATACTCACATGTTTTATATACACTTTATATCGTTTTTATGCATTTTCCGGAACTAACCTATTAACAAGACGCCGAAGTGCCAGTTCCTATTTTCTGCTGTTTTTGGTTTCAGAAATTCTACACAGGAAATATTCTCGGAATTGGACGAAACAAAAGGCCACGTTCTTATTTTTTCAGGGGCTTCACGGAGTCCGAAGGAGAGACGAAGGGGGGGCATGAGGAGCCCACACCATAGGGGGGTGCGGGCCCCTCCCTGGCCGCGCCACCTGGTGGGGAGCCCACCTCGGGCACCCGCTCGCGCCGCCCTTTCGCCTATATAAAGCTCCGTCTCCGAAAACCCTAAGACACCCGACAATATTCCACGAAGAGTTCCGTAGCCGCCGCCATCGCGAAAACAAGTTTCGGGGGACAGAAGTCTCTGTTCCGGCACGCCGCCGGGACGGGGAATTTCCCCCGGAAGTCATCTCCATCGACACCACCGCCATCTTCATCGCCGTTGCTGTCTCCTATGATGAGGAGGGAGTAGTTCTCCCCCGAGGCTGAGGGCTCTACCGGTAGCTATGTGGTTCATCTCTCTCTCCCATGGTGTGATCTTTATGTGATCATGAGCTTTGTATCGCTATTAATCTATGTGCTACTCTAGTGATGTTATTAAAGTAGTCTATTCCTCCTCCATGATGTAAAGTTGACGAGTGTGTGCATCATGTAGTACTTGGCGTAGGTTATGATTGTAATCTCTTGTAGATTATGAAGTTAACTATTACTATGATAGTATTGATGTGATCTATTCCCCCTTTCATAGCTATTGGTGACAGTGTGTATGCTATGTTAGTACTCGGTCTAAATTGCAACGGTCTATTATGCACTCTATAGGTTATTTTAATATGAACTCCGGACGTTGTGGAGCTTGTTGATGACGCGTAAAGCACACGCCCGTTGGGAACCCCAAGTGGAAGGTGTGATGCGTACAACAGCAAGTTTCCCTCAGTAAGAAACCAAGGTTTATCGAACCAGTAGGAGTCAAGAAGCACGTTGAAGGTTGATGGCGGAGGAGTGTAGTGCGGCGCAACACCAGGGATTCCGGCGCCAACGTGGAACCTGCACAACACAATCACATAACTTTGCCCCAACGTAACAGTGAGGTTGTCAATCTCACCGGCTTGCTGAAAACAAACGATTAGATGTATAGTGTGGATGATGATGGTTGTTTGCGAAGAACAGTAAAGAACAATCGCAGTAGATTGTATTTCAGATGTAAAGAATAGGACCGGGGACCATAGTTCACTAGCGGTGTCTCTCCCATAAGATAGCAGATGTTGGGTGAACAAACTACAGTTGGGCAATTGACAAATAAAGAAGGCATAACAATGCACATACATATATCATGATGAGTACTATGAGATTTAATCAGGGCATTACGACAAAGTACATAGACCGCTATCCAGCATGCATCTATGCCTAAAAAGTCCACCTTCGAGTTATCATCCGAACCCCCTCCAGTATTAAGTTGTAAACAACGGACAATTGCATTAAGTATGGTGCGTAATGTAATCAACACAAATATACTTAGACAAAGCATCGATGTTTTATCCCT
Source organism: Lolium rigidum (assembly GCF_022539505.1). Taxonomy (NCBI): domain Eukaryota; kingdom Viridiplantae; phylum Streptophyta; class Magnoliopsida; order Poales; family Poaceae; genus Lolium; species Lolium rigidum. The sequence continues at coordinate 234,455,785 of NC_061514.1, forward strand.
AGTGGCAACAGCACATCCACAACCTTAGAACTTTCATCACTTGTCCCGGATTTAATGGAGGCATGAACCCACTATCGAGCATAAATACTCCCTCTTGGAGTCACAAGTATCAACTTGGCCAGAGCCTCTACTAGCAACGGAGAGCATGCAAGAACATAAATAACATATATGATAGATTGATAATCAACTTGACATAGTATTCAATATTCATCGGATCCCAACAAACACAACATGTAGGATTACAAATAGATGATCTTGATCATGATAGGCAGCTCACAAGATCTAACATGATAGCACAATGAGGAGAAGACAACCATCTAGCTACTGCTATGGACCCATAGTCCAGGGGTGAACTACTCACACATCGATCCGGAGGCGATCATGGCGATGAAGAGACCTCCGGGAGATGATTCCCCTCTCCGCCAGGGTGCCGGAGGCGATCTCCTGAATCCGCCGAGATGGGATTGGCGGCGGCGGCGTCTCTGGAAGGTTTTCCGTATCGTGGCTCTTGGTACTGGGGGTTTCGCGACGAAGGCTTTAAGTAGGCGGAAGGGCAGGTCAAGAGGCGTCACGAGGGACCCACACAACAGGGCCGTGCGGCCAGGGTCTAGGCCGCGCCGCCCTGGCGTGTCGCCACCTCGTGGCCCCACTTCATCTCCTCTTCGGACTTCTGGAAGCTTCGTGCAAAAATAGGACCCTGGGCGTTGATTTCGTCCAATTCCGAGAATATTTCCTTACTAGGATTTCTGAAACCAAAAACAGCGAGAAAACAACAAGCTGGCTCTTCGGCATCTCGTCAATAGGTTAGTGCCGGAAAATGCATAAATATGACATATAATGTGTATAAAATATGTGAGTATCATCATAAAAGTAGCATGGAACATAAGAAATTATAGATACGTTTGGGACGTATCAAGCATCCCCAAGCTTAGTTCCTAATCGCCCTCGAGTAGGTAAACGATAACAAAGATAATTTCTGAAGTGACATGCTATCATAATCTTGATCATACTATTGCAAAGCATATGAGATGAATGCAACGATTCGAAGCAATGATGAAGATAATGAGTAAACAAATGAATCATATAGCAAAGACTTTTCATGAATAATACTTTCAAGACAAGCATCAATAAGACTTGCATAAGAGTTACTCATAAAGCAATAAATTCAAAGTAAAGGCATTGAAGCAACACAAAGGAAGATATAAGTTTCAGCGGTTGCTTTCAACTTCAACATGTTTATCTCATGGATAATTGTCAACACAAAGCAATATAACAAGTGCAATAAGTAAACTTGTAAGAATCAATGCACACAGTTGATACAAGTGTTTGCTTCTGGGATAGAGAGAATAGGCAAACTGACTCAACAATAAAGTAGATGATAGGCCCTTCGCAGAGGGAAGCATTGATTACTATATTTGTGCTAGAGCTTTTCATTTTGAAAACAAGAAACAATTTTGTCAACGGTAGTAATAAAGCATATGTGTTATGTATAAGATATCCTATAAGTTGCAAGCCTCATGCATAGTATACTAATAGTGCTCGCACCTTATCCTAATTAGCTTGGATTAACACGATTATCATTGCATAGCATATGTTTCAACCAAGTGTCACAAAGGGGTACCTCTATGCGCCTGTACAAAGGTCTAAGGAGAAAGCTCGCATTGGATTTCTCGCTTTTGATTATTCTCAACTTAGACATCCATACCGGGACAACATAGACAACAGATAATGGACTCCTCTTTAATGTATAAGCATTCAACAACAGTTAATATTCTCATAAGAGATTGAGGATTAATTGTCCACACTTGAAACTTCCACCATGAATCATGGCTTTAGTTAGCGGCCCAATGTTCTTCTCTAACAGTATGCATACTCAAACCATTTGATCATGAAAATCGCTCTTACTTCAGACAAGACGAACATGCATAGCAACTCACATGATATTCAACAAAGGTAAAAGAGTTGATGGTGTCCCCAGAAACATGGTTACCGCTCAACAAGCAACTTATATAGAAATAAGACACATAAGTACATATTCTTCACCACAATAGTTTTTAAGCTATCTGTCCCATGAGCTATATATTGCAAAGACAAAGAATAGAAATTTAAAGGTAGCACTCAAGTAATTTACTTTGGAATGGCGGAGAAATACCATGTGGTAGGTAGGTATGGTGGACACAAATGGCATGGTTATTGGCTCAAGGATTTGGATGCACGAGAAGAATTCCTCTCAATACAAGGCTAGGCTAGCAAGGTTGTTTGAAGCAAACTCACGTATAAAAGGTGCAGCAAAGCTCACATATGAACATATTGTAACTATTATAAGACTTTACATTGTCTCCTTGTTGTTCAAACACCTTAACCGAGAAAATATCTAGACTCTAGAGATCAATCATGCAAACCAAATTTTAACAAGCTCTATGTAGTTATTCATTAATGAGTACAAGGTACATGATGCAAGAGCTTAAACAAGATCTATATGAGCACAACAATTGCCAAGTATCACATTATTCAAGACATTAAACCATTTACCACATGCGGCATTTTTCGTTTCCAACCATATAACAATGAATGAAGTAGTCCAACTTTCGCAATGAACATTAAAGATGAAGCTAAGAACATATTTGTTCATACGAAACAGCGGAGCGTGTCTCTCTCCCAAACAAAGAATGCTAGGATCTGATTTTATTCAAACAAAAACAAAAATAAAAACAAACAGACGCTCCAAGTAAAGCACATAAGATGTGACGGAATAAAAATATAGTTTCACTAAAGGAACTTGATAAGTTGTCGATGAAGAAGGGATTCCTTGGGCATCCCCAAGCTTAGACGCTTGAGTCTTCTTAAAATATGCAGGGATGAACCACGGGGGCATCCCCAAGCTTTGACTTTTCACTCTTCTTGATCATATTGTATCATCCTCCTCTCTCGACCCTTGAAAACTTCCTCCACACCTAACTCGAAACAAACTCATTAGAGGGTCAGTGCATAATTCATATATTCAGAGGTGACATAATCATTCTTAACACTTCTGGACATTGCACAAAGCTACCGAAAGTTAATGGAACAAAGAAATCCATCAAACATAGCAAAACAAGCAATGCGAAATAAAAGGCAGAATCTGTCAAAACAGAACAGTTCGTAAAGACGAATTTTAAAGTGGCACCAGACTTGCTCAGATAAAAATGCCCAAATTGAATGAAAGTTGCGTACATATCTGAGGATCACGCGCGTAAATTGGCAGATTTTTTTGATTTTTCTACAGAGTCTACTGCTCAAATTCGTGACAGCAAGAAATATGTTCCTGCGCAGCAATCCAAATCTAGTATTGGCTTTACTATCAAAGACTTTACTTGGCACAACAATGCAATAAAATAAAGATAAGGAGTGGTTGCTACAGTAATAACAACTTCCAAGACTCAAATATAAAAAAAGTGCAGAAGTAAAATAATGGGTTGTCTCCCATAAGCGCTTTTCTTTAACGCCTTTCAGCTAGGCGCAGAAAGTGTGAATCAAGTATTATCGAGAGATGAAGCATCAACATAGGTGTTGAGAGTTTTCTCAACTATGCATTTTATCTTATCTATGTGAGTTTCAGAGGCTCCCTTTTCATTGTTCTTAGGTTTGCTATCCTCGTCAAACAAATTTTCAAGTACAAGCCAACCATAGTTATTTTCTAGAGCGTCATTCATTCCTAGGAGCTTACAAGGTATTGTTGTCTTAATCTCCCCACCATCATTAATATTATTAGTGTACCTTACTCTCTCCATGTCCATCTTTTCAAGGATACTAACAAAATTGGTATAAGAGCCAAGCATCTTATATTTAATAAAGACCTTTCTAGCCTCTCTTGCTACACCACCAAATTCTTTAAGAAGGGTTTCTAAAACAAAATCTTTCTTTTCCCCTTGCTCCATATCACCGAGTGTGAGAAACATGTGTTGGATTATAGGATTAAGATTAACAAATTTAGTTCCAACATGTGTACTAAAGAAGCAACAGCAATTTCATAAGTAGGAGCAAGTTCTACCAAGTGTCTATCTTCAAAATCTTCAGCGGTACTAACATAAGTGAAAAAATCTTCTATATTATATCTCCCAATTATAGACCCTCGTCCTACCGGTATGTCTTTCAGAGTGAACTTAGGAGGAAACATGATGAAATAAACTAAAGGTAAATAAAGTAAATGCAGGTAACTAATTTTTTTGTGTTTTTGATATAGAGAACAAGACAGTAAATAAAGTAAAACTAGCAACTAATTTTTTTGTGTTTTTGATATAAAGAGCAAACAAAGCAGTAAATAAAATAAAGTAAAGCAAGACAAAAACAAAGTAAAGAGATTGGATGTGGGAGACTCCCTTGCAGCGTGTCTTGATCTCCCCGGCAACGACGCCGTAAATTTAGCTTGATGACGCGTAAAGCACACGCCCGTTGGGAACCCCAAGTGGAAGGTGTGATGCGTACAGCAGCAAGTTTCCCTCGTAAGAAACCAAGGTTTATCGAACCGAGTAGGAGTCAAGAAGCACGTTGAAGGTTGATGGCGGAGGAGTGTAGTGCGGCGCAACACCAGGGATTCCGGCGCCAACGTGGAACCTGCACAACACAATCACAGAACTTTGCCCCAACGTAACAGTGAGGTTGTCAATCTCACCAGCTTGCTGAAAACAAAGGATTAGATGTATAGTGTGGATGATGATGGTTGTTTGCGAAGAACAGTAAAGAACAATTGCAGTAGATTGTATTTCAGATATAAAGAATAGGACTGGGGTCCACAGTTCACTAGCGGTGTCTCTCCCATAAGATAGCAGTATGTTGGGTGAACAAATTACAGTTGGGCAATTGACAAATAAAGAAGGCATAACAATGCACATACATATATCATGATGAGTACTATGAGATTTAATCGGGGCATTACGACAAAGTACATAGACCGCTATCCAGCATGCATCTATGCCTAAAAAGTCCACCTTCAGGTTATCATCCGAACGCCCTCCAGTATTAAGTTTTAAACAACAGACAATTGCATTAAGTATGGTGCGTAATGTAATCAACACAAATATCCTTAGACAAAGCATCGATGTTTTATCCCTAGTGGCAACAAAGACATCCACAACCTTAGAATTTTCTCATCACTGTCCCAGCATTTAATGGAGGCATGAACCCACTATCGAGCATAAATACTCCCTCTTGGAGTCACAAGTATCAACTTGGCCAGAGCCTCTACTAGCAACTGGAGAGCATGCAAGAACATAAATAACATATATGATAGATTGATAATCAACTTGACATAGTATTCAATATTCATCGGATCCCAACAAACACAACATGTAGGATTACAAATAGATGATCTTGATCATGATAGGCAGCTCACAAGATCTAACATGATAGCACAATGAGGAGAAGACAACCATCTAGCTACTGCTATGGACCCATAGTCCAGGGTGAACTACTTACACATCGATCCGGAGGCGATCATGGCGATGAAGAGACCTCCGGGAGATGATTCCCCTCCGCAGCGGTGCCGGAGGCGATCTCTCCGAATCCCCGAGATGGGATTGGCGGCGGCGGCGTCTCGGAAGGTTTTTCGTATCGTGGCTCTCGGTACTGGGGGTTTCGCGACGAAGGCTTTAAGTAGGCGGAAGGGCAGGTCAAGAGGCGTCACGAGGGACCCACACAACAGGGCCGCGCGGCCAGGGTCCAGGCCGCGCCGCCCTAGCGTGTCGCCACCTCGTGGCCCCACTTCGTCTCCTCTTCGGACTTCTGGAAGCTTCGTGCAAAAATAGGACCCTGGGCGTTGATTTCGTCCAATTCCGAGAATATTTCCTTACTAGGATTTCTGAAACCAAAAACAAACAGAAACAACAATCGGCTCCTTCGGCATCTCGTCAATAGGTTAGTGCCGGAAAATGCATAAATATGACATATAATGTGTATAAAACATGTGAGTATCATCATAAAAGTAGCATGGAACATAAGAAAATATAGATACGTTTGGGACGTATCACTTGTTTACTCCGGCTTGAGGTGTGATTTTATAGCCCTACACAATGAATGGTGTTTGTTATCCAACAAGAGAGTGTTTGAAAGTAGCACAAGTGAAGAGAAGTTATTTATTTATGTGATCATTGTTGAGAGTGTCCACTAGTGAAAGTATGATCCCTAGGCCTTGTTTCTAAGCATTGAAACCCCGTTTCCAACAAGTTCTGCTACATGTTTGCTTGCTGCTATTTTTATTTCAGATTGCAATTACTACTTACAATCATCCATATTACTTGTATTTCACTATCTCTTCGCCGAACTAGTGCAGCTATACATCTGACAAGTGTATTAGGTGTGTTGGGGACACAAGAGACTTCTTGTATCTTAATTGCAGGGTTGCTTGAGAGGGATATCTTTGACCTCTACCTCCCTGAGTTCGGTAAACCTTGGGCGATTCACTTAAGGGAAACTTGCTGCTGTTCTACAAACCTCTGCTCTTGAAGGCCCAACACTGTCTACAGGAATAGAAGCGTGCGTAGACATCAAGCTATTTTCTGGCGCCGTTGCCGGGGAGGTAAGGTAAAAGGTATTCACATTACTAATAAAATTGATTATGCTTATGTGGAGAGTAATGATACTTTTATGCATGTGAATAAGAATGCTTTATGTGATAGTTATATTGTTGAGTTTGTTCACGATGTTATTGGAAATTATTATGAGAGAGGAAAATATGGTTGTAGAAATTTTCATGGTACTAAAACACCTCTCTACATGCTGAAAATTTTGAAATTACTCGTGTTTTATCTTCCAATGCTTGTCACTTTGATCTTCATGAATTTATTTGTGTATAAGATTCCTATGCATAGGAAGCAGGTTAGGCTTAATTTTTTTTCATACTTGCTTGTTGATGCTCTCTTTGCTTCAACTCTCATCTTTATGTGAGCATCATTAAAATTACTGAGCCCATCTTAATGGCTATAAAGAAAGCACTTCTTGGGAGATAGCCCATGTTTTTATTTTTGCTACTGTTTTGTTGTGTCTTGGAAGTTGTTACTACTATAGCAACCTCTCCTTGTCTTTATTTTATTGCATTGTTGTGCCAAGTAAAGTCTTTGATAGTAAAGTTGATACTAGATTTGGATTTCTGCGCAGAAACAGATTTCTAGCTGTCACGAATTTGAGTAGATCTCTCTGTAGGAAACTCAGAAAAATCTGCGAAAATTCATGAGTGATCCTCAGATATGTACGCAACTTTCATTCAATTTGAGCTTCTTCATCTGAGCATTTTAAGTGCCTCTAAAAAATTCGTATTTTTGGACTGTTCTGTTTTGACAGATTCTGCCTTTTATTTCGCATTGCCTCTTTTACTGTGTTTGAGTGGATTTCTTTGCTCCATTAAATTTCAGTAACCTTGGGTAATTTCCAGAAGTTTTGGGAATGATTGTGTCCTTGCTTAACATGTGAACTTTTGATTATGCACTAACCCTCTAATGAGATTGTTTTGAGTTTGGTGTGAAGGAAGTTTTCAAGGATCAAGAGAGGAGGATGATATAATATGATCAAGAAGAGTGAAAAGTCTAAGCTTGGGGATGCCCCGTGGTTCATCCCCGCATATTTCAAGAAGACTCAAGCATCTAAGCTTGGGGATGCCCAAGGCATCCCCTTCTTCATCAACCACTTATCATGTCATCTCTAGTGAAACTATATTTTTATTCTGTCACATCTTATGTGCTTTACTTGGAGCGTCTGTGTGCTTTTATTTTCGTTTTGTTATTTTCATTCTCTGAATAAAATCGGATCCTAGCAATCCATGTGTGGGAGAGAGACACGCTCCGCTTTTTCATTCGAACACTTGTGTTCTTCGTTTTACTTTTAATGTTCATGGCAAAAGTTTAAAGCCGCTTCATTGCTATTTGGTTGGAAACAGAAAAATGCTTTATGTGGTAATTGGTATATTGTCTTGAATAATTTGATACTTGGCAATTGTTTTGTGTTCTCAAGTAGATCATGTTTAAGCTCTTGCATCATGTAGTTTGAACCTATTAGTGGAGAATTACTGTAGAGCTTGTTGAAATTTGGTTTGCATGATTGGTCTCTCTAAAGTCTAGATATATTCTGGTAAAAGTGTTTGAACAACAAGGAGATAGTGTAGAGTCTTATAATGCTTGCAATATGTTCTTATGTAAGTTTTGCTGTACCGGTTCATACTTGTGTTTGCTTCAAACAACCTTGCTAGCCAAAGCCTTGTA
>NC_061514.1:234464112-234502045 GCF_022539505.1 Lolium rigidum
ATATTTGTAACGTTCAGTTACATGTTATACTCTCTATCTCTACGTCTTGACAAAACTTGTGTAGTAGAAGTGTGCAACGAAGCAAATTTAGTGAGAGGGAGATGATGTACACGATTGTAAAATGACAGTGTGGTCGAAAAAAAAGGGGTTCTGATTAGCCAAGATGTAGAGAAAAGAAATGCCAAAATAGAGGTAAGGTTGGAGTTTTGAAATTTTGAAAGTATCTGAAAAATATCTTTGGGCTATCTAGGCTCTCTGCCCATATTTGGGCATTTCACAAAACTACCAAAACCTTAAAAAAATGATGCATGAAATTAGTAGAACCATCATTTTAAGGTTTTAAGTTAAAAGGGATTTTTTTTTTAAAAAAAGTATACCTTTATAAAGATTATTTTTGGAGGAACTAGTGAGGTATTATTCCTCACACTCTTTTCTTGATATCATACACCAAAAACCATTGTGTAAATAAGTTTGATAATTCAAGGAGAGATAGTTTTAAGTGACTAATTAAGTGAAGGAGGAAACAAAAAAAAAATGAAAGGGAAGATAGAAATAAAGATGTGAGAATAAGTGAAGAAATATTATCTTTAAAACTCTTTCTTAAACAAAACAAAACAAAAGAGAAAATTAACTTCATAGGTCTTAGTAAAATTAGAGAGGGAGATTTTGATATGCAAAGATTTCCTTCAAAAAGAATTTTTGGCAAGAAGAATTAATGGAATTGACAAAATATTATCAAGGATGATTATGATGTCATAAAACATCAAATCTTGAGGCTAAGGTGGTGATGGTGTAAGATAGATCATGGAGATGTATTAGTGGCAATGACCAGGCAATGGATATTTGATCACAGATCAAATAGTCCTAAAATTCTAGTTGTGGTGTCTATGGCCTTCATTTAGGTTTAGACTTAAACAAATAGTCTTACTTGAATTATTTGAAAAATAGGAGAGGGTTTTAGAAGAGTAGAATGATCCATAGAGGAAATTAAAAAAATATATGGATCATTCCATTTTATTTTAGGTAACCAAAGCTGCTTATAAATTTTAGAGTCATTCAAAATAAGGGTAGGTCATTGGGAAAATACTTTGTGTTAAAACAAAATAACTTTAGAAACCATTTTGTGATACTCTGATCTGGTGTGATCATAGCCAATTTAAAGAAAAAGGGTTTTTGACAAAACATTTGAAACTAAGTTTTAAAGTCATATGACAAGACAAAAAGGGGTTTTGTGGTTTAGGTTAAAAAGGTTCAATTATTTTTATAGGGAGGAGGTTAAGGTAATACAAGAGTGACCATAGCTTAGCTTTTTTTTTGGGGGGACTAGAAGATGTGAGTTGGGGTACTTATGGGAAAACACCAAGCATAGGGTTTTATGTATTGGTCGGGAAAGGAAAAGAATTTTCCAGGACCACACATGTGTTTTATTTAGTGAGTTGCTAAGTTATTTTAACACCAGAGGTGTTGTTCTACGAGGTAACTCAAGACAAAACTCCACAAGAAAATCAAGACAATGCATATTAACAAACAGATCAAAACAATTCATCTTAATTATCTTTTAGAAAAAGTTTTTGTTCCCCCTGATTTTTGCACTATGGACAACTAAACATGGTTCCAAAAGTTGGGGTGTGACAATCATATTGTATCATACTCCTCTCTTGATCCTTGAAAACTTCCTCCACACCAAACTCGAAACAACTCATTAGAGGGTTAGTGCACAATAAAAATTAACATGTTCAGAGGTGACATAATCATTCTTAACACTTCTGGACATTGCATAAAGCTACTGGACATTAATGGATCAAAGAAATTCATCCAACATAGCAAAAGAGGCAATGCGAAATAAAAGGCAGAATCTGTCAAAAGCAGAACAGTCCGTAAAGATGGATTTTATTAGGGCACCATACTTGCTCAAATGAAAATGCCCAAATTGAATGAAAGTTGCGTACATATCTGAGGATCACTCACGTAAATTGGCTTAATTTTCTGAGTTACCTACAGAGAATTAGACCCAGATTCGTGACAGACAAAGAAATCTGTTTTACGTGCAGTAATCCAAATCTAGTATTTACTTTACTATCAAAGACTTTACTTGGCACAACAAAACATAAAACTAAGATAAGGAGAGGTTGCTACAGTAGTAAACAACTTCCAAGACTCAAATATAAAACAAAGTACTGTAGCAAAATAACACATGGGTTATCTCCCAAGAAGTTCTTTCTTTATAGCCATTAAGATGGGCTCAGCAATTTTAATGATGCACTCGCAAGAAATACTATTTGAAGCAAAAGAGAGCACCAGGAGGCAAATTCAAAACACATTTAAGTCTAAAATGCTTCCTATGCATAGGAATCTTGTAAATAAACAAGTTCATGAAGAGCAAAGTAACAAGCATAGGAAGATAAAACAAGTGTAGCTTCAAAAATTTCAGCACATAGAGAGGTGTTTTAGTAACATGAAAATTTCTACAACCATATTTTCCTCTCTCATAATAATTTTCAGTAGCATCATGAGCAAACTCAACAATGTAACTATCACATAAAGCATTCTTATCATGAGTCTCATGCATAAAATTATTACTCTCCATGTAAGCATAATCAATTTTATTAGTTGTAGTGGGAGCAAATTCAACAAAGTGGCTATCATCATATATAGGAGGCATATTGTAATCATAAAAGAAAATTTTCTCCTCAATGCTTGGGGGACTAAAAAGATCATGCTCATCAGAGCCAGCTTCCCCAAGCTTAGAATTTTCCATAGCATTGGCAACAATGGTGTTCAAAGCATCCATAGTAATAACATTCCCATTAGCATGCATATAAAGTTCCATGGGTTTTTTAATTCTCTCTTCAAACACATCATGTCCTAATTCAAGATAAAGTTCATAAAGATCTCTCATATTTTTGTTGTTTTCCATTATGCTTAACTAGTGAAATAAAAACATGCATGATATTAAGTAAAGTAAAACAAGTAACTAATTTTTTTGTGTTTTTGATATAGCAAACAAGATAGCAAATAAAGTGAAACTAGCAACTAATTTTTTTGTATTTTGATTTAGTGCAGCAAACAAAGTAGTAAATAAAATAAAGCAAGACAAAAACAAAGTAAAGAGGTTGGGAAGTGGAGACTCCCCTTGCAGCGTGTCTTGATCTCCCCGGCAACGGCGCCAGAAAATAGCTTGATGACGTGTAACTCACACGTTCGTTGGGAACCCCAAGAGGAAGGTATGATGCGCACAGCAGCAAGTTTTCCCTCGAGAAAGAAACCAAAGTTTATCGAACCAGGAGGAGCCAAGAAGCACGTTGAAGGTTGATGGCGGCGGGATGTAGTGCGGCGCAACACCGAGATTCCGGCGCCAACGTGGAACCTGCACAACACAACCAAAGTACTTTGCCCCAACGAAACAGGTGAGGTTGTCAATCTCACCGGCTTGCTGTAACAAAGGGTTAACCGTATTGTGTGGAAGATGATTGTTTGCAAGAAAACAATAAAGAACAAGTATTGCAGCAGATTTGTATTTCGAGTATAAAAGAATGGACCGGGGTCCACGGTTCACTAGAGGTGTCTCTCCCATAAGATAAAAGCATGTTGGGTGAACAAATTACGGTCGGGCAATTGACAAATAGAGAGGGCATAACAATGCACATACATGTCATGATAAGTACGAGTGAGATTTAATTGGGCATTACGACAAAGTACATAGACCGCCATCCAACCGCATCTATGCCTAAAAAGTCCACCTTCGGGTTATCATCCGAACCCCTTCCAAGTATTAAGTTGCTAACAACGGACAATTGCATTAAGTATTGCGCGTAATGTAATCAATAACTACATCCTCGGACATAGCATCAATGTTTTATCCCTAGTGGCAACAAGACATCCATAACCTTAGGGGTTTCGTCACTCCCCGCATTCACGGAGACATGAACCCACTATCGAGCATAAATACTCCCTCTTGGAGTTACTAGCATCAACTTGGCCAGAGCCTCTACTAATAACGGAGAGCATGCAAGATCATAAACAACACATAGGTAATAACTTGATAATTAACATAACATGGTATTCTCTATCCATCGGATCCCGACAAACACAACATATAGTATTACGGATAGATGATCTTGATCATGTTAGGCAGCTCACCGATACGTCTCCGACGTATCGATAATTTCTTATGTTCTATGCCATATTATTGATGATACCTACATGTTTTATGCACACTTTATGTCATATTTGTGCATTTTACTGGAACTAACCTATTAACAAGATGCCGAAGTGCCGATTGCTCGTTTTATCGCTGTTTTTGGTTTCGAAATCCTAGTAACGAAATATTCTCGGAATTGGACGAAATTAAAGCCCGGGGGCCTATTTTCTCACGAAGCTTCCGGAAGTCCGAAGGAGAGACGAAGAGGGGCCACGGAGGGGCCACACCATAGGGCGGCGCGGCCCCCCTTGGCCGCGCGGCCCCGTGGTGTGGGGCCCCGTGCCGCCTCTTGACCTACCCTTCCGCCTACAAATAGCCTCCGTGACGAAACCCCCGGTACCGAGAGCCACGATACGGAAAACCTTGCCGAGACGCCGTCGCCGCCGATCCCATCTCGGGGGATCCAGGAGATCGCCTCCGGCACCCTGCCGGGAGAGGGAATCATCTCCCGGAGGACTCTACGCCGCCATGGTCGCCTCCGGTGTGATGTGTGAGTAGTCTACCCCTGGACTATGGGTCCATAGCGAGTAGCTAGATGGTTGTCTTCTCCCCATTGTGCTATCATTGTCGGATCTTGTGAGCTGCCTAACATGATCAAGATCATCTATCCGTAATTCTATATGTTGTGTTTGTCGGGATCCGATGGATAGAGAATACCATGTCATGTTAATTATCAAGTTATTATACATGTGTTGTTTATGATCTTGCATGCTCTCCGTTTCTAGTAGAGGCTCTGGCCAAGTTTTTACTTTTAACTCCAAGAGGGAGTACTTATGCTCGATAGTGGGTTCATGCTCGCATTGACACCGGGACGAGTGACGAAAAGTTCTAAGGTTGTGTTGTCTTGTTGCCACTAGGGATAAAACATTGATGCTATGTTCGAGGATGTAGTTATTGATTACATTACGCACCATACTTAATGCAATTGTCCGTTGCTTTGCAACTTAATACTGGAGGGGTTCGGATGATAACCTGAAGGTGGACTTTTTAGGCATAGATGCGGTTGGATGGCGGTCTATGTACTTTGTCGTAATGCCCAATTAAATCTCACTATACTTATCATGTCATGTATGTGTATTGTTATGCCCTCTCTATTTGTCAATTGCCCGACTGTAATTTGTTCACCCAACATGCTTTTATCTTATGGGAGAGACACCTCTAGTGAACTGTGGACCCCGGTCCATTCTTTAATACTTAAATACAAATCTGCTGCAATACTTGTTTTACTATTTTCTCTGCAAACAATCATCTTCCACACAATACGGTTAATCCTTTGTTACGGCAAGCCGGTGAGATTGACAACCTCACTGTTTCGTTGGGGCAAAGTACTTTGGTTGTGTTGTGCAGGTTCCACGTTGGCGCCGGAATCTCCGGTGTTGCGCCGCACTACATCCCGCCGCCATCAACCTTCAACGTGCTTCTTGGCTCCTCCTGGTTCGATAAACCTTGGTTTCTTTACGAGGGAAAACTTGCTGCCGTGCGCATCATACCTTCCTCTTGGGGTTGCCCAACGAACGTGTGAAATACACGCCATCAAGCTCTTTTTTGGCGCCGTTGCTGGGAGATCAAGACACGCTGCAAGGGGAGTCTCCACTTCTCAATCTCTTTACTTTGTTTTTGTCTTGCTTTATTTTATTTACTACTTTGTTTGCTGCATTATATCAAAACACAAAAAAATTAGTTGCTAGCTTTACTTTATTTACTGTCTTGTTTGCTATATCAAAAACACAAAAAAATTAGTTACTTGCATTTACTTTATCTAGTTTGCTTTATTTACTACCGCTAAAATGAGTAATCCCGAAGTTGAAGTTCGTTCATTTAAACAACAAGGGGGAGAATGTTTAAAAGATGCTTGGTATAGAATTAGTGATGCCCATAATAGGTGCACTAAGAAACACTCCACCACTATCCTACTCAGGAATTTTTATGTTGGTATCTCTAGCTGGAATAGATATGTTCTTGATTGTCTCGCGGGAGGTAACTTCCTAGGTGCTCCCGCTTTAGAAGCTAGTTGCATTATTGAGAGTTTATTTGGAACACCACCTGTTAATGAAACTAAAAGTGAAACCTCCCTTGAGGATGTTATGAAAAAATTGGAAACCATAGAGAAAAATTGTAGCGTTGAAACTAAATTGGAAATATTACTTGATAATACTGATAAACTTGATAAAATCCTAGGAGGAATTAATGAAAGAATTGCTACTCTAGAAACTTGTGCTATCCATGATAATCAAACCCATAGAATTGGTAAACTTGAAAAAGCTATGGGAAAATTGGGTTCAACTTTTTCTTCTCTTAAATTTAATGAGAAAGCTTATGTGGGTAAGGAGCAAAAATTCATGTATGTCTCTAAGGTGCCTAAACCAAAGAATTACTATAGGCCTAAAATTGATAAAACTCCCAACACCGCTGGTAATGATGTTGATGCTTCATCTCTCGATAATACTTGAGATACACTTTCTGCGCCTAGCTGAAAGGCGTTAAAGAAAAGCGCTTATGGGAGACAACCCATGTTTTTACCTACAGTACTTTGTTTTTATTTTGTGTCTTGGAAGTTGTTTACTACTGTAGCAACCTCTCCTTATCTTAGTTTTGTGTTTTGTTGTGCCAAGTAAAGTCTTTGATAGTAAAGTAAGTACTAGATTTGGATTACTGCGCAGAAACAGATTTCTTTTCTGTCACGAATCTGGGTCTAATTCTCTGTAGGTAACTCAGAAAATTATGCCAATTTACGTGAGTGATCCTCAGATATGTACGCAACTTTCATTCAATTTGAGCATTTTCGTTTGAGCAAGTCTGGTGGCCTAATAAAATCCATCTTTACGGACTGTTCTGTTTTGACAGATTCTGTCTTTTATTTCGCATTGCCTCTTTTGCTATGTTGGATGAATTTCTTTGATACATTAATGTCCAGTAGCTTTATGCAATGTCCAGAAGTGTTAAGAATGATTGTGTCACCTCTGAACATGTGAATTTTTATTATGCACTAACCCTCTAATGAGTTGTTTCGAGTTTGGTGTGGAGGAAGTTTTCAAGGATCAAGAGAGGAGTATGATGCAATATGATCAAGGAGAGTGAAAGCTCTAAGCTTGGGGATGCCCGGTGGTTCACCCCTGCATATATTAAGAAGACTCAAGCGTCTAAGCTTGGGGATGCCCAAGGCATCCCCTTCTTCATCGACAACATTATCGGGTTCCTCCCCTGAAACTATATTTTTATTCGGCCACATCTTATGTACTTTGCTTGGAGCGTCGGTTTGTTTTTGTTTTTTGTTTTGTTTGAATAAAATGGATCCTAGCATTCACTTTATGGGAGAGAGACACGCTCCGCTGTTGCATATGGACAAATATGTCCTTAGGCTCTACTCATAGTATTCATGGCGAAGTTTCTCCTTCGTTAAATTGTTATATGGTTGGAATTGGAAAATGCTACATGTAGTAACTCTAAAATGTCTTGGATAATTTGATACTTGGCAATTGTTGTGCTCATGTCTAAGCTCTTGCATCATATACTTTGCACCCATTAATGAAGGAATACTTAAGGCTTGCTAATTTGGTTTGCATATTTGGTTTCTCTAGAGTCTAGATAACATCTAGTATTGAGTTTTGAACAACAAGGAAGACGGTATGGAGTCTTATAATGTTTACCATATGTCTATTATGTGAGTTTTGCTGTACCGTTCATCCTTGTGTTTGTTTCAAATAACCTTGCTAGCCTAAACCTTGTATCGAGAGGGAATACTTCTCATGCATCCAAAATCCTTGAGCCAACCACTATGCCATTTGTGTCCACCATACCTACCTACTACATGGTATTTATCCGCCATTCCAAAGTAAATTGCTTGAGTGCTACCTTTAAAATTCCACCATTCACCTTTGCAATATATAGCTCATGGGACAAATAGCTTAAAAACTATTGTGGTATTGAATATGTACTTATGCACTTTATCTCTTATTAAGTTGCTTGTTGAGCGGTAACCATGTTTCTGGGGACGCCATCAACTATTTCTTGTTGGATATCATGTGAGTTGCTATGCATGTCCGTCTTGTCCGAAGCAAGAGAGATCTACCACCTTCATGGTTGGAGCATGCATATTGTTAGAGAAGAACTTTGGGCCGCTAACTAAAGCCATGATTCATGGTGGAAGTTTCGATCTTGGACATATATCCTCAATCTCATATGAGAATAATAATTGTTGCCACATGCTTATGCATAAAAGAGGAGTCCATTATCTGTTGTCCATGTTGTCCCGGTATGGATGTCTAAGTTGAGAATAATCAAAAGCGAGAAATCCAAAATGCGAGCTTTCTCCTTAGACCTTTGTACAGGCGGCATGGAGGTACCCCATTGTGACACTTGGTCAAAACATGTGCATTGCAAAGATCCGGTAGTCCAAGTTAATTAGGACAAGGTGCGGGCACTATTAGTATACTATGCATGAGACTTGCAACTTGTAAGATATAATGTACATAACTCATATGTTTTATTACTACCGTTGACAAAATTGTTTCATGTTTTCAAAATAAAAGCTCTAGCACAAATATAGCAATCGATGCTTTCCTCTTTGAAGGACCATTCTCTTTACTTTTATGTTGAGTCAGTTCACCTATCTCTCTCCACCTCAAGAAGCAAACACTTGTGTGAACCGTGCATTGATTCCTACATACTTGCATATTGTACTTGTTATATTACTCTATGTTGACTATTATCCATGAGATATACATGTTACAAGTTGAAAGCAACCGCTGAAACTTAATCTTCCTTTGTGTTGCTTCAATACCTTTACTTTGATTTATTGCTTTATGAGTTAACTCTTATGCAAGACTTATTAATACTTGTCTTGAAGTACTATTCATGAAAAGTCTTTGCTATATGATTCACCTGTTTACTCATTTCATCACCATTGTTATGATCACTCGCATCCACTACATATGTTTACAAATAGTATGATCAAGGTTATGATGGCATATCACTTCGAAATTATCTTTGTTATCGTTTTACCTGCTCGGGACGAGCAGAACTAAGCTTGGGGATGCTTGATACGTCTCCGACGTATCGATAATTTCTTATGTTCTATGCCATATTATTGATGATACCTACATGTTTTATGCACACTTTATGTCATATTTGTGCATTTTCCGGAACTAACCTATTAACAAGATGCCGAAGTGCCGATTGTCATGTTTCTGCTGTTTTTGGTTTCAGAAATCCTAGTAACGAAATATTCTCGGAATTGGACGAAATTAAAGCCCGGGGGCCTATTTTCTCACGAAGCTTCCGAAGTCCGAAGGATAGACGAAGAGGGGCCACGGAGGGGCCACACCATAGGGCGGCGCGGCCCCCCTTGGCCGCGCGGCCCCGTGGTGTGGGGCCCCCGTGCCGCCTCTTGACCTACCCTTCCGCCTACAAATAGCCTCCGTGACGAAACCCCCGCACCGAGAGCCACGATACGGAAAACCTTGCCGAGACGCCGTCGCCGCCGATCCCATCTCGGGGGATCCAGGAGATCGCCTCCGGCACCCTCGCCGGAGAGGGGAATCATCTCCCGGAGGACTCTACGCCGCCATGGTCGCCTCCCGGTGTGATGTGTGAGTAGTCTACCCCTGGACTATGGGTCCATAGCAGTAGCTAGATGGTTGTCTTCTCCCCATTGTGCTATCATTGTCGGATCTTGTGAGCTGCCTAACATGATCAAGATCATCTATCCGTAATTCTATATGTTGTGTTTGTCGGGATCCGATGGATAGAGAATACCATGTCATGTTAATTATCAAGTTATTATACATGTGTTGTTTATGATCTTGCATGCTCTCCGTTTCTAGTAGAGGCTCGGCCAAGTTTTTACTTTTAACTCCAAGAGGGAGTACTTATGCTCGATAGTGGGTTCATGCCCGCATTGACACCTGGGACGATGACGAGAAAGTTCTAAGGTTGTGTTGTCTTGTTGCCACTAGGGATAAAACATTGATGCTATGTTCGAGGATGTAGTTATTGATTACATTACGCACCATACTTAATGCAATTGTCCGTTGCTTTGCAACTTAATACTTGGAGGGGTTCGGATGATAACCCGAAGGTGGACTTTTTAGGCATAGATGCGGTTGGATGGCGGTCTATGTACTTTGTCGTAATGCCCAATTAAATCTCACTATACTTATCATGTCATGTATGTGTATTGTTATGCCCTCTCTATTTGTCAATTGCCCGACTGTAATTTGTTCACCCAACATGCTTTTATCTTATGGGAGAGACACCTCTAGTGAGCTGTGGACCCCGGTCCATTCTTTAATACTCGAAATACAAATCTGCTGCAATACTTGTTTTACTATTTTCTCTCGCAAACAATCATCTTCCACACAATACGGTTAATCCTTTGTTACAGCAAGCCGGTGAGATTGACAACCTCATCTGTTTCGTTGGGGCAAAGTACTTTGGTTGTGTTGTGCGGGTTCCACGTTGGCGCCGGAATCTCCGGTGTTGCGCCGCACTACATCCCGCCGCCATCAACCTTCAACGTGCTTCTTGGATCCTCCTGGTTCGATAAACCTTGGTTTCTTTCTGAGGGAAAACTTGCTGCTGTGCGCATCATACCTTCCTCTTGGGGTTGCCCAACGAACGTGTGAAATACACGCCATCACTCACAAGATCCAACAATGAAGCACAATGAGGAGAAGACAACCATCTAGCTACTGCTATGGACCCATAGTCCAGGGGTGAACTACTCACTCATCACTCCGGAGGCGACCATGGCGGTGAAGAGTCCTCCGGGAGATGAATCCCCTCTCCGGCGGGGTGCCGGAGGAGATCTCCGAGAATCCCCCGAGATGGGATTGGCGGCGGCGTCTCGATGAAGGTTTTCCGTATCGTGGTTTTTCGCATCGGGGGTTTCGCGACGGAGGCTTTAAGTAGGCGGAAGGGCAACGTGGGGGCCACACGAGGGCCCCACACCACGGGTCGGCGCGGCCAAGGCCCGGGCCGCGCCGCCCTATGGTGGCGGCCCCTCGTGGCCCCACTTCGACTCCTCTTCGGTCTTCCGAAGCTTCGTGGCAAAATAGGACCCTGAGTTTTGATTTCGTTCAATTCCGAGAATATTTCGTTACTAGGATTTCGAAACCAAAAACGGCGGAAAACAACAACTGGCTCTTCGGCATCTTGTTAATAGGTTAGTTCCAGAAAATGCACGAATATGACATAAAGTGTGCATAAAACATGTAGATATCATCAATAATGTGGCATGGAACATAAGAAATTATCGATACGTCGGAGACGTATCAATGGTGAATCAAGAGCAGCAGAGGTACTCAGAGTTGTACCTTTTCTTGTAGTGGATGGTAATATGGCGACTTTAGCATCGCGAGGTTTACCCATGATGGAGGATTTGCGGCGAACAATATCAATTCAGGTGAACTTGCAAATAAAGCTATGCTCCCCGGCAACGGCGCCAGAAGATAGTCTTGATGACCCACAAGTATAGGGGATCGCAACAGTCTTCGAGGGAAGTAAAACCCAATTTATTGATTCGACACAAGGGGAGCCAAAGAATATTTGTAAGCCTTAACGGCGGAGTTGTCAATTCAGTTGCACACTGAAACGGACTTGCTCGCAATAGTTTATCGGTAGCAACAGTTTTATAGCGGTAGCAATAGTGAAATATAAGCAGCAATGTAATAAAGATAGCAGTAGTGATTATAGTAAACAACGGGATTAAAATATCGTAGGCATAGGGATGGATGAACGGGCGTCTGCATGGATAAGATAACTCATGTAATAATCAAGACTAGGCATTTGCGAGATAAGAATAAAACAAGTATCCAAGTACTAAATAACCATAGGCATGTGTTCCGTATATAGTCGTACGTGCTCGCAATGAGAAACTTGCACAACATCCTTTGTCCTACCAGCCGGTGGCAGCCGGGCCTCTTGGGAAACTACTGCTAATTAAGTTACTCCTTTTAATAGAGTACCGGAGCAAAGCATTAACACTCCGTGAACACATGTAATCCTCATATCACAACCTTCCCCTCCGGTTGTCCCAATTTCTGTCACTTTGGGGCCTCAGGTTCCGGACAGCAATATGTGTATACAACTTGCAGGTAAGATCATAAAACAATGAATATCATCATGAATCAATAACATGTTCAGATCTGAAATCATGGCACTCGGGCCCTAAGTGACAAGCATTAAGCATAATAAGTTGCAACAATATCATAAAAGTACCAACAACGGATACTAGGCACCATGCCCTAACAATCTTACGGCTATTACATGAACAATCTCATCCAATCCCTACCATCCCCTTCAGCCTACAGCGGGGATTTACTCACACATGGATGGGGGAAACATGGACGGTCGATGGAGAGGCGTCGGTGGCGATGATGGCGATGATCTCCTCCAATTCCCCGTCCCGGCAGGGTGCCAGAACGGAGTTTCTGATCCCGAAATAGGGTTTTCGATGGCGGCGGAGTTCTGGATGTCTTCTGGCAAATTGGTCGAACCCCCGTACGTTTTTAGGTCAAGGGCTTTAAGTAGTCCAGAGGGGAGCGCCGGGGGCTGGCCGAGGCGGCGTCCCCATGTGGCGGCGTGGCCATGGGCCCACAGCGCCGCCACGTGGTGTGCGCGCCTCGTGGACCCCCTCCGTATCGTCTTCTGGCTCCGTGGGTCTTCTGTAAAAATAGGCCCATTGCAATTATTTCCGGGGATTTTCCTGAAAGTTGATTTTACGCACAAAAATAAGACACCAGGGCAATTCTGCTGAAAACAGCGTTAGTCCGTGTTAGTTGTATCCAAAATACACAAATTAGAGGCAAAACAATAGCAAAAGTGTTCGGGAAACTAGATACGTTTTGGACGTATCACCCTGGTCCTGGGTTTCCTCTGGAGCAGGTCGCTTCGTCCCGGAGCTGCCTCCGCCTACCTTCTCGCTACTCACTGGAATGACTTCCACTTGAGCTTCGGTAGTGGGAGTGGGCGAAGGTTGAGCTTTGGGCGGAGATGGTTGGGGAGCAGCGTGAGAGGTACTTGACGGAGTTGGAATAAGGGGACCAACATCCGGAGATGCTTTCATATATTTTGTGATGGGCTTCTGGATGTTGGTCCGCGTAGTGGTGGTGGTTGGGTTCCTACAACAAGCAAAGGAAATGTATAAGTAAAAAATTACACAAGTCAAAAAAGAGATGTTTTTTCGGATACTTACGTGGCACCAGGAATCAGCGGGCGCGACCCTTTCCCTGCTATGGATAGCATCTTGAGGCGATCGCGTTCCGCCTTCTTGGAGTTGAGCGGAGGTGGTTGGTCTTGGCCCTCTTGGCGGAGGCCTCGCCATTGGCTCCGGCTTCGGAGCCGGAAACATTGGCGCGGGGACGCTTGACGGTTCGGGGAGCAACTTTCTTGGGTGCTTGCTCCTCCTCCTTGTCGTCGTCCTCCGGATCCTCCTCCGCCGCGTCGGCGCTGGTGGGTACTCGGAGTATGCTCCAAAAATCCTCCTCCGCCAAAGAGTTGAGCTGGAGAGGAAAACATGGAGAAGTTAGAACACTTCAAAAAATAAAGAAGTCAAAATGTTGAAGTACGGATACGTACCGGAGGACACTGGTTGTTGACCTTGATGTCTTTCACAATTTCCGGGACCGATTGGCCCCGGGGAATCTTCACGAGCGTCTTGATCATCCTCTTCAGAGAATCCGTCGGCAAGTTGTCGCGGGTGACTCAGAGCGGGTCGTCCACCCCGGAGTATTCGCAGATCAGCCGCTTGTTGTATTTGAGCGGCCGGATCCGGCGAGAGAACGAGCTAAGCGTAAGATCTGTTCCGGTTAGCCCGTCGTGGACTAACCAGGAAATCCTCCCCGCTGCTTTTTCCAGAATCGGAAACTGAGCGAGGGAGGGGACGAAGCTCCAGCTGGCTAACTCCTCTGGGGGCTTGTTGATGAACTTGGGAAGCCTTTCGTGGACGTCCGGAACCTCGATGTTCTTGGCATAAAACCATCCGGCATTCCAGTACCGAACGGACTCGTCAGATGAATGCGGAGGATACATTCTTCTAGGGCGGAGCATGAAGGTCATGCTTCCGCAGTTTACCATCGCCTTGTCCTTCGTCTCTTGACGCGGAAAAAGAACTGCCACAGACGGATGATTGGGCGGATTTCGAGATGCCCCTCACATAGTGTCACAAAGTTAGAGAGGAGGAGGTAGGAGTTGGGGCATATATTGTGTGGCTGGAGGCCGTATGTGGTGAGGACGGAAAGGAAGAATTCAGAACATGGGAGCGACAGACCGCGCTCCACCCAAGCTTTTGTAACGACGCGTTCGTCCGAATCTTGCTTGGGGGTGACGGAGTCCTTCATGAAGCTCCAGTCCGGAGCAATCATGCCCTCAGTCTGGAAGTCCCAGAGCTCCGTGTCCTTCACTTCACATGGCCACCACTGGCCTTTTTCTCCTTCGCGGTTCCGGACCTTCGAAGCTTTCTTTTGCTCTGTCTCCTGCACTTTAGCGGCCATTCTAGCTTGTCCTTCGATTTCTTCCTGGAGCTCAGCTAGAGTTGGGATCCGGTTGAGGTAGTTGTTGGAAGAGGCGGAAAATGGTTGAGCTAATCGTTTGTCGGAAATGTTGGGCGAAAGGAATGCTATAGGCTCAATGAACTTTGGCTCCGCTGACTTTGGTTCGGGGCTATTCGGAGAGCTATCAGTATACTTAGGTGAACTAGTGGACATATTTCCGGCTGCATGCATATGGTAAAGTGGTTTGAGTAGCCGAAAACTAAAGTAGCTATGTCGTCTTCTACGGGTCCGGTGGACTTACCGGCAATGGCGTTGCGGTTCCCCGTGATGCCGACGAGGTTGAGGTCACCGAACTTGGTGCGCTAAGCTCCGCTTGACCACAAATCGGCGGCGGATCGGATTTCCCAATCAACCGTGATGATCTCAGGTCGAGGATGGCCTTGGAGTGGCGGCGGACGAAGCTCTCTGTGGGAGAGTTTGCCGGAGTTGAGATCCGGTGGGCGGCGCGAGGTAGAAGATGAAGTGGTGGAAGCGGTGAAAGAATGAAACTTACAGAACGCGGGGGGTATTTATAGACCCTGCGCGGAGATTCGTGAGCCGGATCCAACGGCGGAAACGGAACGGTCACACCGTTTGATGGCCGCCACGTGTCTTAGGTCAAAATGGTGAAATCGATGCAGTGGTAACTTAACTGTGCACTTCCGAAATTTCCGGCTGAAGATTCGCATCTCGGAAAATTTAGCGCGGGAAAAGAGGAAGTTCGGCGCAGCATAGGCGAAAAATCAGCTAAGATATTGTTACAGAAAGGCAAATGATTTCCGGTTAAACGAAGTCGGAAACAAGAAGTTTTGGAAGCTCTTCAAGATTCTCTTCGAATCCGGGTTGATTGAAGTCGGAGGAATGATGAATCTCGGAGAACTTCGGGGGCTACTGTTGTGGGTATACTTTATGGGTGTATCAACAGCGTGGCCTAGATCCGGCAAGCCCGGGTGGCCCATAGACGGTGATGGTGGCATATGGCCCATCGGGCGACCCAGTTGTTGTAGATCGAGATGGATGAAGTCCAACCCAAGTGACAGGAGCCGAATCTTAACCGCCCTATGAAGATAGTCGGATCTGAGAAGGCCCATGAAGTATCCGAACACAATACGACACATAAGGGAAGGTGGATCCTTGACGTGCACGACAATGTAATATTCCGTAGTTAGGCAATTTGTATTCCGGCTAAGACTCTCCGTATAAACCCTAGATCTGAGCGCCTTTATAAGCCGAATCCTGGGAGTCCTAGAGGCACAACCACAACTCATTGTAACAACGCGAAAGCGCCCAGAAAATTCCAGACAAGCAGCAGTAGGCCCTGTCATCGTGCAGGTGTTCCGAAGCTGGGTAACTCGCGTACCACCGTCCCGAGGACACTCCGCCCTATGGCCCCTACTTCTTCTCCCCTCGTGAGGATCCCTCCTCCGAGGTACCGTCGAACAGGCAACAACGGTGCCTTTCACATAACACAATGCCTTCTTTACCATTTTCCAGTGTTCCTCCTGTTGGTGGTCCTTGTCAATCGCAGTGCTACCCGAAGCATGTTGGGTTTGTGAACAAGTCGATAGTGAAATTTGCTCACATGAAGATTGTCTTTACGACCATATTTGTTAGCGAGAGCAACTCTATGAACCACTCTTGCTGATCAAGGCAATAAACTACATTGTTGGCAACAAAGATGAATGTGCCGAATATGGTAGGCTGCTACCAGGCTTAGGAAGTACTTCTTTGCTCTTCATCATCATCTATCGGTGCTAGTGATGAGATCATTTATATTTTAGGAGGTGGTCTAATATCTCTCTATTAGTTAGGACTTAATTAACCTGATCCCTGGTCTGTAATATGATAAATTTGCTGGAGGTAGTATATATCAACCCCTCCTATGATGAACTGTTGATGCATCACGAGCTATAATTGCTTTACTCATGGTGCATCACCCATAAGGGTAACTGCTATGTAAGATGGTGTTGCCTATTACCACCTTCTTTTAATAAACTGAATGTTGCAACGTGTTACTATTTACCACGATTTATAGGTAACCTCACCACTCCAATAAAGAAGGTTAACATAGGAGCCTCATTGTGCAACCAAATAATAGCTTTCGTGCACTAGGAGAGCAAAAAGAGGTGTTTGCACCCTACCCAATAAAGAGGGCAGATTTGTTTTAGACTTCACCATCTACCAGACGATGTACGGAGCTCGGAGTTTCTTTTAGACTGTTGACATCCATACAACTTAAGCGCAAAATCAGCCCACACAACCAAACACGCTCTATATTGTGAGTTGTTGCCAGTTTGTCACCCATATCTACTCTTCCATACTCCTCCGCTCAGGGGAAAAAGAAGTATAAATCTATCTAAAATGGAACGATTTAAGATCCGATCAAATGCATAAGTATGAATCAGTAACTATCCTGACCATAATATCAAACCAAACTCGCGCCCAACGATGCGCTCCAGTCCAGTACTCCACCCGGAAAATTGTCTGGCTCTCTCACACGAGTTCCCAATTTTTCCCAAACCCGACGCTCCCGTTTCCTTCCCGCCCAAACCACACTCTCTGTCCCCGCCGCCCGCCGCCGAGGCCTCCCTTGCTCATGGACGCCGCCGCCGCGAACCCCGCAAGCTCGTCACTGGAAGCCGTGGCCACCGCCTTCCGCTCCCGTGTCAACGAGCTCCAGGACCTCGCCCTTGCCCGGAACAGTGAGCTTTCCCCCCAGCCCAGCCCACTCCCGAAACCCTAGCGTCGTGGGCCCTGACCCCTTATCATACCCGTACGCAGTGTACCCGGCGACGGCGGTGACCGACCTCGCCGCCGTGGACGCCTCGGTGACGGCCATGGAGGCGCAGGTGCAGGCCATCCGTCGCCGCCTGCAGGAGGAGCTCGACGCCATCCCCAAGGCCAAGGTATCGTTCCGTGCTCAGTGTACCCACAGGTTGCCAGATCTCGTGCCCTACTGGGCTGCGGTCTGTCTCTGAATGCTATTTTCTCTGTTTCTTTGAGAATCCAGAACCGGTGTGGTAATTGGTAAATAGCAAACAGGGAAAGGGGAAACCATTAGGAATTAGGATATCCTGATGAGAGGCTAATCTGGGTAACCCTGCCATCTTCTTTCGGGGAAATGGTGGAACAGTTACGATTACAGTACATGAGTAGGACTCATTAAAAGATCGAAGTAATTGTATACCTGTCTCTTGTTCCTACCCTGACTGTGAGGATCAGGGATGCAAATTGTCCACTGATGGTGGTGTTTGCTAAACAAAACGGGCTAATCTTGTTCCACTTGCTGCTCTTGTGATGGATGACCGGTTGATTAAAATCATAGGGCATTAAATGGATTTATTTTTTCTTTTCAAAAAGGGGATATGAATTGTGCTTCATTGTCTGCACCAATTTTAAATTGGAGTACATATTATTGGGAAGTGATGTCAAAATCCAACCCAAATAACGGTGGAGAGAAGCACAAATCAGTGAGATAGAAGAGGAGATACAGTATGCAGGACGAAGAAGAAAATGGACAGGAGATTTCATTTCATTTGTTCAATGCCCTTTCCTTAGCTGCTTCTTTAGCTACCAGTAGAGTCATCGGCCTATGTCCACCTGAATTTCGAGCTAGTCCATGACCATTGAGTCCAGTGCATATTGGGATTGATGTTAGATTACCTGCCCCTACAAAACATTGGCTTCCCCCACACAATGACTTGTTCTTCTAGCACCACCTTGTAGCTCCAACTCACATGTTGAATGTTTCTCAACCCTGAAACTCGGCCACTAGTTTCACGTCTTCCAGCTGTAAGAAGTGTTGTCACTCTTCCAGAAATATTTGACTGGATGCCAGGAGATAATGGTCTGTACTGAAATTCGTTTTCCAAATTTCAGAAATGATCGATCAGTTGTCATGACCCCATCGCTGGTACTGAATGTTTTCTAAAACGGATCAATGGACATACATCCTTGCACCTGTCTAAGCGCTTTAGCACCTGAAATACCATCACTCCATAACCTTGTATTATCTGTATAGAAACCTTTGGCTCCCATTTTAAGGTCAGGGCATTCCCATGTGCATGCTGATATTGTCAAATGAGGTTCACTAGCACCAAACAACTATAAATCTGATATGTACACTGGTTGGTTATCCATTTTGGACTCAGAAGTTACTATGCCCACGTATGCATCGAAGATTTGCCAAATTTTGCCAAGATGCAACTTCTTTATCATGTCAACAGGGCTCACTGCCAATCTAAATCTCTTGCATACAGCAATATCATTCTCAAAGAAGACAGCTCATATTCCCTAGATAGAGGAAATTTCTTAGCACTATGTGAGACTCAACTATTAGTACGACTGCTTATAATTCCACGTGCACTTCCCAGTTCTTCTGCCAATCCATTTGATATATTTGTGAAACATGTGCAAAGTGCTAACAAAATATATCCATGACTTGGCATAAATTTCTTGCACGCAAAGTCACGATGATCTCAACATCTCCAAGAGTGAGGGTAAACTGGATGCCGGCTCCAGCTTTGGCCCAACTCAAACTGCACCTGTACAAATCCAACAGCCCCACTGAACACGCGTCAAATCTCGTAAGAACAGGGGTAAGAGCCAGGATTTTTTTTATTTTAAAAAACGAGACCAGAGGGGGCGGGATCCCTCAACATATGTTTATAGAAGAGCGAGAAAAGCACCAGGATTAACATCCACTGTTAATGCCAAAGACAGAGAACTGCCAACAAACATGTGAGGACTAGGATTGTCGGTCGAACATTCCTGTTTCCGTTATCAAAACAAACACATGAACACCAGGACCAGAACTGAAGCTGTCATGCTTCCATGATGGCATTTCCCCATATGTTGCTGCTCACGGTGTCCAGGGCTGAAAGCCTGAAACCACCTAGCCCCATGGTGGTATTTCCGTGAACAACTGCTACATCATGAGTTCATGACATACTCTTGGGATCACAATTCTTGCGGCGGGCCATCATGGTTCCTCGATGAACACGACATGATCAGAATCCAAGAGCAGAGTCAGCTGCTATCACATAGTTCCATAATATCCTTCTCTGGGAGGCTTTCTAGATCAAGCTCTGGAAGAAAGGCAAACCTCCAACATTGGTGACACTGTCAGAGTTTTTTGGCGAGTGGCTCCACCTTCGCACCACCCACACCCAACTAACATGGCATGAATTGTTGCTGGTAGGCATCATGTGTCTAACCTTGTGGAGTCTCCTATTATACAGAACTTTCTTTGGAGACACTTCGTTGAACACCTGGTAGTTAGCAACTTAATTGCCTGCTTTGATGCCTAATATGCCAAGCATCCCATTGAACACTTGGGCACTGGGCAGAGTGGGTGGTTTCAGGCTGGGCATGAAACAGGTGATGGATCGGATGATGACCCATGACCACTGCCCAGTACATATGCGGGTCTTACAAGGGGGTGATATTTTTTATTTGCCCTTAACCTCTTTGAACCTAATTTTGTTCAGTCTGTTGTTGAAACGTGGCTACTTCTCATTGTGGTTTCTTTAAATCCTGATGCAGAAACTAGTGGAGAAATCCTTGAAGCAACAGCAGAAGTTGCAGCACATGCTTGCAAACATGCCATCTGGGATGCGTGAGGATATCGTTGCTACTCCTCTGGAACAGAGCTCGGCAAGGTACTTGGTGCTATTAACTTTATCTGTTATCTCTATCTTCACTTTTTTGTGACAAGAATCATGCTGTTTGTGTTCCAGGATGTTGCCTGAGTGCTTTAGTTTCAACACACCTGCAGAATTTCTGGACTCTGATTTTAAGATTAAGGATGAGCCAGTTGCAGCTCCCAAAGTAAAGAATTTTATTTTGTGTAATATCCACTGATCTTAGCTATAATTGTTTTAAAAAGAAGTTCTGTTTGTTGAACTAATGCCTTCTTTTGTTTCTGTGAAGAAGGGGAAAGGGGCAGCACCTTGTTGGTATATATCCACCGGGGAGCTTGACTCATTGTCATCGTAAGTTATCAATTTTACCTGTAGCTTCATTTCAGTATCATTGCTTCATATAAGAGCAACCATCCACTTTTGATTTTCTAACTCTGGTTGAGCGGCCCTTTATTCTTTTACATCTCTGTGCTAGAGCTTCCGATTTATGTACATGCAAGTGCTTTTTTTTTCCAGTATTACTCTGCATACGTGATGTGTGTGTTCTCATTCCTTTTCCTTTTTCTACAAATACTCAGAGTTGCTAGCTGACTGTTTTGTGATTTACGTAGAGCCTAGACAAATCTGCTCTGCTGAATCTGCTTTGTTTGTATTGTAATCCTTCTGCTGCCTGTAGGGCGCACTGTTCTGAGGCAGTGATTTGGTTTATTAGTGTCATCCAATCACTCTGGTAGTGGGACATGTGGTCGTGTTTCCTTACATGGTCTTTTCTCTTCATTTTGAACTCATCAATCACTATCTGTTAGTTTTATACCTCTGTATATCACTGGTATTACCTTGTCAAACGAGTTGAGGTATCTTAGTTGAAGAAAATAAATAATGTGATAAATAGCTGTGTGGCTGACATTAAGAAAAGGGTTCCAGGCTAATTTACTACAGTAAAATTTAGGAGAACATATGGTCATTTTTTTTGCTTAGTTCAAATGCCACTGGAAACATTAATCATCTTTCCTAATATTTTGTCAGGTGAATATGCAAATTCTATTTTGCTCGTCTCAGAAGCTTTTCTCATAACTAGACACTAAATATGATATCCCATTTTGTTACTACAGGTACATGAGGGGGAGGCTTACACTGGAGAAGGTTAACATTGCAATAAACGAGATGGCAACATATGCAGATGCTAATGCTCATCTTGTTGCATGTCCTAAGAAAAAGGTTTCCCTTTTGCGCTACTTTTCGCTGATAAGCAGTTACTTTTTGAGATGACATTTTCTTTACCACTCTCAACGTTCTTGCAGTTATCTGAAGACACATGGGAAAGGGCTTTGGTAAGTTCTGGACATTGCTGTTAATCTGATTTCATCATGTAGAAAAAATCATATTGTAATTTCTGTGTAGGAACTAAGGGACATAGCTGCCACTGAGGCAGCGAAGGGGAAGCATTTCTTCCTGGAAGCTGATATAAAGGGGCCTGGGCTAAAGCTTGATCACACAGGCAAATCTATCCTTACCGTGAGTATTTGCATCTTTATCCACTTTGGTCGAAACTTTATAGTATATTCCTATTCTTCATGATCACAGATGAACAAATGACATTTTTTTTGCTACTGCATCTGTTCTTCTAATATCTTGTTTCCATAGTTTAAAGTAACTGAAAAAATAACTAGCAAGTACATTGACGAATTCGAGTAGTCATTGAACAAGATGAAGAAAATAAATTTCTACCCCTATCCTGAAGTGATCACCAGTTCAAAGTTATAAACGAATATTGCTGTGCATGTACTCCCTCCGTCCCATGCAAGATGTCGGAAATTTTCTAAATTTGAATGTATCTAAACACTAAATAGTGTCTAGATACGTTCGAATTTATACAAACTTCCGACATGTTCCATGGGACGGAGGGAGCACTTCCCTTCCAGCTTCACACAATGTACTGCACTTTCCATGAATATGTTACATCAACTGTAGAACAGCTTGAAACTATGGAAATATTACATCAACTGCAAAAAAAATCTATTGAAACAAAACCAATTAGTTCCAAATATCAAATATGGAGATGATAATCCTGTACTGTTTTCTAGGTACTTCGTCATCTTGGCCGCATCCATGAGACTCGGATTGGGCATCACCGGGTCTTCATACTAGCGAAACAACGCTGAATGGAAGGGTTGCTAGAAGCATGAACATTTGATGTGGTTATATGGCCGGAGCCACGCATCTGTGCAGCCTGTATGCTACTGCCTAGTTTGGTTTGCAATTATAGTAGTCCTGTAATTTGAGTGCATAATTGTGATTCTGTGGCCGCATGTGTCCGCTCTTCTGTGAGAGTGAGACGTTGTGTTAGTCAGAACTCTGATCCTATATGTATGAATCATTAGTTTGTTACCTTGTCTGTTGTAGTTTCATATGTAAGTAGCTTATTAGGATTTTTTTTAAGAGTAGCTGAGCAAGAGCTAGACAAAAACAAACCTGAAACCCTGATATATTCCTCTGCTTACATCTGCATCCTTTCTGGAGCTGCTTACTCCAGAGTGGGTGATATAGAAAGCAAGCTCACCGTGTTCTTACCAGTCTTGTCGACTTGCAAGCTGCAAGCGAGAAATGGGTCACTTTCCAGGTATCATGTTGGCAGCAGAAACAGTTTGCAAATATGATGATTGGCGAGAGTGAGTGGGACCAACTGCTCTCCTCTAATGACCTTCAGTTCCGAACACCCGCTGTGATGACTTGGCCTTGTTTTCTTCCTCGTAAATAAGATAGCTTAATCTTTTAGTTCAAAGACAGAGCTCACGAACTATGGTGCTCAAGGCCAAGAGCAAAGGACACCAATGAACACAAATTGTAACGCTGTCTTCCTTCATAGGAAAAAAAAACGGAGTACTTCTCAAGTGGATACGGAAAAGAAAAACGACCTTGTGACCAGATTGTAACAAGAAGGGAACAACAAAGTTCAATGCACCCGGGTGGAAAAGAGAGAAACAAACAAATCAAGGTCGTTTTCAAAAGACCCGTGGCTATGAAAATCCCGGCGTGCGTATTACCTCTCCTTTCGCTTAGTTTCTTGTCCCTTCTCCATGTTTCGTTTGTTTCCAACAAAGGCGGTGTGCCAACTGCCAAGCCTCACAAAACTACAAAGCGGGAGAGAGTGAGGGAGAGACAACCACGACACAAGGCCACGATGAGGACGCTGGTTGCTTCCATCTGCCTCCTCCTCCTTCTACCCTTTTCTGCATCATCTTCTTCTTCCTCCTCCAACTCCAGATCCATCCCCATCTCAAATTTCAGCTTCCCACAGCAGCAGCAGCAGAGCAATATCATCACGCATCTCCCTGGCTTCGAGGGACCCCTCCCCTTCCAACTCCAAACAGGGTGAGTACATACATGTAGCTCTGTTAATCAGCAAGCTTTCTCCACTCAGTAAATAATTTGATCGGCTTATTTCTCGTGTGATGTGAACTACACATGCACCGCATCCCCATCATAGCTAGGTATGTGGAGGTTGACGAGAGCAATGGCGTCCGCCTCTTCTACTACTTCATCCGGTCGGAGAGGAACCCGGCAGAGGACCCCGTCATGCTCTGGCTCACTGGTGGCCCTGGATGCTCCGCCTTTTCTGGCCTCGTCTACGAGATCGGTACGTAACTCCCAAATCGATTGCACCTTTCGTTCCTTCCTTGATCAAACGGTACTATTCATATGTCTGCTTGGAAACAATCGGCAACTATTGTACTAGTATGTTTGGCTTCAAAGCCAACTGTCCATATGCTTCCAAGCGATCTGAATTTACCTGTATAATACAAAAAACATTTTTACTATATATGATGATCTAAATAATCAAGTATGTGCAGGCCCTCTGAGTTTTGACCGTCGCACCTACGTCGATGGCTTGCCCAAGCTGCTTTATAAACCAGACGCATGGACAAAGGCAGGTTTTCCGATCTCTAATCCTTCTTCTTCATCATCTTCTCCTTATAATTTAATTATGACTATATATGAATCTGAACTGCACATCTTGATCCCACCTAGGTTAGCAATGTCATCTTCCTGGATTCCCCTGTAGGAACTGGCTTCTCATACTCCGTAACACCACAAGGATACGAATCAAGTGACACCAAAGCTGTCACGCAAATTGTCGTCTTCCTCACAAAGGTCACGTATAATACACTTGTTGGATCGCCCAACCATTACTAGTATATACGAACCGCAGATGCTAACGTTTCTTACTTTTGCAGTGGTTTGATGAGCACCCAGAGTTCTTGTCAAACCCTTTCTACGTTGCCGGTGACTCCTACAGTGGTATGATTGTGCCAGCCATCACCCTTGAAATTGCTAAAGGGAAGGAAGATGGCAATGGGCCAGCTCTTAATCTAAAGGTTGAGAATTCTACCCTATGCTAGTAGAGCGCAACTACCATGTTTGATTCCGTCCCTGTTGTAAATGACCTCCGAAAGTTAATTTAGCTCCAACTTACTTCCATGCTAATGTGACATGTCATGAACTCGTGATCAGGGTTACCTTGTGGGTAATCCAGTCACGGATGGGAATTTTGACAATCCAGCCAAAGTACCGTTTGCTCATGGAATGGGTCTCATATCTGATGAAATGTACCAGGTATTATTTCTTCTTTGTGAAAGCGATCTTACTACTTGGATACATGCATGACCTCACATATTAAGTGGGTACTTCGATAAAAAAAACTCAAATATATACGACTAGTTGCAAGCTGTAGCATATTGTTATTCCGGGAATGTTGTAATAGTTTCAATAGGTAATAAAAATGTGTGAACAGGTAACTAAATTTTAGAACACGGGTGAACAATTTCATGCAAGTCCTTTTGCTTCGGTAACTCTGCATGACTGGGAGTAAAGAAACTTGATGAATATTCCTGTATTTGTTTCAGCAATAAGAAATCAAGTCTGCACACTAGTATTATGCTTGCCTTTGCAGTTCAGTTTATCGTTATTTTGCGTTTTGCTATTTTCAGGCATACAAGGATAGCTGCGGTGCAGACCAAAGCAGACAGCAAAGCCGTCAGTGCACAAGTAGTCATGATGTCATTGATGAGGTATCCAATTATCTTTTTTTTTTCCCATTTCTGTATGAGTAGCCATTGAAATGGTTTGTTCACAAAGTGTGTCAAGGACATATGCCCAAACCATATTCTGGAGCCAATGTGCACTTTTGCAAGCCCACATCGATACAATCTGAAGCTGAGTTCAGGTGCACGGGAGATGCTCCGGCTGCAAGACTACACTGCCAGGACCGGGCTTCAACTGTCTGAGATTTCTACAGAGTGCAGAGTTAGTGACCAAGCGCAACTTAGTTTGCTCTTCTTCCTTACTAGAACATAAACGGATTCTCTCTAACTATTCGGATTTCATCACAGACGGCAGAATATCTTATGTCCAGAACATGGGCAAACAATGAAATAGTCAGAGAGGCTCTTGGTATCCACATGGTAATTCACACCAAGTGTCGTGAATAATCAGTTGCTGCTTCCTGATTGGTAATGTTTATCAATTACATTCTATGTTGCAGGGACCAGTTCCTTTATGGATAAGATGCAACTACGACATACTGTACGCTAACGATATTCACAGTTCAGTGAAATATCATCTCGAGGTCACCAAAAGAGGCTACAAATGTCTAGTTTACAGTGGTGATCACGACATGGTCATACCTTTCATCGGCACGCAAGCCTGGATCAGGTCTCTGAATTTCTCCGTTGTGAATGAATGGAGACCATGGTACGTCGATGCACAAGTTGCAGGGTGAGTCGCACTACACCAGCTAGTTGAGAACACAGTGTGAAACAAAATAAATTCTAGCTTGTACCTGCATGCCAGTGTGCTTTCAGGACTAATTTGTCAGTCATGTGGGTTGCAACTTGCAAATGAATGGGTTGAGACATGTCCTGATGCTCACGAGGAACTTTTCTTATATGCAGATATACAAGGTCATATTCAAATAACCTCACATTCGCAACCGTAAAGGTACGAGAGCTGGATGTCATTCTTTCCCATTTTTCCATTTCTGTGCACAGACCTTATTTGTACGCCAGTGACTGGGGTTGGAGCATGATTTGCTAACATATAAGAATGATTTACTACACAGAATAAATATATATTGTCCTTCAAAAAAATAAATTAATTTGCTGTTTGTTAATTAGGGCGGCGGACATACTGCTCCAGAGTACATGCCAAAGCAATGCCTTGCTATGTTTGCAAGGTGGGTTTCTGGTGAAACTCTTTGATGGTCAATTTCAGCCTCAGATGGTTGTTACTCGGTGCATCACACTGCAAAATGCAGAGTGATAATTGGTCAAAATGTACAAGGATGCTGTACCAAGGTAGACGCAACAATTGAGAACTCATAATGCAAAATATTATTCTCGGTGCATACCGTTATCTGAATATCGGCCTGCATGGTCTAGAAGAAAAAGAACGTATCATGTTGCACCGGCAGCTTACGCGCTTTGGATGAGAAAAAGTGGAATACCTGGAACATTTGCAATGTACTACAACAGAATTTACCTGCGATCCATTTCCCTCTTGCCAATCTTTAAAACTACAAGCTTGGTATTCAGAATTAACAGAGTGATGTACTGTTTTTTTTAGAATAACAGTCTGACGTAGCATTTTAGAACAAAAAAAGTTTTTCTTTTATATTTTAAACATGCGACATCCAAGCTACAAAATGAACATAGTCATGCCCTCGCTCAACCGTTTTCCCCTCGAGCCGCCTCTCTCCTCCGTAAAAATCGACGCCCCCCTGCACCCTATATTTCGGGCAGCACACGTATCTCAATTTGAGGGAAACAATATTTTGTAAATTTTCAATGTGGGATTGATTGGGTATTAATTTGCTTCATTGCCCATATCATATATTTGAACAGAATCTTTATTCAGTATCTTCTAGGAGTTCTAAGCATAAAACTACCACTTATGTGCCTAAATTTCGGAAAATTATCACTTTTTAAAAAGGGATTTGTTAGTTCGCTGAGAACGAACTTGTGCTCAGCCAAGTCTTACACTATTCTATTTACATCATGATTTGTGCTAGTCATAAGTTGCAACACATCATCTGACTGACAAATAGTCACACCCTTTTTAAAAAACCCCATAAATATGCCACTCTATGCTATTTTTTTGCAATGTGCACTAATCGAACAGTGATACCTAATTGATAACCTTTCTGATTAAGTGGGACCCACCAGCATGGATGACGTGGCAAAAACCTGAGCAATTTCCTAAGGTGAGAATATGTAAATTTCTAAAAGAAATAAAAAAGTATTGAAAAGCAAAAAATCTCAGTCATGTCCCCCGTCGTGCCCATGCACCATGACCGAGGCCTAGCTCGGCCAGCTTCCCTGAAAGAACAAGATCTCTCCATGAGTGTTTTGTGTGTTTGATAACAACACTAGAATATATTTCACCATGGGCATAGTTGCCTTGAAAGATTTGCTGGTGTCCTCGCTGAACACCTCATGATCGGAAAACTCAAGAGTAGTTGACAAACTTTTTGGTTTTGTGTGTGTGTCGCGACATGGTTGGAGAGGAAAACAAAGGAAAAACAGGTTCACCAAAACCGGTAGTACCAGAGCTGAGTGCGGTAGTACCGCTACCACACTCAGCACCAGGTACACGTCAGCTAGAACCTCGCAGCAGTACAACCGCTCACTTTTGGGACCGGTAGTATCGGTCAAGGTACCGCTGATGGTACCGCCTTTTGGGAAATGCTTGCAGAGAGCATGCCGGTACCTTGACGGTACCTAAGCCGGTACTACCGTTTGAGTCACCAGAAATGGTGAAATGCGGTAGTACCGCTCTGGTACCGATCATGCAAACACGGCGGTACTCCTAGCCATGGTACCACAATGGTACCGGGCAGGGGGTCGAGAGCTTGTAGTGATCATGCCGGTACCTTGACAGTACCGGTACCGATAGTACCGCTTCAAGCTCCACGTGTACCTCATTTAAGGCATCTGCCTAACCCAAGGCGGTAGTACCGCTCCCATATGCGGTAGTACCGGTTGAGCGGAAACTGTGGGTAACAGTTTGACTCGTGGACCCTTATAAAAGGGGATCTTCTTCCCCAGCTCGACCAAGTCTTCTCTCTCTCTCTCTCTCTCTCCCCCCCTCCATTGTTACTGAGCTCAAATCCTTGAGGATCTCCCTCCCCATCCAACCAATTACGCCCAAACTTTGAGGAGTGGTGGAGGAGACCCCGATCTATAGTTCCACCGAGAAAGATTTCACCAATCCCACCTAGTCCTTTGTGGATCTTGATGCTAGGGTTCCTCTTGTGGGATCTGTTGAAGATGAGCTCCTATGGAGGCTAGCTCGGAGTTGTGCTAGCCCCATAGGATCTTGGGAGCCTCCGTTGTTGTGGAGCTCGCCCCAACCTTGTGAAGGAATCGCTGCCTCGACCGGCCTCGTTAGTGGAGAAGGGAAAGCTCCTTCGTGGGGTTTTCTCGAGGAACAAGATGAGGCCTGTGTGGACGTTGGATCTTTGTGGTCCACACCTCCTCAATGCACACATACTCCCTCTTGTGGGAGGAACTACGGGAAACACATCGCGTTCCATCTCTGTTACCCTGGTTGTTCCACTCCCACTCCCTCTCTTTACCCGCTTATCGATTCCTTTACTTGTTGCATTGCACATCATCATACTAGGTTCACCATAGTTGCTAAAGTTGCCACCTTTACTTCCGCATCGCCTAAAACTGAAAAAGACATAAAAATTGAGTAGCGACCATTCATCCCCCCTCTAGTCGCGCCACGATCCATTCAATTGGTATCAGAGCTAGGTTTTCTTGCTCGGGCATTGCCGCCTAAGAAATGGCCGACAAAGAGGCGCTTGGGGATGTGACCCTTCCCGGTGAACAACCACCTCCTCCAACAAACACCGCTAGCACAACGGCTACATTGGATGACCTCAAGAAATTGGAGTGATCCATCTTAAGCCAAATGAAGGCAATGTTGGTGGAGTTGGTTGCTCCAAATCCAAACCCCACCATAGATCCTAAGGCAAGTGCCGATATTTCCCCACCACTAGCTAATCCTTTGCCTCTTGTTTGCTTTGTCCCCGCAAAGGCCAATACTCAAGAGGAGAAGCTTGGGGAAACCGGCACTTCATCGAAAGGGAAGGATGATCCGCCTAACGAGGGTGCTCCCCGGCAATGCCCACCTTTAGGGGCTTAGGGTTGACGGAATCCTGCAGGCTGACACGAGACATCGGAACCAAACAGACAAGGAGAAAGATTTACCCAGGTTCGGGGCCCTCGATGAGGTAAAACCCTTACTTCCTTCTTGTCTGATCTTGATTAACGAATATACCGGGTTACAATGGGGAGGCCGAAGGCTTAGGTTACGATCTCATCGGGATGCTAAGGTTCTAGTCCCTAGCTCTTGTCTTGCGATGAATCTATCTGTTGTAATTGTGTCCCCCGGCAAACCCTGTCCTGGCCCTTATATTGCAAGCCAGGTCCCGAGAGTTATGTCAGGATTCGGCTAGGTTACAAAGAGATCTATTCTAATATTTCCTTGTTTAACTTCTTCTTGCCTTGTTCATCAAGAATCCTTCTTTGGGTGAGTCTCCTTCTTTGGAACCGATGTATTGGCCTACCTTGGTTGTTAGGAAATCTTCATGGGCCCCTGATTGGGCCGTAGGAGGTAGCATAATGTTGGTTACCCGAAGGGTAATGCCCACATCAGTAGCCCCCGAGTGACTGGCCGAAGTAAAGCTTCGGACAGGGACTAAAATTGTCTTCTGTCGAATGTCCATAGCTGCCGAAAAGACTTGATCTTTTTTTTTTACCATTTTGAAGTTGAAAGCACATTTTTATCAGGTGCGCGTCCAGCGCTCCCGATGGGAGTAGCCCCCGAGTCTAGGCACGGATGCTTGCAACCGTGTGTAGACTCAAGTTGTACTACTCGAAGATTCTGCTGCTGATGTTTTCTTCAAGTTGTCATAATCATCCGATATCCCTTTCTATATCGGGTCCTTCAAAACTTCGAGTGAAGTCATGCAAGATAATAGTATGTAAGGGATTGGAGTAACATGCCTAGTTTTACTCGATAAATCGATGTTGGCTAACTGCCGATGGCAAAACAGCGTTACCCTACTCAGAATCAAGTCCCCGGGCTTGATCCTGGATCTCTTGAAATCTTCGGATCCATATTCTTCGTCTTCAATAAATTTTATCGGGTGCGCGTCCAGCGCTCCCGATGGAAGTAGCCCCCGAGTCTAGGGACGGATGCTTGCAACCGTGCGTAGACTCAAGTCAAGAAACTCAATGTTACAGATTCCTTCGGATGCTCTATGAGGAGTCGATACTTTGGTGACATCATCAGTGACGTGGTCTCTGCGGCGGCTCGATTGACAGGACATGACCTAATGGGCCCACCCAACTTCTGCACAGTCAGTTAGGAAATGACTGATCCTTGCGCGTTGATCGAGGCATTTCCTCGTTTGTTGTGCGTAGTGGGGGTAATGAGCCGCCGGTTTCTCTCCCTTCGTGACAAGTGTATGATTGGATTCTCGCCCACTTCCCCATAATGCGAATTTAACTGCCACGATCCCCGGTCATTTTTCACTATAAGAGGAGGAATGTTTTGGTTTTAACCTTTTACGCCTCCCATACTGCTCAGCTTCTTCCTTTACTTCCACCTCGCCATTACCTCTGCATCCAAGGACTCTCACGCGACCATGGGCAAGAGGAGGACGACCGGCAGTTCCAGTGCCGCTGCAGGCGCTACCAAGGGCAAGGACTCCACCTCATTGCGCAAATCGGGCGCTGCCGCCAACCTTGATTGGGCGGCGTCCACTATCTCCAAGCGCGACGAGAACAAGCTGAGGTCATTAGGTCTCATCATCTCCGTCGAGTCAAACTTTGCTCATCCAGGTTTTGCTTCTCACCAGAAGCCCCCGAAGGGTTTGATTGTTATGTTTACCGCTTTTCTGCATCGTGGGCTTTCTCTTCCAACCCACGACTTCCTCCGATGCCTTCTTGTCTCCTATAGGATCCAGCTCTGGCAGCTGACCCCAAATTCCATCCTCCACCTCTCCAATTTCATTACGGTGTACGAGGCTTTCATCGGCATTGACCCACACTAGGGTCTTTGTAGGAAGATCTTTTATGTCAAATGCCACAACGGATGCGAAGGCCCCCATGCGGTCGGTGGCGTCGGCTTCGTCATTAGAAAGGAGTTAACTACTTCAAATTTTCGATGAGGGAGTCTGTCTAGGGCTGGTGACATAAATGGTTCTATCTTCAGGACCGCCCAACGTCAGGCCAGCGCTTCAACCCGCCGCCATTCAAAGACGTCCTTGAGGCAGTGCCAATATAAGTCATGGCAAAATATTTTGAATGCCGAAGAGAGCGAGGTGGCCGACCAACTGTATGAAAAGATCTTGGATCTAAAGAGTGCAGGAGGTCAAACAATGAGCAGAACCGAATTGGTTGCATTGTTCTTGCAACGTCGAGTGCAACCAGCGATGTCGAGGAGGCATCCACTTTGGAAATACACAGGCACCGGCGACCAGACTCGAATCAGCGCAGATGATTTCTCAGAGAGAGAACTTCGGGATGAAGTAAGATGCCTAACTTGCATTAGCCAAAAGGACGTTATCGCTATGACTTCGGTTCACCTCCCTTTTGGCCTTGATCATCTTCCTTCAGAGGTATTTTTTCAATTGCTTTATAGTCAACATCATTCTTCCTACTTCGAATTTAACTCTTTTTTTCACCTTCGACAGCTGTCTACCATCGTCCAGTGCTACCCTCCAACACCCGAAAGCGGGGTAGCTCCCGAAGATTATGATGCTACTGAAGAAACCGAAGATGATCCTGATGTGATTGAGGATAGCGATGTTTCAGGTGATGAGGTTCTTGATGATGACGCACTCCTCGCCTGCAGGCGCCACAAGAGAATCAACGAAGATTTGATGGCCACAACGGAGTCGAGTCCTAGTGGACGTAATGACGATGATGCTAATGTATGCCCTTCTCCTGCGCCTTCTCGTGAAGCATCGGCTCCTCCAGCATCAAGGAGATCGACAGGATTCTTCACCGAAGAAGAAGATTTGGTATCACTTCCATAAGTTTCTTTTTCCTCATGTTTGTTTCTAGTAGTTCCTGATAACCTTTGATTTATAATAATCCATGTTTTCTTCAAACAACTCTGATGAAGATGAAGATGTTCCTCCTCCGAAGAAGGCAAGGATGGATTCTGAAAATCCAGAATGAACGAAGGAGTCATCGCCCTTGTCTGCCGAAGATGAACCCGCTGCTCCTCTCCCGCCAAGAACCGTAGCCAAGGTTAAAGCTTCTTCAATTCCTCCTTCAACAAGCGCCTCCGTTCCTCCTTCTTTGAATAATCATGTAAGTGCTTTTTGTTTCAATAGTTGGTACATTTTCAATAGTTAGTACCCAACAGCCCCCGAGCCGATATTTGGCTTTAGGTAGAGCCGAATATAGGTTAAGACACGTTCGTTGCACATTCTGACATAATATTTTAATTCCCTTTTTGCATCCAATTCATGTCGCAGTCGACATTATTGTGGATTTCGCTGATCAGTTCGTTCGACTAGAAGCAGAAAACGCCTAGCTTCGCAAGGCTGCCAAATCTTCAGCTGATCAAGTGCAAGAAGCAAATAGGCTAGCAGCCAAAGCTCGAAGTGAGAATGCGAGCTTAAAGGAAGAACTGAAGAAACTGAAAAAGAAGATGAAGGAGGAGCAGGAGTCGAAGCTAAAGGCTTTCCGAAGCAGATAAGAAAGAGGGTGCTCTTCGCAAATCCATCGAAAGCTTATTAAGTAAGATTTCTCCATGCTCGTTTACTGCTCCTTTTCTTAAGATATTTTGTTGTCGTAATGAAATATATTCCATGATATTTTAGATACTGCCGACATGCCTGTCGACCGTACGAACAAGCTTAGGGTGGATTCCATGTCAGATGCTCTTTCATTTGCTGTTGAATCCAGCGAGCAGATCCAAGATCTTTTGAAGAAGGCCAAGGGAGTTCTGTCGAAGTTATTCTCGATGATGTTTCCCAGACTAGATCAGAACAAAACTCTTGGAGAGATGGTGAATACCTTCTTCATCGACTCCAGCAGCACAATTAAGGTATTAAAGTGTCGCTCCCGTCTCTATGGAGCGTTTCTTGCTTTTCAAATCTTAATGGGGCATGGTCTTGAATCCAAACTGGAGCAACTATCGAAGACGTTACAACGGACGCAGCTGGTTCTCTTATCGAACTTGCCCCTTTCAATGAATCAGCTCAACTGTGCACAAGTCATCTCCTGAAGCTAGTTGATGAAGAGAAGAAAAAGACTGTATCCGAGACTGCGCCAAGCTCGTCTGCACGAGCTCAAGCATCCCGATTCCACTGATTCACTTAGTTGTATCTTGAATATATTTATCTCGTCCTTTGGTGTTGTAATGAATTAAGCTGACTCTGTTATCAGTACTCAACTTTTTTAATCATAACCTTTTGAATGAAAAGATTTTGATAGCTCCCGATGGGAGTTTTCTGCACTTTATAATTTGCATTCTTTGATTTCCGAGGATGTATATTAAATAAATTGTTGCAGATTCCTTCAACTTCTTCCCGAGCTGAAAGTTCTTTGAATTCTTCCGCTGTCGAAAAATCGGAATTTGTGCGTCGACTGCGCAATCAGATTTCCAAATTGGATAAAGATATGGTTGGTCTCCATGCTAAGGCAGCATTGGTGAAAAAGAAGAGCGAAATTGCCACAGCTGTCGAACAACATGCTCTGGATCGCCTACGTGTGGCTACCGGAAGTCTAAGCTGTAAGCAATCAACACCCTTTTGTTTTTTTGTATTTCTATTTGTTAAGAATCTTCTCCTAACTTGTTTTTTCTCTTTGTCTTCAAAAGTCGTTGCTTTCAACGAATTAGAGGAGAACACGTGAATCCATGAGAAGATTGCAGCGATGACCGATATGTCAGACCCGAAGTGTGCATTATGGTCGAATAGGTCGAAGTTCGTAATTCTGGCGAAGTTCGAGTATCGGGTTGAGAAGGTACATTAATACTTTGATAAGTACCATGCTCATCTGACCATGGTGTGGAAGACTATGTTCCATTTGGATCCAGCTCCTGAAACTCTGTCAGCTTTACTGACTCGATTCAAGACTCCTGCGAGAATTCGATCTTTAGTACGTAAAGAACTTCTTGCTGGAGCCAAACTAGCACTTGCTTCTGTTTTAGCTTGCCATCCGACCCTGGATTTAGAATCCATAGCCAATGCTAATGTAAGACTTGATCAGTATTACCCCATAGCTAGACATCCTGCTCATGTCGTCATTTCTAGGATGGAGGCAGGTACTGAAAGAGATTTGAGGGATCAAGCGGATCAAGGAACCTCATTATGATAGAGATTTTTTGATTATCCTTGCACATAGTGTGCCTTTGTAATTATTATGAAAAAAATAACTCTTCTTTTTTGAGAGGAACTTGCATTGTAAAGAATGATGTTCTTTTTTAACATCCTGTGCCGTTTGATGTTCCTTTTTAACATCATAGCGAGTCGGTGAACCGTAAGCTCAGTCGAAACTTTTTTATTTTGTCGAAGGCAACTAAGGGATCATGTCAGTTTGCTCACTCGACAACCCTGTAGTAATCGCAATTTTTTCTGTGTTGTACGTATGTTCGTAATGGCGACAACCTTCGAGTAAACGAAGGAGCTATGCGCTTATTCGGCTTCGTAACTCGGTCCACCGGCGTGAGACTTTCATATGTTGCACTGTTTCCACCAATTTGCAGCGCTCACATGTTCCTTGAGGCTTGGTGGAATTGTTTTTTGTATGAATATTCCCGTCAATTGTAGCACTCGCATGTTCCATGAGGCTCTTGACGAAGAACCTACAGCCCCCGAGTATTGCCCGTAAGACTGCGATATGTCGATAGCCAGAGCTCCCGATGGGAGTAATAGTAAATGATGCCATTGTAATAATCTTTGTAGCCCCCGAGTATTGCCGGGTAAGCCATAAACATTCTGATAACCAGAGCTCCCGATGGGAGTAATAGTAGCCGACAAAAAATTTCCCGAACATTTGTTCGAGTAAAATAGTAATCATATAAGCTGAATCAGAAATTTTATTCATAATACACAAATGGGGTATACATTATTCTGATATTGGCTAAGAAGCCTTATTGCAAAAGGAAGAAATAAAAATGCAGTGAAAAGGTCGAGTTCTACACATAAAATCGTCACAATTGTGCAACGTTCCATGGGTTCTCAACATCTTTTCCTGTTGTAGTATTCTTGAGGTGATAAGCTCCTCCTAGGATTACTTCAGTGACGATGTACGGTCCTTCCCATGGAGATTCAAGCTTCAGATGTCCTTTCTACTTTAGTCGTAGTACTAAATTGCCTACGTCAAAACTTCGAGTGCGCACCCTTCGACTGTGGTAATTACGTATCGCCTGCTGTTATACTATTGTTCTTGCCACGACAATATCTCGAGCCTCGTCGACAAGATCCACAACGTCTTGTAATGCCTGGAGTCCTGGACAGAGGCTTTCTCTTTGTATGCCGCCACCCGAGGTGCCTCGAAACGAATGTCAGCAGGTAGTACAACTTCGGCTCCGTATACAAGGAAGAAGGGAGTATATTGCGTTGATCAATTCGGTGTAGTCCATGAACTCCAAAGTACTGATGGTAATTCTTCGACCCAAGCTCCAACTGCATTTGTGAGATTTTTTTAATGCCATCGCAGATTAAACCGTTGATCCTTTCCACTTGCTCATTGGTTTGGGGATGTGAAACCGAGGCAAATCTTAGCTTGATGCCATTATCATCACAGAATTCATGAAACTTCTTCGAAGCAAAGTTGGTTCCATTGTCTGTAATGATGCTGTGAGGCACACCAAAGCGACAAGTGATTGCTTTAAAGAACTTGATTGCTGTTTTGGCTGTTTGATTGGTGACTGGTATGGCCTCAATCCACTTGGTGAATTTATCGACTGCTACCAATAGATGGGTATGACCGCTAGGTGATGACTTTTGCATTGGACCAATTTGGTCGAGTCCCCACTGCG
This sequence comes from Lolium rigidum, assembly GCF_022539505.1. Taxonomy (NCBI): domain Eukaryota; kingdom Viridiplantae; phylum Streptophyta; class Magnoliopsida; order Poales; family Poaceae; genus Lolium; species Lolium rigidum. The sequence goes on from NC_061514.1 coordinate 234,500,556, forward strand.
CGAAGGGCCATGCCAAAGGTATTGTCATGAGTTCCGTAGCAAGTGTGTGTGGCTTTGGTGCAAAACGTTGGGAAGGATCACACTTCCGAACTAAGTCTCTTGCATCGGCTACTGCTGTTGGCCAATAAAACCCAGCTCTGAAGGCTTTGGCCGCAAGTGCTCTGCTGCTTGCATGATGGCCACACGTGCCTTCGTGTATCTCTCGCAACAAGGCCTTTCCATTGTCGATGGCGATGCACCGTTGGAAGATGCCAAAAATACTCCGTTTATAAAGGTCGCCATCTACTATAGTAAATGCTTTGGATCATCGCACAGTGTATCTAGCTTCCGTTGGATCATCCGGTAACCGTTTCTCCATTAAGTATGCCAGAAAAGGTTCAGTCCATAAGGGCTCGAGGAGAAGAACTTGCTCTTTGGGTCCAACAATAATATCTTCGGCAGCGTCCTGGGGCATAGCCCCCGAGTCAGCAGTCGATTTTTTAGGAGGTGTCGAAATTTTTGCTTTAATGGACCGTTGAGTAATTACTTCATACAAGACTCCATCTGGGATTGGAGAGCATGTAGACCCAATATTTTCCAAGGCATCTGCTTCCTCGTTGCTAGCTCTGTCGATATGTTTTAACTCGCAACCTTCAAACTTGGCTTCCATGGATTGATACATTTGGCGATAAGCAATCATATTGTCGCTGATAGAGTTGCACAAATTCATCGACTGCTGAACCATAAGGTTTGAATCTCCATAAATGTCCAAACGAGTAGCTCTACATGCCTTGGCCATATAATGCTTCGTATTCTGCTTCGTATTCTTCTTCGTTGTTTGTCGGCAGTGAGAAATTCATTCTCAGCACATACCTCATCTGGTCTCCCTATGGAGAAATTAATACTACTCCTGCCCCTGCGCCCGTGCTTCGTTTCGAGCCATCAAAGTACATAGTCCAAGAACCTGACATATCGGGTGCAGCAGGAGTTTGCGACTGAATCCAATCGACAAAGAAATCTGGGACGACCTGAGACTTGATAGCCGTTCGATTGATGTAGGAAATATCATGTGGTGCTATCTCGATGCCCCACTGAGATATATACACGACCTGTAGCATCTGGATTGGTGAGTATATTCTTCAATGGAGCTTCAGTTACGACAGCAGTCGGGTGCTCAGCGAAATAATGCCTCAGCTTTCGTGCTGTCATCCACACACCATATGCCAATTTCTGGTACCGTGGATTGATGACCCACAAGTATAGGGGATCGCAACAGTCTTCGCGGGAAGTAAAACCCAATTTATTGATTCGACACAAGGGGAGACAAAGAATACTTGAAAGCCTTAACAGCTGAGTTGTCAATTCAGCTGCACCTAGAAACAGACTTGCTCGCAAGAGTTTATCAGTAGTAACAGTTTTATAGTAGTAGCAGTAGTGAAATAACAGCAACAGAGTAACAAAGACATCAGTAGTGATTATAGTAAACAACAGGATTAAAATACTGTAGGCAC